>NC_133393.1:148534111-148842259 GCF_047511655.1 Castor canadensis
TCAGTTTCCCAGCACCTCCAGCCAGGCCTTCCATTCTTTCCCAAGCGTTTTTCTCCCTGGAGTATATGCAAGGAGTCAGTAAAGCCTCCCTGCCACCACCTTCTGCTGCCTGCCACTCACAGGATTCCAACCAGGAGGGGGCGCCTTTCAGCCCTCAGCCCAGAATAGGATGGCCGGGCCTATGCCGCGGCTGGAGTTCTGAGTTCCAGAGTGGACAGCGAGTACCGCCCCACAAGGCCACTTGTGGCAGATGCGAGGGCCTGGTCCCCACCCCTGGTCTTCCCAGGAGATGGCTGTCCCTGGGAGAGGGGCCCGCTCCGGGGTGGGTGTGGGGGGGCAGTCTAGCCCACAAGGACCCCAAGCTGGGACCGGGTGCTCACCTCCAGAGCTTGCCCAGCGTCTTGCTGAGCTCGGCGTTGTGCAGGTGCGGGTACTGGTCCGCCAGCTTCCTGCGCGCCGCCTGCGCCCACACCATGAAGGCGTTCATGGGCCGCTTGACGTGCGGCTTGCTCTTGCTGGCGCCGTTAACGCGCACAGGCATGGGCACCAGTGTCCAGTCGTAGCCGCTGAGCACCTGGCTGACGGCCTCGCGGATGCACACGGGGAACTTGTCATCGTCCGCTTCGCCGTCCTGTTGCTCTTTCTTGACCTTGCCTAGTTCACCAGGCCCCGGGCTGGCACGCAGGCCTGAGCCGCCACCGCCGTCGGGTCCCATCGAGGGCGCGCTCCCCGGGGACAGGCAACGGGGCTCCTCGGAGCCCACAGGGCTCAGCTCCACCTCCGAAAGGTCCTGCTCCTCCGCCATGTCGCCCCCGGCCGCCGCCGCCGCCGCCTCGGCCGCCTCCCCCGGGCCAGCCGCCGGGGTCCTCGCAAAGAGCCCAACGCCCACCTGGACGGGAAGGAGGGCGCGATGGAGCCGCGGGCTGCGCGTGGCCCCGAGGGGCGGCCCGGGCGGGACGCGGACGCAGCCCCGAGGTGGCGGCCCGCCCTGCTCGTGCTCAACCACTGCGGGCCCCTGGGCCCTCGCACATGCCAGGCCTTAGGTGGGCGCGTCTCGCCTCCGCGTCTTCCCACCCTCTGGTCCCAACCGTCTCGTGGTGTGGGTGTTTTTTTTTTAATAACCTCCTTTTGGGTGGAGGTTTGTTGATGGAAAGGAAGAAAAACGGACCCTTTATTCTGCTCTAATCCCATCCCCTGGAATTTCCCACCTTTTCTCTCACCTCTCCTCTTTCCCCTCTACCTGCCAGCCCCGACGGGAGACTAGAGAAGCTGGGTGGGGGGCGCGGGCGTGTGGGGTTGTCACCTCTCCTACCCCACAGCAGGGGCCCAGGCCTGGCCCTGCCAAGGAGGAGCAAGCTGCGCACTCACCTCCTCCGACCTCTCCTCCAGTCTGGGGCTAGTCCTGAGGAAGTGGAAAACCGAGTCCCAAGGTGTGCGGTCCAGCTCGGGGCTGGGGGGTGACGCTGGTGGGCTGGGAGGGAGGGGCTGGGGGGCCCTGAGCCTCAGGCCACGGCCTCGTTAGGACGGAGCCTGAATCCTCACCACCAACCACCCTGGCCGGACAGCCTGAGACTGACTGAGCGACTGAGCCGCTGCGGAGGGCTGGGGAAGGAAGGAGGGGGAGGGGAGGGGGAGAGGAGGGAGGGAAGGGCAGAAGGTGGAGCCTCCAGCGCTGCCTTCATCCCCAACACCCAGGGCTCTTCCACCCCGCCCAGGCCCCCCCAGCCCAGCTCCCGCACTGCGGCCCAGGCCCATCTCCTTGGGCTTAGTTTGGGTCCCGGCAAGCAGGCATAGGAGTTGGGGCAGTTAGGCCAGGGAATGAAGAGATGCAGGCAGCAAGGTCAGGGTTGTTGTCTGGAGAAAAATCAAGCCCAACTGGGACCCTGAATTCTGCCTCCGGTGGCGAGATAGACAGTGGACAAAGGATTGGGAAGAGATGTGAGGAAGTCAGGTGAAGGTCCAGTCGACCTGAGAGGGTGGCAAGACTGTGTTGCTTCATTTAGGAGATCTCATTGAGTGCCTACTGTGTGCCAGGAACTACTGCCAGCCTGTTTCATTCTTGCTTTCCCCTGCACTCTCTACTTCAACCTCCACAGCAAGAGAGAGAGAGAGAGAGCTCAGGTCCCCACCTGGGAAAGCGAGAAGGCAATTGGACATCCTCTACCCAGTACAGATATTCCAGCTCTGCCTCTGGTCCCTTCTTCTAAATCCCCAGCGTTGGGGAAGCGGGGTTGGATTAAGGTGGAGACACAGGAGGCTGAGGGGGGTGTGTCCTCTTCAAGTAAGGCTTAGAGGCCTTCATGGTCCTTCTTCCTGAGACTCCTTGGGAGTCCCAGTCTTGGGTGTCTTGGATGTCACCAAGTCCAGCCCTGAGAAGGGGTGGGAACTGCCTTGGCTCAAGCTCCTCTCCTTGTTCTGCCATCACTCCTGGCTTCTTTTCCTTTCCCCACCCCGTCCTAGGTCTTGCCTCAAAAGGTCATAGCCTCTTTCTCTTCTTAGACAAGGAAGGCAGCTCTGCTTCTTGAGCGACTAGGCAGAGGTGGGGTGTATGTGGAGAGACAGATAGAGGAACCTGGGCTGCGTTGGTGACTACACATGGCTCCCAGTCCCTCTGCAGCTGGGCAAGGCCCCTGGCCCACCCCAAGGGGGTCCTGTCTGGAGAGGGGCTAGAATAGGGGTCTGGAGCGGCAAGGCCTCATGCCTGGAAAGGCCTGGGGGGAAGGGGAGTGGGTTATGGGACACAATGAGGTAGTCACATGAGGCGAAGGCATGTTGGGGGGTGGCAGACATTGGAACACACACACACACATGCTCACACACACACAACCAGCCAGACAATTGGGCCAGTGTGTCTGGGGCTGCGGAGCCCAGTGAATTAGGAGTTTGATAAGGGTTTTCTCTTTCTCTCGCTTGCTGGCCTTGGACAATCTCCCCCCAGTTTTCCTCGACGCCACCCCCGGCGCTGCCAACCCTCCTCCCCCCGCCTCCCTTCTCTTCCCTGTGCCCAGACTCTTGTTCGGGGCCTTGAAACAGTGAGCTGTCTTTGTTCGAAATACAGGTGAACGGCAATCATGTGATTAACACACACACACATAAAAAGCTTTTTAACAGCGCCCGCCCGGCCTCAGAACTGCCTGGAGAGGAGCCGCCCTGGATGGACAGAGGGACGGAGGGACGAGCATCCAGCCAGCCGTGTCCCGGCTGCCTTGCAGCGGTCTCCAACGCCCGCTGCTACCCGCTCGCTGCCCGCCTGCCTGGCATCTCTCTCCCGGTGGGTCCCCGCTCATCCTTCCACCCCTTGTTCCCTCCTCTTGGAGGCAGGACCTCCCTGCTCTCTTTGTGTCTATGACTGGACCCGAGACCCCTGGGGCATGGAGGGGTGCCGTGGAGGGAGAGGGCTCAGGGTCAGGAAACCTGGCGTGGGGTCTTACTGCCGCTCCCTTCTCCAGCTCCCAGCCCCCACCCTCCTTGGCCCAGCTTCCAGGAAGGGTGGGAGCAGCAGTGGGCATACTTGGTCTGCAGGGGACCACACCAGCTCTGCCGCTCCCTCTTTCCCTTGCCTCTGAGTACGGTGCTTGGGCTCTCTGCAGCAGGTGCTGTCGAGGCAGGTGGGCCTGCAAAGGGTGTAGGGGGTGTGTGTGGGGGCTGGGGGACCCACATACATCCCTCTCCACAATGCTGGCCACTGGATCCCCTCCATCCCATACCAGGGGGACCCAGTTTTCTCTAGCAAGGGAGGGTGAAGCCCCCCCCCCACCGCCACTTCATCCCTGCAGAGCAGGGTGTTTAGAGAGTGGGGAGCAGATCCATATGAAGACCCCAGGGCTTTGTCCCTGGCAGGATAGTGAGGAGGCCCAGGGTCGCCTTCTGCTCCTTACCCCCCATTATGACCCTCCCCCCCAGGGATGCTCTTGATCACCCTCATTCCACCCTCATCAAAGCTGGCCTGTGACAATGGCTCATCTTCCACAGTGAGGGTGGTGCTGGTGTGTTGCCAGCAGAGGGGCGAGGCCTGAGAGTGTGCTGGAACTCTGGCTTCCTCCCGTGGACAGGGAACTTTTGGGAGCTGCAGGATTTCTTTGGGTCCAGCTGAGTTCCCTTCAGGCTGGTCACAGATTTTCTCACCTGAGAGCAGGAGGGGGAATATATCAGACAGAAGCTCACTGATGACACTGCCAGGCAGAGTGGCCTCAGGTTGGCAGTGACTCTTAACACCTGAGCTGCCAGCTCTCTTCTTTAGGTCACTGGTCCTGCCTTGAGGAATGCTTCACTCATAGTCCTCCACCCTGGGCCTCAGCTTCCTCATCTGTCACACAGGTGATAACAACCCCTTCCCAGTCTGCTGCACAGGACACACCAAAATGACAAACCTGCCATTTATCAGATCTGGGCTATAAGGGGCGAAGGATGGCTCTGGTCAAGTTGAATTTCTGCCCCAGCCTCAGTTTCCCTGCATGATCATGTGACACTTCTGGACCCACTCACAGGACAGGGTGAAGATCAGCTGAGGGGACACGGGGAAGGCGTTTACTGCCTCTGAACATTGTGTGAATGCAACCTGGGGTCCTAGCTGAACTCTCATTTGTCATTTCTGGCCTGTGTCCCTTTCCAGGCTTGGCTCAGTGCTTCTCACACATGAGGGACTCAGTTCTTCAGCAGTGAGGGACCTCATTCTACCTTCCTACCAAGCTTTGGAGCACCTGCCTAAGATTGGCCTCATTCTTTCTGCCTTTTAGATTCACTTGTGGAGGCCTTTTTTTTTTTGAGATAGGGTCTCACTATATAGAAACATATGTATCCCACCTTGTCTTGGGCAGTCTGGTCTTGAAGTTGTGATCCTCTTGCCTCACCCTCCCAAATAGGTAGGATTATAGGTGAACACCACTGTGCCCAGCACTTGCAGAGTTTAAAAATATACTGAAGTCCAGATCCCACACCAAACTAGTTAATTCTGAATTTTCGAGGATGAGGGGCAGACGCTTTTTTGCAATTCCCTGGCAGGCCTTGCTGTTCCTCAGGAGGTCTCTGGAGCCCTGTGAAGTGTCCCCTACCAGAGCCAAAATCTCCAGGGAGAGAGGACAGAGCTGGGGCTCTGGACCCCAGAGCTGGAGGCTAGACCTGCAGGTTACACTGGTATGTCCAGGGAGTTTGGGAATGTGGTAGGGAGGGGCTGTGTATTGGGAAGGTGGAGGGCTGAGGGGCAGGGTTTGAGGTCAAGGATAGTGGCAGAGACAGAAGCCATGCCAGGGAGCCTCAGCCTGTTCTGGGGAGTAGCTGGGGGTGTAGGCTTGGAGGGAGAGGGCACTTTCTAGGCTACCCCTCATCTGCAAGGCTGTGTCTTCATCAGTCTATATGTGGTGGGAATCCTACTACCAGTACCCACGTACTAATGGATAAATGAGGCTGGGAATCTCAGGACTTGGTTTTGCATATGTAAAATGTTGGTTATTTCATATAGCTACTATACCCTCAACTGGGTGAGAGAATAACACACACACACACGCCTACCTTAATAACTGTTCACTGTCTTTTAGAGAGAAGACAGTGTACGTGTTGGGTTGGGACTGGGAGTGGGGGCTCCTTTCAGTTCAAGGCATGAATCTTTACGAGCTGCCACTGTGAACTCATAGTTTTATTTTTGTGGTTCTGGGAACAAAACTAGGGCTTCCCATATGCTAGGCCAGTGCTCTGCCACTGAGCTGCATCCCCAGTCCTCATCTTCAGGGGTCTCTAATCTGCCTTTCAAATTTCAGCATCAGTTCAGGGTGGGCCTCCCTGCCTGCACCCGCTTAACAGTGAAGGTGATACTTTCAGGGCCTCCCAGAGCCAGTGTCCTGACCAGCTCAAGAGCTCCTGTCATTTAACTCTACCCACTCATCAGCCCTTTGAGAAGGTCCGTTACTATTCTCACCTAGGCAGGAATCCAAGGCACAAAGAGGTACAGGGGTAGGCCTGTGTGTACCCAGCTAAGGATTGGGGATGTGGGCTGGGACCTGGAGTTTACCTCTCCAGCCCAGCCCTGACCACTCTGCTGCCACTAGACTACAGGTGAAGCCACACA
Source organism: Castor canadensis (assembly GCF_047511655.1). NCBI lineage: Eukaryota > Metazoa > Chordata > Mammalia > Rodentia > Castoridae > Castor > Castor canadensis. The sequence goes on from NC_133393.1 coordinate 148,540,173, forward strand.
GGCCTGTTCCCTCAATCTCCTCTCCAGCTGGGCCTTTGTCCTTGCCTGGCCCTTCCCTCAGCCGCCCTGTCTTGCACTCTGCCTGCTGGAGGCTTGGTCACTGTTGTGGCCCAATGCAGAGGCTTTCTTTAGGGACACACTCCTTGACTCCTTGGCTATCGTTCTCTCCCTCCTTCCTTCTGTGGAGGAGGGGGATCTCTTTGTACCTGCTCCTCCTCCTTCCTGCCCAGCTTTGTGTACAGGCCAGTTCCTACTTCCTACTGAGCCCCCTGAGGGCAGGGCCATCCCTTACTCTTTGGTTTTGGTCTCTCTAGGGCCCAACACGACTTTGGGTCATCTTGCCTGAGCTAGCTGCTGTCCAAGGGGGAAAAGACCAGGGAGGCTAGCACAGGCAGAAGTGGCTTCCTGGAGGCGGAGGGCCTGTGTTTTAGGAGAGAAGGATAGTGTTCCAGGGCTGGTCCAGTAGGGGCTCTTGCCCCTCCTTGTTTCTAGTTGGAGCTGAAGGCTGTTCCAGGGGCCTAAATCTTCCCTCTCTCCCAACCCCACCCTCTCCGGGAACAAGGAAGCTGGGGCCAGTGCCCAGAGCTGCCTCGGGCAGCCTGGCCTCTGCCCTCTTCTTAGAAGCCCTCAGAGAAGGAGACTACTCGTTCCTGTCATCCAGACCCAGCTGCCGGAAAGCCCTTCCTGGTTTCTGCCCTCAACCGCTCCGCTGTTGTGAGCGCTTGTGAATGTGCCTCTGTGCGGGGCACTGGTCCAGGTCCTGGGGCAGGAGGTAATGGAGGCCGTCCCTGGCTTTGAGGAGTTCAGGGTTTGGTGGGTTAAACCAGCCTGGAACCCAGAATCTGGCACAGCTGAGTCCTCCACAGTCGAACAGAACTAAAGCTGGGCCCTTGGAGCCCAGGTTGTGGTCAAGTTCCAATGGCTGATGATAGCCTGGTTTAAATGAGGGGTAGGCTAGATCATCTCTGATGTTGTTTCCATAGTTGAATAGCCCATGAGTCATATTTCAAAGAAGGAGGTCAGTGTGTGACCCTGTTTTTTCTATGGTGGTGCCTCTCATGGATGCCCTCCTTGGACATTGACAGGTCTTTCTTGAAAGGCAGAGTTGTGGGCAAACACTATTTTCTACTAGAGATGAAGTAGTGTGTTAACCTGGGTGTTAAAAGTTTAAAGTTTAGGGCTAGAGGCTTGGACTAGGTAGAGTTGCTCTTGTCTAGCAACCAAAAGACCTTGAATTCAAACCCCAGTACCACCAAAAAAAAAAAAAATCAAACTTCTGGGCTGAGAATGGTGATGTGTCCCTGTAATCCCAGCTACTCGGGAGATGGATACAGGAAGATCTCTGCCCGTGGCTGGCCTGGGGCAAAAGAGAGAGACCCTATCTGAAAAATAAACTAAAGTGAAAAGGACTGAGGGTATGACTGAAGAGTTGTATTGCCTACTAGCAAGTTTGAGGCTCTGAGTTCAATACCCAGCACTGCCAAACTTTTTTGAAGTTAAGAAATGTCCTTTTGCTTAAAATATGAACCCCAACTTCTTCTTATTAGTGTCTTTCCACTTACTGAGATCTAGTAGAGTTTTGGTGGAATACAGTTTCACTGTTTCAGAGAACACAGTTGCTGAGAGTGGAGGTACCTTGGCCCCGGAGTGAGAGGAATGTTCCTTACCTGTGGGTTGCCTCGTCTCTGGTTCTAATTCTGTTCAGCCTGGCTTGACATTTGCTGAGTGACTACTTGATATCAGGCCCTCATTGCACAGGGCCCTGTGTCTCTTAGGCCTTTAGAGTCCTCACGTTCCTGCCCATGGTGTTTCTAGCTCTTCCCCTCTGACACTGAAGCCCTCCTGCTTCCTGCTTTCTCCCTCCCCATCTGAAGAGTCAAGGAAGAGGAGCTCTGATCTAGAGAGTGTCTGGACATCACTTAGTTTCTCACCACCCCCTCAATACCAGCCCAGCTCACAACCCCTGTGTCCCCACTTACCCCTACCTTGACCTTCACTGCGGCCATGTGCAGTCTCTCAGTCCAAGCCCCCTGGCCCAGCCATGCTCCAGGATGCCTTGCTGTGGTGAGGCCCTGGCTCCTGCTTCCTCCCTTGCAGGCCTTGCACCTTTGCTGCAGGACTTCATCCCTACCAGGGTTGAGCTGGGTCCCACTCCCCTCCTCCATGAGGCCTGGCACATGGAAGGTCCCAGGCAGTGATGAAAGAGTGTGTAGTGAGGCATGAGCTTTGGGGGCGGATCCTCTACCCCCACTTGTTGGCTGTGTATCCCTGACCAGTGACGTAAGGTCTCTGCATCTCAGCTTCCTTCCTTCCAGGTTGTAGTGAGGATTAAACCAGATAACGTCTGTAAACACTTAGGACGGCGCCAGGCACATGATAGGACCTAGTAAAATGGCAGCTATTGTTATTAGCGACTCAGGGTTATGCCTGACAAGTGTGGTTGTTGATTGACTTTCAGCTTCATAGTAGCCATTGCTGCTTGTCCTGTTGCAATGCTACCTTTGGGTATCCCCCCATGTTTTCCCAACAATGCTGGGGGCTGGCAGAGGTAGGGCAGGGTTGTCAGCCCACCGAACCAAACAAAGGGAAACAGGTGATGGAGGTCATGTGACCGTTTGGTCATGAAACTGGATGTGGTGTGTGACTTGTCTCCTGTGGACTCAGTTTAGGCAAAGCTCTGCTATCTGTGGGATAAATGAATTTATCCTGGGACTTGTTCATTTATTCATCCATTCCCAGGCAAGATGGGGTAGATGTATATGACCATTAAGAGAGCGGTGCAGGTGGAGGGAAGGAAGACCAGGAGAGGGTGGCCTGGATAGGATGTGTGATCCCCCAAAGGGGCCATCTGCATAGGGTGGGCTGCATGTGGCCAACGTGCAGCAGAGGTCTTCGTCTTTCCACTGCGGCCAGGCAATGGGGGACCCTGGGGAAGGGCATTGTTAAGGTGGCCCAGCTTACAAGTACCAAGTGGACTTCCTTTCCCCATTCCAGATTCCTTTTCATGTTACTCTGAGTGTGAATGAAGACCAGAATGCCCCCTCCCCGCTTCTTTTGCTGTCAAGTGTTTTTCCTCTGTCCCCTAGGAGCAAAAATAGGGTGCCCAGAGGGATTTTTGCATTTATGTGAGTGAGCTTGAAGGACCCTCTCTGTTCTTCAGTGATGCCCTTCATAATGAGAAGGGGAGCTGCATGGTGTTGAGCTGCCAGAGAGACTAGAGGTCAAGGGCGCCCCTTGCCCCACTTAGCAGCAGAGTGCCTGGGCCGAGTTACCTAATCTCCCCACGCCTCCATCTTCTCATCTGTAAAACGAGGATGGTGATACCTGCCTCATGGGAATGTCCCAAAGACGAAAAGGAACAACGGACAGCAACTGCTCAGCACAGCACCTGGGACAAACTGAGACTGGGTATTGCTCTCTCTCAGTCACGCTGACTGGTGGTTACCAGGCAGGGTGGCTAATGTCTTAGGTATGAAAACGTTTGGCTTAATAAAACTCTGGACAATCACTTCCTCCTAGGTGAGGAGCTGAGCTTACTGAGATAAGAGCAGGGGCCCCAGGTGCAGCCCTGGGTGGGTAGGGGGTGTTGCACTCTAGCAAGGAGCTTCACCCCATGTGACAACCACCAGCTGCCAGGCTGAGGCCTTGGCACACCCACTCCAGCTTCTGTCAGGCTGGGGCTGCCTGACAACATCCTGGTATTTTGTCTCACCTCCCTACCAGGTAGTGAGTTGAGAAATCAGAGTGTGAATGCCTCCTGTTTCAGGTTTAGGTCCGGGGTTAAAGTCTTGGACACTTGATTTTGGCAGGTAGAGTGGGAGGAGCTGTTCTCAATTCTGCCAAGGTCCCAGCTCTTGCTGTGTGACCTTGGGAAAGTCAGCTGCCCTCTCTGGATGCATTCCTTTATTTGTATACTGAGGGAGTTGGCCTCTGATATCCCCATAGGCTCTGTCAGATTAACTATCTGGGTTTAGGGTTCTACAGAAAAAGGCCTCCATTTGGATTTGTCTCTCACCTAGCCAGTTGCTCAGGATTGGACATGTGAGCACACAGCATGTACTTAATAAGTGCTTGTTGAACTCATTGACGATGGAGATAACTCACTAAAAGACTATCGACCTGATTCTCCTCGCCCTGCAGTCCTGTTTCCTGGCCTGGGTCACTCCTGCTAGTCCCACAGAGGCTAGCCAGCTCCTCCTTATGTATACACTCAGTACCTCCCCGATCCTCAGTGCCCTCTGTCTTCTCTGCCAGCCCCCTTTAAAGCACTCATTACCTCTCATCCCCACAAGGAGGTGAGTTTCACGGCCTTTCAGTGATCCCCTGAGTATAGGGCAAGGGAGGTGTTTGATGAATGAGTGACAGGGATGAGGAAGGCAGTGGGAGGCCAGGAGAAGTGATGTGAGAGATGGAGGAGGAGGCTGAGGGTTAGTGGTGAGGCTTGCTCAGGGTCCCCTCATGATGGAGGCAGGTGACCCCAGTCTTCATCTCTTCTTTTTCTTGGAGCTAGGGCCCTGGGATCAGGCCGGGCTCATTGGGGAGCCAGCCCCCTGCAGACCTAGACAGGCGAGGAGGGGATGGAGATCTAAGCCCGTCCCAACCCTTCCCCCAGCAGGCAGGAAGGACAGGGCAGATCTGTCAGCTTCAGACACCACTGCCCTGGGGATCTAGCCCTGAGCCCTGGGAGGTAGAGTGAGGGGGACAGGAAGCACCCATATCTTCCCCTCCTCTCTCCTGCCCCACCCTCCGCCCCCATCTCTGGCGAGAGCTTGCAGCCCCAGGCCTTGGCACTCGGGATGGTGGGGGGGAGGTGAGGAAAGGAGGGGTCAAAAATCTCATTCTGGCCAAGTGCCTCATCTTTCCCATTTGATTTCTGGGAAATCAACTTTTTCGGCAGTCCTGGAGCGCTGTGCCTGGGCCTTGAGACCAGAGGGAAAGAGGGATGCAGAGAGGGCACTGGCCACTCCAGCCCTTCCTGTGTGTCTGGCACCATGCATACCCACGGGCAGCCTGCCTTTGGGAGAAAGAGCCCAGGCTGGGACTTAGGAGTCTCTCTGGGAGGCTGGGCTCTGCTGGGAATTTCTGTGTGACCTCAGATGGGGCACGGCTCCTCTCTGGCCACCACTGTTCTCTATAACTGCCACTGAGGTCCAAACCTAGCATCACAACCAGCTCTTTGGGGCTCTAGTAAATACTGATTCCCAGGCACCCCCAGGATGCACCTGGTGGGGGCACTATTGGAGCAGATGGATTTGAATGTCCCCCTCCCTAGCCTCAAAACTCCCCCAGTGTAGGCAGACTGCCCCTCTGGGCCTCCTTGGCATACCCTCACTGTGAGTCCTGGCTGGGGGCAGCATGGCTGCAGTGACTGACCACCTGGGCTGTGGTCAGGAGCACAGGAGGTATGTAGGCCAGGCGGAGTAGAGTGCTGCTACCTGCCTGTCGCCTCCCTGCCTTCCTCCTCCCCCCTCCTTAGAAGCCTCTTCCTCCTGACCTTTCTCGCTCCCTTTTTTTCCATTCTGACTCTGCCCTGATTTCTTTCTCTCTCCGCATGGCTTCCCTTTTTCTGTCCACAGCCTCTTCTTTCTGGAAAGCTTATTTTTGACCCCATAGTTGACTGGTTCTATCTTGGGCCTTTTCTGGGCCTGGTTTGTGTTGTGTCTCTGTCCTTATTTCTCTTTCTCCAGCCCTGTATCTTCCCTGAAGTTCTCCACTTGTTTCTCTGCCTGCCACGTTTATTCTTTCTTTCTCTGTTTCTCTCCCTTTCCTTCTTTCTCTCCCTCTCTTCCCATATTTCCCTGTCCGCTGGAAATGGGGGGAGGCTGCTTGGGGTAGGAGGTTCTGGGAAAATGAAAGCGAGAGATGGGGAAGGGTGACAAGTTGGAGAAACCAAGCTTTGTGCAAAGGCTTGCAGAGAGAGCAGACCTCAGGGCTGGGGTGGTCCTCTGGCCTAGCCTTCACGACCCTGCCTCCTTGGTTCCAGTCCTGGTTTCCACCTTGCTTCTCTCTAGTCCACCTGCCTGGTCCACCTGCTTGCCCTGGGTCACCTGTCCCTCCCTTGAGCCTGTGCCCAGCACCCTGGCTCTCCCTTCCCATTTCCAGCTCAACTGCTGTCCCTCTGGCCCTGTTGCCAGTTTCCCTGGGGACTCACCCCTCTGTGTCCTTTGTCCACTGTCTGCTAGCAGGACACAGGCAGTGGGGGTGGGGGTGTAGGTGGGTCTGGAACTTCCCTAAGTGAGGGTTTGGGCCTCATCCTAGCAACAGACTAAGGCTGCAGTCACTGATGGTAGGTCAGGGTTCATGTGTGAACCCAAAATGATTTGTTTGGGGATCCCACAGCCAGGCCTGCAGAATTGTACTGGGTCGAGAGAGATAGACAGTGCAAGCAGAGGGACAGGAGGAAGGAGCACGTGCCTGGGACTGGGAACTGTACAGTGCCTTCTGACTTGCCGGAGGGAGAGGATGTTCTTCCCTTTCTGGACCTCAGTTTCCCCATATGAACAGAGGCCTAGTTGGCTTCTGAAGCCCTGCCCACTCTCATTGTCTGGCCTCTCCTGGTTCTGGTGGAAGTGGGGGGTGGGTGTAGGGGCAGGGGCAGTGGTGATGCCTTTACTCAACAGAGCAAATCCCTCTCCAAGTCCACCAGACCTAGAGGATCAAAAGAGGCTGGACAACATTGCTCCTCAGCGACCTGCCCTGACAGGGTATCCTACCTCCAGTCCTTGTTAACCCCCTCAGGGCTGGAGTGGTCAAAGGCCTAGCCTCCCAAGGTGTGTCTGCACCCCGATATTGGCTGGCTCTGGGGAGGCTGAAGGCCTTAGGCCCCCCAATCTGTTGGAGAGTCTTTTTGGCCTCCAGCAGTCCAGGACTGCCTTCAGTCCTTCTGGTGGACAAGCTCAGGTGTGGAGCTGGGGTCTGGCTCCCTAGACAGTCTGGCAAGGGCCTCCTTGCCTTCCCCAGGGACTTGGTTCCAGGAGCTCTGGGCTGGAAGGAGCCTCTGTCCTCCCAAACTCTGTGTCTGCTCCCCCTCCCCTGCTGGCCCATGGCCCTGGGTATAAGGAGAGGCAGTGGAACAGCCGGGAGAAGGGTTAAGTCAGGAACTCTTGGGATGGCTTTGGCCATTCCTCTGGGAGAGGAGAACAAGGAGCCCATTCTCTGTGTGGGAATTAATAGCAAAGAGTCATCTGGGGTGTCATTCAAGCCCTGATTGACTCCCAGAGGAATGCAAGAGAGAAAAAGAAGAAGAAGAAGAAGAAGGAGAGGGAGAGAGAGAGAGAGAGAGAGAGAGAGAGAGAGAGAGAGAGAGAGAGAGAGAGAGAGAGAAGGCAAGGCCTGCAGGGGTAATGTCAAAGTAAGGGCATCAGGTCCAGCTGGTAGTAAACAGTCACCCTGGTGGGTGGGGCCACCACCCCAAGATGGTCCTGTTTTTCACCACTTCCCCTTCTATCTTCCCTCGTTCTCAAATGGCTGCACCCTCCACCCCCATGTAGCTGTCTACCCTGAGGCCTGGACCCCATCCCAGGTAGTGGACTTGTCAGGGCCGGCTGTGGGTCCTGCTTTCCTGGACTCTTCCATCTGCCCCCATCTTTGCTTTGGGGTCCTTGGTGCACCCTGGGAGAACAGTCCTGGGCTGCTGTGGAGTGCCAACCTGGGTTCCTGAGCTGTGCACTCTGTCCCAGACCGAAAGGCCCCACTGGCCTAGCTCCAAGTCCAGCTCAGGCCCCTTTATCTGTGGGCGGGGGGAAAGGGGAACTCAGTCTTTGCAGAGGCTCAGCTCCCTGACTGCTCAGTTGAGTCTCCCAGCCTGGCCTTATAAGTGAAGACCAGCAGCTTTCAGACATCTTGAATGTCACATCCCAAGGCAGGTCTTAAGAGGAGCTCCAGGTCACACTCCTGGTTTACGGATGTGCAAACTGAGGTCTGGAAGGGCCTGGCCTGCCTCAGGTGGTGGCTTTGGGCCAGAGTCAGCCTGTGCTATCTACCTCCAGCACAGTGATTCCTCCCCACACAGGGCCTCAGCCAGTACCTAGCACAATGTGCCCAGATTGTGTGGCAGATAGAACTAAAGGCAGTAGAGGGATACAGAGGATGAGGGCTTTGGGGTAGAACAAGCAGTGTGCCCCATCTCTGGCCCTGAAACCTGGGTCTCCTCTCCCCAGTGGGAACACGTCGTCCTCAGCCTACAGCTTCATTCTGGGGTGAAAGAGGTAACAGGTGTAAAGTGCCCGACACCAGAGTGAACCACGGTGTGCTGTTGTTATTTTTATTGTGATTATTATTATTGTTGGAAGTCTGGGTAGCTCCCACTGCCCTTGGGCTAGAAGACACTCTGCAAATCACTTGGTTGCCTATGCCCACACCTGGCAGCCTGGGCCCGCCTGGGCGCATCTCAAGAGTTCCGTTCCAATGGCTGTCCCATTCCTCCTCAGCTGTCTTTGCTGGGGTGAGTTCAGGCACCCAAGCCTCCTGTGGGCCAGTGTCATCTCCATATCTGGTGACTCATTCTACTGGACTAGTGGAAAGTGCTGCCTCCCCTGAAGGCTTGGTGTGGGGACAGAGTGTGCAGCCAGTGGTAGTCTGGAAAGCCCTGGGCCTCCACTGGGAAATGGCCAGCCTTCCTCACCTCATGGATTCTGGACCTGTTGACACAGAAGGGACCTTGGAGGTTGCCCAGATTATTGTACAGACGGGAAGCTGAAGTCTCAAAAAGAGGGGCCTCTCCGAGTCATCAGGAGACGAGTGGAGCATACAGGTCTTTCTGCACTGGGCTGGGTGGCCTGACTCCTGGGTCCCAGCCAGAGTGGACAGGACCATTCCTTGCCCATAGCCAGGGAAGGGAGAGGATCAGTGTGGGAAAGGAGGTAGGGCCTTTTGCAAACTGTGGGATGCCCTACAGATGCTGGGGCTACGGGAGGGTCACTTTGGGAGCCCTCATGAAGTTGCTGATCCTGTAGCCTAGAAAGATGTCCTGAAAGGTGACAACAGGTGGGTCAGGCCTGCCCTGAGTAGTTCTACAAATCCTATGTAGTGCTCTAGGGTGGCTGTTGGATGGATGCTCTACCCAGGGGGACAGACCCATTAGGGCTGAGGGGTGGGGCAGCCCAGGGGTTCCCCGCTCAACTTCGGGAGTGTGGTGGGTGTTTGAAGTTGGCACTCTCCAACATTCTCAAAGTTGGAATCTTTTGGGGTGCACTCTTGGGTGGGCTGTGAGGGTCCGCTCTCTCTCCACTCTGGGCTTGGTCCCTGCACGAGCACAAGGCTGTGACCTTGGCGCTCATTATTTTAGCTGCAGGGAATGCGGGACATGCTGTGGGATTGAATAGGGTGATGCCATTCATCCAGTCTCACGCTGGCACGAGGAAGCATGTGTGAGAGGGTGAGGTCTGCGTCTTGCTTAGAGGCCAGGGAATAGAAAAGCAAGTAAGGAGCCCTAGCTGATGTGGGTACAGGGCTGCGGGGGGGTGTGTGTTGAGAGAGGTCAAAGGAGCCCTGGGGAGGGGGCACACACAGTCCTGCATGGCCTTCCTCACTGGGGTCTCTTACTACACTAGTTCCCTCCTCTGAGCCTCAGTTTCCCTATCTGTACAATGAGGATGTTAGGAGTGCCTGGTGAGCTCTCCACCACACAAGTACTGGACCAAGTTGTGAACAGAGCTTCAGAGAGAACAGATATGGAAGTGTTTTGTAGAGGCTCACTTGACAGACACAGAAATAGCCAGGAGTTGCAATGTATTAGATTCAGAAAGATGAAAGATAGATTGTGAGAGGAAGGCATGAATTTATCCATTGCAAGGACAGAGAGAGAGGCTCAGGCACTGCTGTGCCCTGGGGCCCCTATCCCAAGAAGGAGATGGGCAGGCAAGCACCCCCACCAGCACCAGCGGGGACCTTCCAGCTGTGGGCATTGGAGCCTCAGGGCTTAGGGCCTATAGACTTTTTTATTGGCCCACAAAAAATATTTGATACTTGATGAAAAAATACCAGCTGCAAAATAAACAAAGAAAATAGAAAAACAGAACTGAATCAAAATTTCAAATGAAAGCCCACTAAAGTACTTTAAAAGTTGTTTATAACCAAGCCATTCTATTTATCATATAAGGGGAGTTCTTTTGAGATGCTTGATATGGTGTGGGGTGAGTGAGAGAGCTACAAAAGTCCTGTGTGCCGGAGACTGAGGAGGCCAATCAAGGAGGGCTTCCCAGTGGAGGTGATATGTGGATCAAATCTTAAAGAGGGAGAAGGGGTTGAACAGAAGGAAAAGTGACTAATGGTGGTTGAGGTAGGAGATACATGAAAAGAAAGAAAAGCACACAGAAAATTTAGGTGAAAGGGGAGATAGTTTGGATTTAGGCTATAGAGAGGAGGGTAAGGACCAGAGTGATAATAAAAAGGTTGGCAGAGTTGGATGCTGGTGGCTTATGACTGTAATCCTGGCCACATAGGAGGCAGAGATCAGGAGGATCATGGTTCAAAGACAGCTCAGGCAAATAGTTTGTGAGACCCTCTTTCAAAAATACTCAATGCAAATAAGGCCTGGTGGAGAGGCTCATGTGGTAGAGTACCTGCCTAGCAAGTGTGAAGCCCTGAGTTCAAATCCCACTACAGCAAAAAAAAAAAAAAAAAAAAAAAAAAGGAAAAAGCTTGGCAGGGTCTTATGTACCAGGCCTGGACTTTACCCTGAAGGCAATCAGGAGCTATGGAGCTGTTTTAAGAGGCAGGAGGGGTGACATGCTCAGCTTTTTACATTTTTATTTGTTTTTGCAGCGCTGGGGCTGGAACCCAGGGTCTTGCACATGCTAGGCAAGCGCTCGACCACTGTGCTACCCCCAGCTTTTTTTTTTTAAATAAATTTCAGTCTTAAAGCAACGTGGAGGGGGAGGTGCTAGAGGAACTTGGAGGCCGGGAACCTGTTGGGAAGCTGTGGTGTTGATCCTGGTGAGAAATGATGAGGACTGGGAGGGGGCCATGTGGAGAGAGAAGAGGAGGATCTGAGAACTAACCGCCATGCTGGCGCGAAAGACGTTAGAAACGGGCACAGCAGCCGCCGTTCCCCAAATGCTGACCACTGCTGGCCGTGGCCTACGTGTGTCTCTTTGCTGAACTCTTCTAACTGTCTGCATGGAGACGGAATTAAACGGAATTTGCATGACTACACTCTCCAACTAGCCAGAGTGCTTATATGCTTGGACTTAGAAACGAGCAGATGACCTGCGACAGATCTCCTTCACAGACAAATTAGAACACACAGAGAAACGACAGGAAAACTCACCCTCGATCGCCATGCCCTGAGAGCACTAGCAGTTTGATATAAATCTCTGCAAACTTTTACCGCGTGCGTGCAGCTGAATGTGTCTGTGTGTCCGTCCAATAGAGAAATGCACAGTAGATGAAGTGGTGGAAGATGGGGTAGATGTTTGCGCAGTGTGTCTGCGTTCGTGTGTGTGTTTGAGTCTTTGGGTTTACATCAACTTCGTTGGTAGCAAACTGTTACAGCTTCTCATTTTCCTTGGTTGTGTTCTTGAGACAGGGTCTCACTGTGTGCCTAGCCTGGACAAGACTGGCCTTCAAGTTGTGATTCTCCTCCCTCCTCTCCTCCTCTGCCTCCCAAGTGCTGGGGTTACACTTGTGCCCCAGTACACTTGGCTCTAGAGTCTCACTTTTGTTCACGGGACCTCCCTAGGATGGAGAAAAGTGGATTAAAGTATTATTTTCCCAATGTCATTAATTTTTCCTTGTCTCCCCCGTAGTTTCTGCTTTATGGATTTTGATGCTATGTTATTTGGTGTATATGTATTTATATTGTTATGTCCTTTTATGATTAGCATCTAGCTTTATCAAGTTCATGCTTCTCATTATTGTAAAATGCCTTTTTGGCCTTAATTTAACCTTGTCAGATCATAAGGCTGCAACCACTGATTATCTATGTTTGGTTGCTGTGTCTTCACTATCAACAAACATTTAATATATTTGCAAATAATTAAATTCCAAACTTCAGAGGCTGACAAAACTGTGTTGGAATCCTGTTTTGACTCTCACTGGGTACATAACCTTCACAGGGTTATTGTGATGAAGTGAACAAAGTCTTGCATTAAAAATAAACTATTACTATGAGTGAGCACTCTGTCTGCAGGGCCTGTGCAGTGGAGAATTCCAGGATGTTGGAGCAGCTCCTACAGTTCGTGGGGGTGAGAGCACGTTTAACTTCAGACAGGGCCAGGTGGAGGACCTGGCTGCCTGTAGTAGGCAGTCCATGTGTGCATGGGCCAATTCAGTGACCTTCATGCTTGCAGGGAGCTGAAGGAGGAGAGGGGAGTCTGTAAGGCCAGGTACAGAGGGACTTGAAGTTCAGGTTCCTGAGTTTGGAGCCCGAATGGGAAACCGTGAAGGGATTTAGGTTGGGGGGTGGCAGGACCCCTGTGGAACCTTAGCGAGCTCACCCTGCCCAGGCAAGAGAGCAAGGTGCTGTCCTGGGAGCCGGAGAAGAGTCCCACCAGCTAGACCTTAAGGTGGAAGGAAGTTGGCCAGTCAGGCTGCGCAGGTGGCGGAGTAAGGGTTGTCAGGCAACACGGGGATGGAGGGATGATACGGTTGCCTGACATGACAAAGTCTAGAGCAGCACCTCCCCATCAGGTCATGGATGGGTTCCCATAAGGTGACCAGTCAGTAGAAAACTTAGATAAATACAATTTAGAAACTGCTGGAACAATTTAACAAGACTGCAATTAGTTTTTTGTCATTCTTTCTTTCTTTTTTTTTGCATTATAGGGTTTGAACTCAGGCCTTCTCACACTTGCTAGGCAGTCCCTCTGTCACTTGAGCCATGCCCCCAACCCTGTTTTGTGTTGGGTATTTTTGAGATGGGATCTTGTAGGCTATTTGCCCAGTTGGCTTTGAATGCCAGTCCTCCTCATCTCTGCCTCCTGAGTAGCTAGGATTATAGGCGTGAGCCATTGGCACCTGGCGCGTAGTCATTCTCTTGTTTTGTTTTCTTTTATTTTTTAAGACAGGTCTGCTATGCACCCCAGGCTGGTCTTGAACTCATGATCTTACTGCTTCAGCTTCCTGAGTGCTGGTATTACAGGCATACACCATTGTGCCCAGCAGTAGTCGTTCATTCTTATTGCACATTCCAAAATTATTAACCCACAAAAGATTGACTTAAAAAAAGTCAATCCAGTGAGCTGGAGAAGTGGAGATGGATGGATGACTGGTGTCCAGGAGGACAGTGAGTGGTCAGAAAGGAAGTGAAGGATGTGCTGGTGGCAGTGCACACACCTGAGGGGCCAGGGATGGTTCGTTGGGTCAGTTGCTGATCATCACACTCACCCCATGGCAAGGGCTACGCTCCTCAACAAATGCTCATCAAGCACCCACGACATGCCAGGCCAGGCACCACAGTCCTTCAGACAGTCCATGCTGGGAATACAGAGGTGAGCAGGTGGAGGATCTGGGAGGGCTGAGCCTCTTGTTCCAGTGCCAGGATCACATCAGAAGGGAGACATACATTTGGCTTTGGGGAGCAGTAGGCAGAGGGGAGCAAGGGACAGTTTTGTATGCTGCCTCACCCATTACTCCCTCCATTCCCCCATATGGAATGCAAGAAGGGCTCCTGACCCAGGAGGATGAGGTGGAGAAGGAGGCAGATGAGGTGTGGAAGAGGGCAGGCACTGGATAGGAGGAAGCTGGAGAAGCTGGCAGGATGCATCTGGGAGGGGCTCAAACCGGGGAGAGGCCCCCTGCCACCTTCCACACCTGCAAATTGAGATGGGAAGCACTGCTGCCCAGGGTTCTCCGTGGAGGGTCAATGCAGCGTGGGTGCATGGGCTTCTGGTACCCACAGCATAGGCCAGGTGCCCTGCAACTCCTGAGTCCCAGAGCCCCCTCCTATTTGATGATGAAGGGATGCCCAAGGGAGGGAGAGGAAACTCAGTCTAGTTGTAGCCAGGTATAGTGGTGCACAGCTGTAATCCCATCTACTTAGGAAGCAGAGGTAGGAAGATCATGAATTTGAGGTCAGCCAGGGCAAAAGTTAGTGAGACCCTGTCTCAAAACAAAATGGCTCAAGTTGTAGAGGGATTGCCCAGCATGCACGAGGCCCTGAGTCCAAACAAATAAAAATAAACAAACCTGGTTATAGCCATCAGTTTCTGCCCTGAGGATATTGTGGATCTACAGGACTATCCAGTGCTATCCCTGTGACTGGTCAGCAGGATTTGAGGCCTACACAAATGAAGGTACAGACTGCCCACATACTCACCTCATCTGCTCCTCATGTGTGCCAGGCAGCGCTGTATCGCACAGCTAGTCCCCAGCCCCTGCCTCTGTTCTAATGGAGCCGTTTGCATCTTTAGTGCCCTTCTGTTCTCCCTTTTGGACCAAGTCAGGGCTACTCCTTCTGTCATCCTTATAAGATGGAACTGGGCAGGGCCAGGTCTTGGACTCGAGTTGCTGGGAGGGAACTGGTTGTAGATGCTGGGTGTGACCAGAAGTTGTGACCAGGTGACCCAAGCCTTGTACTCAGGGTACAGGAGGGAGGGTAGGTAGCAGAGTTTATGCTTAAGGGTGCAGGCGCTAAAGCCAGGTGCCAGGGCTGAATAACCTTAGGTGTGCTTAACTGCCCAGTGCCTCAGTTTCCCCATTTATAAAATGGGAAATTATAGTGCTACATCTGGGGGTTATTGGGAACTGACAAACATTTAGAATGTGCACACCGGAACACAGTAAACAGTCTTTTTAAATTTTGCTGGTGGTACTGGGGTTTGAACTCAGGGCTTTGCACTTGCTAGGCAGGCGCTCTACCACTGGAGTACCGCTGGAGTCAAGTCTCCAGCTCCGTAGTAGGACTTTCTTTTAACAAATATTTATTGAGCATCTGCCTGGGTCATGCCCTCTTCGGCCTTTGCGCTGTCTGTGAAACATAACGGCGATTTGAAGTCTAGCTGGGGAAAACACAAACCAATATAAATTAAGTTTTCACTGTATGGTGTAGGTTGAGCAGGGAGGAGGTGTCAGGAGCCAAGAGAATTGTGGCTCACGGCTCTAAGTTGGGGGATGGAGGCAGGCCCCTGGAAATGGTTGGCCATGCGGTATTAGGCGAAGAACATTCCAGAAAAGGGAGTGGAGGCCCCAGGGGACAATGTGTTCTACAGACAGCAGGAGGCCAGTGTGGCTGGAGCAGAGAGAGCAAGGGGACATGGTGGGAGAAGAGGTTAGTGGCTACAGGTGGCCACTGAGACTCAGGCTTTCACTCTAAGGACATTGGGGAGGGGGAGGGGGAGGGTTAAGCAGAGCAGAGACTGGACCTGACCTGCATTCTCAGAGGAGCTTGGTTTGCTCTGTTGAAGAAGGCCCGAGGGGTCAGGGCAGGAGCTGGGTGGGCTGTGCCAAGGAATAATTCAGAAAGGACAGTGGTATGTCAGGGATGGCACACACCTGCAATCCCAGCACTAGGGAAGCTCAGGCAGGAGGATGAAAGTTCAAGGCCACTCTGGGCTATGTAGCAAGACCTTGTCTCAAAAAACAAAGCAAAACAAGAACAAAACTAAAATGGTACGGTGGCCACAATGGCAATTGTGAGAGAAGGTCCTAGTTTCCTGATTGGGTTTGTTTTTCCTTCCTAAAAATTACTTTTTAAAATTAATTAGCTAGTTAATTAATTAATTTGCAGTGCTGGGGATGGAACCCAGGGCCTCGAATATGATAGGCCACCATTCTACCATGAGCCCTATCTGCTAAAAATTACTTTTTTTGAGCAACTTCCTAGCAAGCATGAGGCCCTGAGTTCAAATTCCAGTCTCCCTCCCCCCACATCCCCCAGCAATTACTTTTTTCAGGGCTTGGGACATGTTGCAACTGGAAGAGTGCCTGCCTAGCAAGTGTGAGGTGTGAGGTTCTGAGTTCAAACCCGAGTACTGCCAAAAACCAAAAAACCAAAAAACCTCTAAAAAGAAAAAATTACTTTTTTTCACAGCTTCAATGAGGCATGGTCGACACATTTGAATGAGGCTTTGTATGAGTTTTGACAAGCCAGTATACACACATGAGACCATCCTCCAATCAGGTAAACGAACACATCCAGCCCTGGCCCCCAAGTTTCCTCAGCCTACCCCACTCCCAGGTACCCCCTGATCTGCCTCGCTGTAGGCTAATTTGATTCCCTAGAGTTTTCGAAATGGAATCATGCACTATGTCCTTGGTGAGGGTGGGTCTGGCCCCTTTCACCCAGTGTGATTATTTTGAGATTGATCAATATTTTGTCAGTCATTTTTCCTTTTTGGTACTCAAGAACACCCCATTGTCTGGGTAGAGCACAATTTGTTTATCCATTCGTCTGTTGATGGATATCTGGGTTGACTCCAGATTTTGACTTATTACAAATAAAACTGCTATGTACAAGTCGTACAGACACATGCTTCACTGCTCAAAGGTAAATACCTGGGAGGTCTGGGCCAGAGGGCCTGTGTACTTAACTTCTTAGTACATTTTTGTGAAGTGGCTGAGCCATTTTACATTTCCACCTGCAGAGTGGGAGAGTTCCAGTTTCTCCACCTTCTGGATGACACCTGATGTTGTTACTTCATTAAATATTGGCTATTCTTCTTTAGTTTGGTGGCACTGGGGTTTGAACTCAGGGCCTCACACTGGCCAGGCGGTGCTCTTACTGCTTGAACCACTCCACCAGCCCTTTTTTATGACTTTTTTGTTTTTTGAGATTTTTTTTTTCTTGTGAACTATTTGCCTGGGCTGGCTTTGAACCACGATCCTCCTGATCTGTGCTTCTTGAGTAGCTAGGATTACAGGTGTGAGCCACTGGTACCTGGCTAATGTTGGCCATTCTAGTAAGTACAGAGTGATTCTTCATTGTGGTTTTAATTTGCATTTCCCTAGTGACAAATCACTCTGAGCCTCTTCTCTTTTGTTTATTTGTCATCTGTATGGCTTCTTTTTTTCTTTTTGGTGGCACTGAGGTTTTGAACTCAGGGCCTTGCTCTTGTTAGGCAGGTGCTCTACCCCTTGAGCCATGCTCCCAGCCCCCCCCTTTTTTTTTTACTTTAGTTATTTTTCAGAGGGAATTTTGCTCTTTTAGCCGGGGCCCAGCCTCAGACCTTGATCTTTTTTCCTACACCTCCTGAGTAGTTGGGATTACAAATGTTCACCACCACTCCTTCTCTTTCTCCTTCTCCTCCTTCCTCCCTCTCCCTCCTCCCCATACCCCTCCTCCTTTTTCTTGTATACCAGTAGGAAAATAAGTGTGGATTCACTCATTCATTCAACAAATGCTTTTTATCTTTTGTGGGACTGGGGTTTGAACTCAGGGCTATCCTGCTTACAAAGCAGGTGCTCTGCCACTTGAGTCACACCTCCACTCCATTTGCTCTGGTTGTTTTGGAGATAGGGTCTCACAAACTATTTGTCTGGGCTGACATTGCACCTCGATGCTCCCAGCTTCAGCCTCCCAAGTATACAGCCATGAGCCACTGGCACCCAGCTAATACATGCTGCTTTTTAACCCAACTACGTGTCAGTCACTGTGCTGGGCATTACAGAGATTAATGATGAGAAAAGTCAGGTGCTCTCAGAGACCTTCCCATCTGGAAGAAGAAACTGACAACAAAAATCTGCTCTGTGTTTTCTTTGGTGAAGTATCTCTGAGAATCTTTTTCCCCACTTAAGAAGCAGGGTTGTTTGGGCTCTTATTATTGAGTTTTGAGCACTCTTTGTGTGTTATGACTACAGTCCTTTACTAGATGTGCCATTTACAAATATTTTCTCTCAGTCTTTGGCTTGTCTTCTTATATCTTTAATGGTGTCTTTGGGGTGGGGGCTTGAACTCAGGGCCTACACTTCGAGCTACTCCACCAGCCCTTTTTTGTGATGGGTTTTTTTGAGATAGGGTCTCACAAACTATTTGCCTAGGCTAGCTTTGAACCATGATTCTCCTGATCTCTGCCTCCTGAGTAGCTAGGATTACAGGTGTGAGCCACTGGTGCCTGGCAACACTGTCTTGATTGTTGAAGCCTTGGACGTCTTGAGATCAGGTAATATAAAGTCCTCCAACTTTGTAATTACTTTTCAAAATTGTTTTGACTCTTCTAGATATTTTGCATTCCATGCAAATTTCAGAATTAGCTTGTCAATTTCTACAAAAAAGCTTTCTCTTTTGTTTATTTTTTAAAATTTTATTAGCATGTAATATTTATATAGGGGGTACACTATGATATTTGCATATGTGCTCACAATATATCTTAGAATTCTCCCTCTTCCCCCTCTCCCATTTTATTTTATGGTCCTAGGGATTGAGCCCAGGGCGTGTTGCCTGATAGACAAATACTGTATCATTTGAGCCACAGTCCTTTTGTTTTTGGTGATACTGGGGCTTGAACTCAGGGCCTCACGCTGGCTAGGCAGTTGCTCTACCACTGGAGCCACTCTGCCAGCCCTTGTTTTTATTTTGTTTTTGAGAACTCAGGGCCTCACGCTGGCTAGGCAGTTGCTCTACCACTGGAGCCACTCTGCCAGCCCTTGTTTTTATTTTGTTTTTGAGGCAAGGTCTCCCTAACTTTGCCTAGCCTGGTCTCAAATTTCCAGTTCTCCTGCCTCCACATTCTGAGTAGCTGGAATTACAGATGTGTCTCACTATCACCAGTGAAATTCATATCTTAAAAAATATGAAGGCTAGCCAGGTGCTAGTGGCTCACGCCTGTAATCCTAGCTATTCAGAAGGCAGAGATCAGGAGGATTGAGGTTCGAAGCCAGCCCAGGCAAATATTTCGCAAGACCCTATCTCGAAAAAACCCTTCACAAAAAAGGGCTGGTGGAGTGGTTCAAGGTGTAGGCCCTGAGTTCAAACCCTGGTACCACATACATATGTACATACATATGTGTAGTGGCTAGCACCTTTAACCCCAGCTAATCAGGAGGTGGAGATAGGGAGGATCATGGTTTAAGGCCAGCCTGGTCAACAAGTTAAGGAAAAAAAAAACAAAAAACTAAACCAAAATAAAAAAGGACTGGAGGTGTGGTTTAAGTGGTAGAGCGCCTGCCTAGCAAGCGTGGGCCCCTGAGTTGAAGCCCTGATACCACTAACTAAATAAATAAAACATGGTGGTATCACATACCCCCTAAGACAATGAAAAGAGGAGGGCACTCAAATGGCCTCCATGGGGCTCTTCCACCAATCAATACCTTTTCTATAGCAAGGAGAAAACTGCAAAAAGGCCAGGGTAATGACACACAAGGGAAACCGATGGGGGGAATGTCAACAGATGGGAGGACACCAAGGAGACCTGACAACCAATGTGATGTGGGGTCTGGCTTGAGTCCTGGAACAAAACGAAAGGGACATAATGGGAAAGCTGGGGAAATCTGAGTAAAACCTGTGTTCAGGTACTAGCATTTCACCAATGTGGACTTCCTAGCTTTGTTTTTGAACTCAGGTCCTTGCGGATGCTAGGCAGATGCTCTGCCTCCTGAGCCACTCAGCCAACCCAGTTTCTTAGCTTTGATAATTAGACACTCATAATGTAAGATGTTAACGTTAGAGGAAGGTTGGTAAATGCTACGCGGGAACTTTTTGTAGTGTCTTTACAACCCTTCCGTAAATTTAAAAAAATTTTTCTTTTCTCTAGGAAAGCACTCTAACCCTTGAGCCACACCTCCAGCTCTTTTTTACTTTTAGGTTGTTTTCCAGATAGGGTCTTGCTTTTTCTAACTTTTTGTCTGGGACGGCTTTGAACTGTGATCCTCCCTATGGGATTACAGACATGGGTCCCCTCAAGTGGTCCTACCACCATGTTTTATTAATGACAATGTCATCAAGAGGTGGAGATAGGGAGGATCATGGATTAAGGCCAGCCTGGGCAAAAAGTTAGAAAAAAAATTAAACTAAAATCAAAAAGGACTGGAGGTGTGGCTCAAGCCCCTTCCTAGCAAGAATGAGCCCTTGAGTTGAAGCCCTAATACCACTAAATAAATAAATAAATAAAACATGCTGATATCACAAACCACTTAGTGGAGGTAGTGCTTGCCAGGCTTCCCCCTTATGTAGACACTATTTTAATATCCTATCTTTTAGAAGTGAGTGACTAAGCATTATATATATGTATGAAAATAGCACAATGAAACCCACCAAAAACTTAAAAAGTTGGAGGAGGGGGAAGAGGGTAGTTAAGAAAGAGTAATATAGAAGGGGTGAATTCAGTCAAAGTACATTATACAAATGTTGCAAATATCACAATGAAACTCCTTTGTACATTTAATTTATGCTAATAAAAATAATTTAAAAAAAAAAGAATTGAGTCCAGTTCACACTTAGGAGAGGGAAACTACTCCACTTCTAGCACCACAGGGTTTGTTTCAGTCTTCCCCTGTTGCTTACTTATGACTTCCTTCTTCAACAGTGAGAAATCAGGTTTTCACTATTTATAGTGTATTTTCCTCATTTGTTCATCTTAGTATTAATTTAAAATGGTCTCCTAATTTCTAACCTATACCCTTGTCAGAAATAAACTTACCACCTAACATACAGTGTTTATGCACAGTTCTTTTTGCCGTTAGCCTCTAGCACCTGCTTAAAAACACCATGTTTATGTTTTTTTTTCTTGTGGTGTTGAAGATGGAACCCAGGGCCTTGCATGGGCTGGGCAAACACTGCCACTGAGCTACATCCTCAGCTCTAAAAACACCATTATACAAAGTTATTTGGGTAGCTCTTTCCTTCTTCACCTTCCTCAGTGTTATTATGACAAACATTTATACTAAAAATTTATCCCTAAAATTTCATATTTTGTGATGCTATTTTAAATGTAGTTTCTGATGGTTGCTAGTATATACAAATAGAATTGACTTTTGTATATTGACCTTATATATTGCAACCTTGCTAAACTCACTAGTTTATTGTCCATTTTTTTTGTAGATTATGTAGGATTTTCTATATAAATGATTATGTTGTTTGTGAATAAATGGAGTGTTAACTTCTTTCTTTCCAGTCTGCTGCCTTGTATTTCATTTTCTTGCCTTATTGCACTGGCTAGGATTTATAGCATAGTGTTTTTGTTTGTTTGTTTGTTTTGTTCTTTTTTTGTTTTATTTTAAATTTTTTTATTATTTCTTTTTCACAGTGTTTTTTAAAAATTATCATTTTATTGTTGTACTGGTGGTGCATTGTGACATTTGCAAAATTTCCTACAAGATATTATAGTTGAATTCTCCCCCTCCATTAACACAATACTGAATGGAAGTGAGATTGGACAGTCTAAGTGTGTTCTGAAGGTTGAAGTGACAGTATTTCCTTAATAATTGACAATTATAAATATTGACCTCCCATTAGAGAAAGAGTTGGTGCCCACAGCAAGGATGATGGGGATGGGTTGTGGGGGTGCAGAGAGGTGGTCAGGGTGTTGTCAGGAAGGCTCTGCTCAGAAGTGAGAAGTAGCTGAACAAGAAGCTTTTCTAAGTCTTCCTTCTAACAGTTTGGGCTTAAATATGAAAGAACTGAGACAATTCCATGTGATGTTTTTAGGAAAGAAGACAAGCTGGAGCCTGTTTTGGCATCAGCCCTGAAAGAGGTTGTTAGCATTACTCTTTCCCTCAATCCCAGAGTCCTGGTTTTGGGTCCACCATCCCAACGCAGTTGAAGGGGCAGAAGATTTCTGGATTTGGAGTTTGGAGGCCTGGGTTAGAATCCTGGCTCCATAAATGCCAGCTATGTGACCTGAGGGGAGCCCCAGTCTCAGTTGCCCATCTGCTGGGACCATGATGAAGACAGGGTGGTTGTGAGAATCCTGTAGCAATAACCACACATACAACAAAATGCCAGTTAGTTATATGCCAGTTCCCTTCTAAGTACCTTATTTGTATCCGTTCATTTAATCTTCCCAAGTAGCCTGTGAGATAGATACTGTTGTCATTTCACTAAGGAGGGGACTGTGGAGAAGGTGCCCAGTCACACTTTTGCTTGCCACCTCCTCCACTCAAGCATCACCTCTCCCTGGAACTCTGCCCTGCTGTCCTCCTCTGCCCAGTGCTGGCAGTGCCAGGTCCACTTCCCCGGGCTGCTCCCACTCACTTGTCACCTGTGATCCCTGCAGATTACAGACTCTGTCTTGCTCTTCTTCCATGCTTCCTGCATCTAGAAAGAAACTCAGCACCTACTGGGGCATCGGAAAACCACTATGGCCCTCAAATGTACAGCTGGGGCAGTTGTTTGGGGAGCCATCTTGCCAACCCAGTGTGGACTCTGGCCCACCCTTGGGGGTCACTGAGAAGGCCTCCTCCAATGAGGCTGTAACAGGGGACAGGACGAAGCCCTGGCCTGAAGGCATCTTGGAGCCCACTCCTCCCTCTGTGTCACCACCAGCCGGCCTCAGGATGCTCCAGGAAGTGCTGTGCATGACACCCGCCCCCAGGCGCCACCTCTCAGAAAAGGGACCATTGTGTCCGAAGGGTTAACGAGGGATGCAAGGAAGGGGCCTTTTAGCCATGATGCCCTCTGACCTTTCATAAATCAGAGGGGCTGGGGGCGAGGGGGCTGCTTGGCAGGACTTGGTGGGGTGGGGGCTTAGAAGCAGCTGCGCGCGACGTTGACATTGTTCCCACCATTCTAAGTGCAACAAATCCCTCTATTGTGTTCCTGGTTTATCTGGTTCCTCTTGTTTATGAGCAGGGCTCCTTTGGCAGTGGTTCCAGCCCTGGGCGGGTGGAAAGAGTGCTGGCACGCACCGCGGGGGAGGGGCAGGAGGGGGCAGCTGTCAATGCCCGCATTGTCCCCTCGCTTTTTGTTTCTACTGTAATGACATGTTGGAAGAGAGAGACAGAGAGAGAGAGAGAGAAAAAGAGAGGGAAAAAAAGACGGGAGCTGGGAAGAGGAGGCAGCAAAGAAAGCCGAGCAAGGGCCTTGGTGTGGATTGATGTCTGGGCCTGGGCGGATGTGCCAGCAGCTGGGCAGCCGGGCTGCATGGAGCCAGGCTGGGGTGCCCGGGGGGCGGTGCGAGGGGCCAGCCAGTCCCCCATCCCAGCCTCTGCTGCCTGGCACCAGGTTCCCCCACCATCCTCCAGCCCTCCTGAGGCAGCTGTGAGTTTGTGCCGAAGTGGGGCCTGTGCCAGGGTCGGGTCTGCATCGTGATGTGGCCCTGCTTGGCTGTGCCACCCAGGAAGCTGACTTCACCTCTCTAGGTCTTGGTGTCTGAGGTCTGTTCTGATACTTTGGAAACAACAGCACATCTTCCCTAGTCCCAGATCTGTATTTCTGAGTCTGGGGTGGAGAAGGGGACACAAGCTGGGACAGAATCCCGACCTGCTCCCAGAGTGACAGTGCCCAATGCCAGCTTGGCTCTGGGGGCCTTGTCCAGCTCCCATCTGCATCTGGGACAGATTTGAGGAAGGAGGAAGAAAGGAGCCCTAGCATGGGAGCATGGAACCCTAGTCCCACTGGGCTCTGCCAAGGGCTCCCAGGTGGCTCTGCTCTCGGGCAAGGGGCTCTCCCTCCTCAGGTAACTGGTTCCAACATCCTTTCACACCTGGCAGCCTGGGTTTATCCAGATCTGTGCTGGGGGAACCCCCTGGACATCTCAGGAGGGGCTGAGGCCATGAAACTCCTTTCTACTTCCTTTGGGTCTCTTTGTAGCACCAGCCAAGAAGCTACCTGTCTCTGCTGAGGCAGCGACAGTGACTAAGCGCCATGGCTCTACGCACAGATCCCCACCCGACTCACTCTGTCCTGGTTCAGCTCAGGTTTTAGGAAGTTCTTTCTGAGATGTTTCCCACTCCTTCTGCCTCTGGGCTCCTGCTCTATTCAGGGGAACCACACGGAACAAGTTTTGAGAATCAGTTCTCTCTCCCAGAAAATGGGAATGATTGTTCCCGCCCTCCAGCCACACAGCAAGGGCATCACATGCATCTGTGGAAAGTTCTTCAGATCCTCTGGGCCTCAGCTAGGAGTTTGCTATCTTCAAAATGGGGTGAGGACTGTCCTCCAGAATTGAGGGCAGAGTTTTCTGAGAGGACTGCCTTAGGGTCAGGACTCTGGATCTAGTCAGGGTGTGGGCTCAGGCTAGGGTCAGGGTCACTGCTCAATCTGGGGTCAAGGTCATGGCTCAGGCTATGACCAAAGTCAAGGCTATGACCACAGTCAAGGTAAAAGCTCATTCTGGGAGAGATGAAGGGCTCCATCTGGATCAGGGTACAGGCTTGGGCCAGGTGAAGGGTCCAGTCCAGGGTCAGGACCAATTGTCTGGGATTTGGGAAAGGACTCACTTTATAGACAGTGTCAGAATAGGGCAAGGGTTCATTCTGGATTTAGGGTAATTGTTCAGTCTGGGGGCAGACCTCA
Source organism: Castor canadensis (assembly GCF_047511655.1). Lineage (NCBI taxonomy): Eukaryota > Metazoa > Chordata > Mammalia > Rodentia > Castoridae > Castor > Castor canadensis. Next base: position 148,564,501 of record NC_133393.1, read on the forward strand.
GGCTATGGCTAAGGTTTTAAGGTTAGGGAAAGGGTCCAGTCTGTCGCCAAGATCAAGGCTGAGAAGTGCTCACTTTGGGTTTAAGGTCAGGCTGCAGACCTTAGGGTCAGAGTCAGGCCTCAGGCTCAGGCTGGGTCCAAGGCCTCTGGCTATCACCCAGCTTTGATGGACAATCTCTAGCCAGTGTCAAGGCTCCATCTGTGGCTGGGCTGAGGTCAGGGCTCAGTCTGAGACTGTGTCTAATGATTCAGTGGCCCAGCTGGGGGCTGAACTCCTGAATGTGCACTTTTGGCCTCATGATCCCTACTCGTTCGGCTCTGGAGGCTTTCCATGGTAGACTCCAATTTCTGGAAGTGAGGGCCAGAGCTGGGAGTCCAGGGGTGCCAGGATAGCCCAGAGAGAGGGGACATGGTAGAGCCCAGGAGAATGTCAGCACCCCACGTAGCCTCTGGGATGAGCCTGGGTGCAGTGTCTGAGGGAGGAGGGGAGTGGCCAGGCTCTAGAGGACCTGGATGGTACAGGCTGGAGAAATCCTTGCCCTCTAGTGAAAGCCAGACCACTGGATTCAGGATTCCCAGAAGATTCTTGGGGGTAGCTGGGGGTTGGGAAACATGGCTAATGTGAAGAATTGACCAAAGAAGGACAGGGGAGAGAAGCTGGACCCGGGCATGGCATTCACATGTGTACGTGATTGGGAAGATGTCCGTGTGTGGATAGTTCTGTGCCTGGGTTGATGGTGACTGCACGTGTTTGGGGCCTAGGTGCGCTAAGGGCAAGTCAGGATGGGGGTTGGATGACACCCCCTACATCTCCCATCCTGAGATGGGAGGTGGGCTGCTTCTTCAGCCCCCAGCCCCCATGATCCTGGTCATCCCACATGACTAACATCTGAGCTCTGCACGGCCCATCAGCTGAAAGCCCGTGACCACTGCCTGGTAGCTGGAGACGCTCCAGAATTAGTCCTTCCTGGAACAGGCCTATGGCCTTACAAGGACCTCCTTGAAGGTAGCTGGGAAGTGAGACTCCCAGGTTATAGGTCATGGTCCCCCACAGACTTTCCTCCCAGATTCCCCGAGTAAACCCTGTTCACAGGAACCTGCCCAAGGCAAACAGAAGGCACCCAGTGGGAGAACCGGGGAGAACGGGGGGCACCGTTGGGGTTAGGTCATAGTCAGGAGAAAGGGAGGCCCATCCTTGCACAGCGGGGCCCATGCTGCCCTTGTCTTCAGGAGCCTTCTAAGATGTCAGTGGGATCCGAAGGTGTCCTGCTCCACCCCTACCTATCCCCCTCTCCTCTACCATTGCCACTGTTTTCCTAGGTCTTTTCTGCTGTCACTATTCAGGGGCTAAAGAGGCAGAAGAGGCTCCCTTGTTACTGTGTCATCTCTTTCCTCTCCTCTCCTCTCCTTTTCCAGCCCCTAATCCCAGACCTCTGGGGCTGTTTTCTAGTCTGAGGGTCATCTGCACATTCACTCACCTTGGGATCAGGGTCGCCCTAAGATGGCAGTATCAGAAGGGAGCCGAGTCCACCCTCGGACACAGCAGACGTTCCCAGTAGTGTCACCACAGTAGTGTCACTACTGGGCTCCTACTTTGTACTTAGTCCTTGGCTGAGTATCCAGGCCACAGAGGAGAGTTCCACATGGGCCTGTCCTTGGGAGCCTCTGCTGCTGGGGAGAGCTGCCAGCAGGGGGAGGCTAAGGGGATGCTGGCCAGGGGAAGGAGACAGGGAATGCTTCATGGACATGCTAGCCTTGAGGTATAAATGAGGAGGAACTGGCCAGGCAGGTGCATATGTGTGAGGGTGGGGCAGGGGCCAGAGCTTGCTGACAAAGAGGGAACTTGACCTCTAGGCTGCCTCTGCCAAGCTCTTCCTCGAAAAGGAAGGAGAAGAGCAGTGTGGAGAGCAATGAGAGGAACAGTGCAAACAGCACAGTTGGAGGTTAGCCCTAGGGAAGCTGAGCCTTTTCTAGCTGGTACCTTGGAGTAGCTAATGGGCCTCTCTGTTCTTCGCTCTATCTCCTGTAAGGGGGTAAGAGCAGCTGTCTCTGGGGCCAGAGGACAATGGAGCCTCACTTTTCCTGTATGTTTAGTGGGGCCATAGACTTCTCTCTTCAATAGTCTGTCTATGGTTTGTCTGATTGTACATCCTTCTTGGTAAGAACATCAGACACAAAGTCCCAGAACACGTCTAAATAATCCTTAATTATTCGGAAGCTATTTGGTTCCTGAGTTTGGAGAATAAGAATCAGATGCCAGATTTTTGGTTTGTTGATTTGTTTGTTTGTGGTGGTGGGGACAAAACATGCCAGCCCCTCTACCACTGAGCCACACCCAGCCCCATGGCAGTTTGATCCCTGAAGCCATGACTTGAACATGTGTGGGTATCTCACAGAACCATTAAGTCAGAGCACCAGACGCATCCCCTTCTGCATGTACAACTGAAATTCGTGTTCTACTATGCCAAACATAGGCAAAGTACAACTTTCAAAATAATGGCAGTTAAAAATAAGAATGGAAAGGAGGCTGAGATTTTCTTTCTGCACTGCACAGGGTCAGTTTGAGTCTTTGAAGATCCTGGGCTGTACTGGGGGTGGGGTGTTGAGAGGGAAGAAAACCACCAGATGGCTGTCTCAGGGGCTGAAGGCTGGCAGGAGACCTAGTGAAAGAAGCCATTTGTCCATCAGTGTACCTCACTGTACACCCACCTCATCTGCACCTTGTGTGGGGCCTGGGATGCCCAGGACAATGAGATGCAAGGACTCGCACATACGACTCTTCCAAATAAAGTTTTGGGAGCTGGGGGCTGGGGTGTAACTCTGTGCCAGCATGCATGTGGTCCTGGTTCATGCCAAAAAAATTCCTCACCCTCTAGTAAAATACAGCATTAAATGACCATTTTAACCTGTGTGTGTGGTACTGAGATTTGAATTCAGGGCTTCATGCTTTCTAGGCAGGCATTCACTTGAGCCACTCCACCAACCCTTTTTTGTGTTGGTTAATTTTTTTTTTTTTTTTTTTTTGGTACTGGGGCTTGAACACCTCGAGCCACTCCACCTGCCCTTTTTTTGTGATTTTTTTTTCTTTTTTTTTTTTTTTTTGAGATAGAGTCTCACAAACTATTTGCCCAGGCTGGCTTTGAATGAATCAAGAGTCCAAGAAACCTTCTCTGCTACCAGCCAGCACTAACTCTGTGGTATTACCTGAATCTAGTCTCACCACCTCTCTAAGCCTCAGTTTCCCTCTCTGTAACACCAGGAGGTTGGTTCCCTGATCTTAGGACCCTCCCCAGCTGTGCTCTTCTATGACTGTGAGAGAAGGTGGGAAGCTGGGATGGCCCCTCTTTCCCTACCTCCTCTCCCTGTCCCCCAGGGTCACCCCAAAGCCACCCCTCCCCAGCTCCCTGGGACTTCCCTGCAGCTGCAAGCTGGGGAGACAATTGGGTGTTTTAGAGAAATACATTTTTGGGCTAATTTGCCATGCGTAAGTGTTTCTCTTACCCTTTAAAGGCGGAGAACAAAGAGGCCTTTCTGTGCTCAGGCAGGCTGCTGGGGAGGGGACCGCAGCTGTACGGGGCTGCAGACCCTCCTCCCTCCTTCCATCCCTGCAAGCGCCCCACCACACCGCCCCCGTCCCCCCAGGAGGGACAGCCTGGACTTTCCCAGCCTCCCCCAACCCCCAGCCTGGCCCAGCCCCCTCCCACCAGCTGCCCCAAGCAGGAGGGAAAGTGTGCGTGGGTGGTGGCTGGGTGGGTAGGGACACAGAGAGAGAAAGTGCTCTCCACGTGGCCATGGTTGCGAGGCTCTGTGATGGTGCTGACCTGCTGGCGTGTGTCAATGTCCCGTGGGTTGTGTGGTATGGTCACGGATACCAGATGGCCTGGGTCATCAGGTGACTCAGCCGCCTTGTGGGGTGTGGCATTCACTCCATCCATTCATTCGTTCATTCTGCTCTTCTCTGTTGAGCTCCCCCTGCATGCAGGTTTCAGAGGCTGGGGGAGACAGAGGCATCCATGATTATAGAAAAGCATGTTGGGTTCACGGACTTCTCAGGAGAGGTAACAGCTTTGGTTCACAGAGTCTTGGAAGGGTGTAGAGGCTTGAAAGGAAAGTGTGTTGTCTTGTGTGGGGCTGGGACACTTGTGCATAGTGAGGAGACAAGGTGAAGACCAGCTCACGAAGCTCTCAGTTTTCCTTTGCTGGGTGGTGATGGTCCCAAGACTGTGGGTTCTGCATGTGCCCTCCCCAGCCACAGTTCACCACCCCAGCCTTTGTTCAGACTGTTCCTTCTGCTTGGAACTCCCTCCTCTCGCTCTTCTGCCCTGGAGACTCTCAGCTATCATAGCTCCCTATCTGCCTTTGTCAAGGCTTAACCCCTCTTCTGTTCTCCCGTCTTCTGGATATGCCCCAAGACAGGTATGCATGCATGTGCAGAAGATCACAGAAGCCTGGAGAGGCTCTCTCCCTGTCTGCACTTGGTCCCATCTTCATGAAGTCCTTGGGTGTCTTCCCCAGCACCCAGCACAGGTTCTAGAGTTCACAGGCAAGGATGCTGGATGCCTCCCCTCTATCCTCAAAACAGCAGAGCCAGTGCTTACTGAGCACTTACTGCACACCAGACATCTGTGGCCTCATTTAGCAGGAGCACTGTTACCTGCCACTATATTACAAGTGACACTGAACTAGAGAGAGGTCAGGATTTGTTGAAGATCACTCAAAGAAGAGGTGTCAAGCTTGAGCTCTGAACTCTTAACATCTGCCCCACTGGAGAGCCACTGTGAGCTGTTGCTTCCTGGAGCCTTCTGCTATCTTCTAGTCCAGATGTTTCTCTATCTGGCATCCTGCAGCTTGGCTCTGCATATGCCACCCTGGACCCTGGCTCTTGGAACCCCCTGCACTTAGAGGTAGAGACTAAGGTAGAGAAGTAGGAGGTGGTGCATGACAACACCAGGATTTGGGTGACAGATAGAGAAAGTGCCTCTCCTACTGTAGAACACTGCTTCAGGGTGGGGGTGGCCCTTGGTTCTGGGATTTCAAGACCCTTGAGGGACTGGGAGCCCTTCAAACAGCCCTATGCCCTTCCCGTGGCCAGCACAATTGGACAGTATGATGACACCCATCTGTATTCCAGGTGGAGTGCAGAACGACACATGGTTCACACCTGTGTGTGTGTGTGTGTGTGTGTGTGTGTTGTACCCATGAACACACATGCATCGGTCTCTGGGTGTGCATGGGAGGTGGAGAGGAAAGGATCAGAGAAGACAGTGGCCGCACAGCCATCACACCTCTGTTGCTGGGGAGGAAGGAGCTGCCGTCCATCCTGTGCACAGTCCTCTGAAGGCTGGAGTGATGTGGTAGAAAACAGCAGTTGGCTGTTGCCCTGGGAGTTGAGGGCACCCCTTCCCTCACTGTAATGGGCACTTAGCTCCCTGCCTTTCTAAATAGGACTCTACCAACTCCCCAAAGGCCCTGCAAGCCCTGGTCAGTCCATCCCTGCCCTCTGACAGATACTCAGGAATGCTTTGTCCCTACCGTAAGTGAGAGAACTTGGGCCAGGAGGCGAGGCCTCTGCCTCTCTTTTCTGAAAGAGGGGAGAATCCTCAAAAATGGAGCTTGGGAGTCTGAGGGATGATGGGGTGGTCTTGTGGGGTGAAGGTGGGGTGATCCAGCACAAAAAGGGGTGTTTCCCACTGGAGGGCTAGGAGCTTAAGAAAGGAGACCTGAAAGTCAGTGACTGATGGGGAGGTGGTGATCTTCACAGATCCTAGAATGTCCCAGAAGATCCTTGGCAACTACCTAGTCCAAGTCTAGTTTATGCAGAGGAGGAAACTGAGGCTCAGGGAGAGGGGATGGCTTGTCCAAGCAGTGGCAGAGTCAATTCACATCAATTCAACAAACAGCTAGGCACCAGGCTGAGGACTCATAAGGCTCTGCCTCCATCAGCTGTGGCCTAGCAGGGTGGTTGACAGCTGTGCTTTTCCCCGCACCATGAGTGCCATGGTCCTGAACAAGGCAGAGGGACAAGACCCAGGGCATCTGGGATTTTTTGTTTTTTTGGCAATACTGGGACTTGAACTCAGAGCCTCACGCTTGCTAGGCAGGTACTCTACTGCTTGAGCCATTCCTCCAGCCCTTTTTTCATGATGGGTATTTTTAAGATAGGGTCTCACAAACTAGTTCTCCGGGGCTGACTTTGAACCATGATCCTCCTGACCTCTGCCTCCTGAGAAGCTAGGATTACAGATGTGAGCCACTGGCACCCGGCTGGGTTGGGTTTTGAAGGATGCTGAGAAGTTCAAGAGACTGACCAGAGAATGAGGGCCTGGTTTCCAGGTAACCTGGATGGTTTTTGCCATTCGTTAAGTCAGCAGTCAATCAGTGCTCCATTAATACCCATTCCCTCACAGACATCGAGCAAGCTGGAGAAGGAAGGAGGAGGGTTTTCATATGCTTCTGTCCCCAGGCAGAGGAAAGGATTCTGAGTTCCCCAGGTCCATACTGGTTACAGAGCCTCAGTCCAATCTCCTTTCATTACATCATTGAACATTAACTGGCCATGGGCTATGAACAAGTCTTGTAAAGTGGCCGGATTTCAGGACAAGGGAACACATGAACAAAGGTGGGCGGCATGTGTCCTGGTGGCAGGAGAGCCAGGGCCTCTTTGGTAGGCTCAGGCACAGGGCATGAAGGGGCAGTTCAACCACAGCTGGCAACACCAGCTGCCTGGGGCTGGGCTGGAGGCCCAGGAGGTGCTTGAGCTTTCACTGGTAGCAAATGGGACACGCTAACAGATTTTGAGTGACAGCAACTCCCTCAAGAGCTTGAGAGGAGGCTGCAAGCTTGACAGTGCCCAGAAGCCTCCAGGACAGCAGGACAGGGGTGTGCTGAAAAGTGCCTAACAACCAGATATGAAGGGGGTGCCGGGGTGAAGGGGAGATGCTGATTGTCACAGTGTAAAAACTCCCGTGAAGGCAGGTTTCAAGCAAGGTAACATCAAACAACACAGGCTTGGGAGGTACAGAACATCTGTCTCACTTGAGCTTGTGGGAACGGACCCCAGCACCCTGCTGCCCCATGGCTATGAGCTCGGGTTACCCAGGTCTGCCAGAGCTCAGTCTTCCTTCCTGTCTGATTTGCTGTCGGTGACCTGCAGTTGGCAGGCAGGTGTGGGTAAGGACACTGTGGTCTATCTGAGACACTACCTGAGGGTTCCAGCCTCAGCTCGCTACAACAGTGCCTGGTGGGTCAGGATCATTTATCCTGTATGGGGGACTGTGCAGGTCCACTCCTAGGAAGAGCAGGGTCCACACGGTGGGGAGGAGGGGATAGAGGCAGCATGGTGCTGGCCTAGGATAAGGAAGAGGTCCATCCCATCCTATCCCCAGCTCATTTGTGTGACAAATCAGCAGACTGTGACCAGTGAGGGGTGGGGAAGACAAGGTGTGTGAAGTGAGAGCCACAGACAGGCCCTGGGAAAGAGGCAGGGAGGCGAGCCACAGATCACCAAAGCCTCAGCCTGCCCATGGGGAGGCAGGTCTCTCGGCCTTCACATAGTTGGCGTAGCCCCTCTCTCCCTGTCACTCGAACAACTACTTGTCGACTGGTTCCAACACATTTCTACCAGGAAGAAGGGGCGAAGAATGTGAGTTCAGGCATTGTTGGGCCTGCAAGGTCCTGGACAGGGTGCTTAATCTTTCCCAAGTCCATCGGTAAAACAGGGCCAACAAGGTCACGTGTCCTTCTGGCTGACTGCAAGGACTAAATGTGAGGCACTGGGCAGAGGGACCTGCTTCTGACAGTGCTGGTATTATTGTTCCTTGCTCCCACGTCCTACCCCACAGTAGGCTTGGGCCTTTGAGCCTCCACATGCCTGTGAGCACACCCAGATTATGTTGTGATCATGACCATGTCTGTCTTCCCCGTGGAACAGCAAACTCCTCAGGGTAGGGATTGCGTTAGATTTGCCTCTGGCTTCTCCCAGCCCAGCCCAGCCCAGCCCAGCCCAGGACCCAACTTGGCACAAGCCTTAGACCCCCAGACCTGTTAGATCCCCAGCCTTGGCCCTGACACCAACACTGACCTCCTATCCCTGGCCCCTCACACTTCACAGGTGTCCTGGCCCAGTGGAGGCCCCTCACCTGGCCTCCATTTCCTCACATGTGACCTGGGTGACCTCTGAGTTTGCTTCCAGACCAAAAATATCCATTTCCCAAACCCATGTCACTATCTTGTTTCCAAACTAGCCCCCATCCTGCTTCCTTGCCCCATCAACAGCCCCTGTTCTCCAGTGATACAGGCATGAATCTTTGGAGTCATTGTTGACTCACTCGTCTCCATCATTGCCCTGTGGCTGGTCATCATGGCCACAACAGTTTTTCCTTCAAGATATGGTTCACATCCATCAACCTTCCCCAGGACTCTAGTCCTTTCCTTGGACTCCATTCTATTATGAAATCTCTACACCTTTGTCCACATCATAACTGGCAAGCATCCCCTCACTTCCCACCCACACAGCAGAGGTTTGGGATGTACTGTTAGGATTCTCCTAGAAATGCACAGCTGTTGCCCGGCAGGGGAAATAGACTTATAAACGTTAGCACCCTGAATCGCTTAGCAAGGCGCCCCATGTACTCTGCAGGGTGAGGGACCCAGGAAAGGCTGGAGGCATGGCCTGACATGATTAGACCTGGGGGAGCAGGGAGGAGCCCTGAGTGGAGGCTGAGAGGTGACACGTTCAGCTTTGACCTTCCCAGATTGCTGTCCAGGGTCTCCAGAGCCAGCTCCTCCTGCCCCTACTCCTGCCCATGATCATGCACGCATACGCTCTGCCCACCTGCATAAAGTTTTACTCTTCTGCCAGGCCCAGCACAGGAACACAGCGGGGGCAATGCCACACCCCAACACGGTCCACAATGTAGACACACACAAGAGAGGTGGGAGTTTCACAGAGGACAGCCAAGGCGGGCCTTAAAGAATGAGAATGATTTGAACAGGGAACGAATTTCAGGCAGAAAACATGGCTGTACATGGAGTTATGAGTGGCTGAGAAGTGTTTGGGGTGGCCAGGCTGGGAGATGCAAGGCAGCTAAGGTGGGAGGCAGCAAGGAAAGGCTGAGAAGGGTTCAAGCACTAGGGCAGGTGCCACCAGTCAGAAGTGTGAGGCCTGCAGGACCCCCTGTTGCCATTCAGAATTCCTGTCTCCTTGCACTTTACAGTTTACATAGTGCTATTCCTTGTACTTTTTCCAGGCCTGTGAGGTGGGACCGCACAGTGTCTATTGCTGCCATGTTATACACAAGGAAGCTGAGACCCCAGGGGAAGCGACTTGCCCAGAGTGACCAGCTAGTCTTTGGGGGAGCCAAGCCTGGAATTTCCTTGACCCTGGACCCCAGAGTTTGGAGGATTTAAGGGGAGGAACCAGGAAAGGGCTCAAGTCTGGTGCTTCAAGTCCCTCTAGGGAGGACTAGACAGGTGACAGACCCAGCTGCAGGGAACCCTGGGACAGAGTCATGGCCTCGCCAAGGCAAACCACGCTGAGCTGGCTCAGCCTCCCTGTGCAGTGGGGGTGTCTGGCCCCAGGGAACAGGAGGGACTGGGTGGCGGATTTGTGTTTCCACTTGATTTCCTCGGTTGTTTTCCAAATGTGATGGCAGGATCCTGAAGGGTGGGGTAGAGGCGGGGAAGCCACCGGAAGGCGCCAGGGCCCCCACCGCCTGCCCCCCATGTGACTGGGCAGATTGACGACAGTGCTGCATGGAAAGGCCTAGAGGCTTCCGTCCTGGGCTGCTGGGCGAGTGGTGACGTGGGCAAGGGCACTGGGCCCACATGGGCGATGCCCCGCGTGACCTGCCGTCTCCAAGTGCGCTGCCTGCTTGGGCCCCTATCTCTTTGATCCTGTGAGTTAAGAGTGACCATGATTGTGGCTGACCAGCACTCTTAGTGCCATCTCGGGGGCAGGTACCTGAACAGGCAGGATTTGCATGCTACCTCCCATCCTCCCAGCTCCCTCCTTCCTCCCAGCTGCCCCTTCTTGCCTCTTCCTGCTGCCTCATTTCTGGGGTTACTACTCCAGGCTTGGCACTTGCCCTCTGTCTCCAGACTTCTCCAGGCCTGTCCACCCTGGGCTGCCCATACCCCAGGGTCTTTCCTGCCTTCCTGGGCTGTCCTATTCTCTAGTCATGGCTTCAGCCATGGCCTCGTCCCTTCTACCTACTTCCATCTCCTCAGATCTGTTCACCCTCCTCAAGATTCACTTGGCCACTTCCTAGCTGGGTGGCAGCTAGGGAGTCCCAGCCCTTCTCTGAGTTTCCATCTCCTCCTCTGAGAAGTGGGGAGGTAAAAATGGAACCATTGACCTGTGGGCACTGGGTCCATGAGACAGAAATGCCTGGCACAGAGCAGTGTGGGGGAGGGAGGGCTCAGATGAGCTCGGCTCTTCCTGAGTTAGAATCCCAGTTCTGACAGCAGCCACACAATCTTAGACCTCTCTCCGAGCCTCAGTCTCTCCATCTGTAAAATGGGGATACGTATAGGACCTTCCCTTTAGGATGGAATGAGCTAATCCCAGGGTAGAGATTCTCAGCCAAGAGTCAGTGAGTCAGGACCAGCCAGCCAGGAAAGTGCTAGGGGGAGCAGAGGCTAGAGGGAGGAGCCAGCAGGAGCTTTAAAAAGCACATTGGACTGGATGTGTGGTTCAAGTGGTAGAACTCCTACCTAGCAAGTGTGAAGCCCTGAGTCAAACCCCAGTATCATCAAAAAAAAAAAAGAAAAAGAAATTAATGAATTTTTAATTTTTAATATGAACCAATATTTATTTTGTGCTAGCATTAGACACTACAGGTAAACTGCAATTTGTTAAGTATTATTATTATTACTTGTGGTGCTGGAGATAGAACCCAGGACTTAGGCAAGCATTGAACCTACACGCCTCCCTGAAGTTTGTTATTATTTTATTGGACAATTCTATGAGAAAGGTGCTAATACCTTCTCTATTTTACAGATGAGAAAGTAAAAACTTCAAAGGGTCAGAGTGGGCTCAAGGTCACATTTTAGTAAATGAAGAATTAAAATGAGGACTCAAGCAGAGAGTCTGCAGTTGGGAGCCCAAGATTCAAGCTTGCCAGGTGTGTCCCCTGCCCTGTCCTTTCCTTGTGCCGTCTGTCCACCAACAGACTTTCTCTACCCCGCTTGTCTTCTAAATCCTCCCAACCCTCCTTAGTGCATCATGCTCACATCGTGCCTCCTCCAAGAAGCCTTCCTGCCTCCGTCCGGGCTGTCCCTCTCCCTCCCTCCATTCTGTCTCTCTCATCTTCCTCTACCACAGCCCATGGCATAAATTCACATGTCAGAGGTGCACGGGCCTGGCTCCCCTTCACTGTGGCCATCACCAATCTGAGAGCTTCACACCTTCAATCCTGAACACCCTTCTTGCACTGATTCTCGACACCATCCTATGGGCTGGGAGCTGGGTCCTTTCAGACAGAGGAGGATTGTGAGGCCCAAGAAGCCCAGGAGCTGTCTGAGGACCCATATCACATGGGCAGGGAGCAGACAGGAACCAGAGGCAGCACTAGCCTAAGATGGGGCCTCACCCCAGCACTTTCCTTTAAGTTCAATTGGTGTCCCCCCATCTGCCCTGCTCCTGTCCTTGGGGTGTACAATCTCCATTTCCTGCCATCTGAAGTCCCCCTGCTCCCCACATACACTGTCACTACTTTGCAGTGACTGCCTCACAGCTCCAGGTGCTGGGTGGCCTGCACTTTGTACCTGTCTGTTGCTGATACTCAGCCTCACCTGTGTCCCTGTGGGTGCAGCAGCAGAGGGAGGCAAGGCAAAGCCTGCCACTAGGCTCGCTGGGTGACCCTGCCTTTTCAAGCAGGAACTGTGGCCTCACTTCTCAAAGCATCCCATTCTGCCTCCTGAAGAATGAGTCTTAATGCAACTACAAACCTGCCAGGTGGGCGTGACTACAGAAGAGGAAGCTGAGGCTCTAAGAGGCTAGGGCACAGAGCCCTGCTTTTCTGGGCCATTTGCTGATTTTACAGTAAGTTAGGGCTGGGGTAGAGGTGGGGTGGAGAATGTCCCTAGAGTCCCTTGAAACTGAAAAATTGCCAAAGAAGAGGCAGCCAACCCAACATGACCAGGGTGTTGCAGCTGACAGTAGTCCCACTCAGGAGGCTAAAATAAATACCTGTCCTAAAGGAGCGTAGTAGGTCCCTCTAGGTCTCCCAGTTCTGCCCTACACACCCTACAGTATTCCCCCTAGGCAGCCAGAAAATCCTTGTCAAGATGGAGCTCGGACCACATCACCCCTGCTCAAAACCCCCATATTCCCCTCCCCCCTTACCTTCCCCAGTCCTCACAGCTGGGCCTCCTTTCTCTCATCTCTCCTGGCTTGTCCTGCTCCAGCCACACTGGCTTCTTGGTTGTTCCTGAACTCAGCAGCAGACTCCATTTCAGGGCCTTCGCTGTTCCCACTGTCTGGAATGCTCTTCCTCCAGATATCCTTGCTCTCCGCTCTTCACTCAGATCTCTTGTCAGTGTCATGCCCTTGTCTCTAACACACCACCCCCGTCACCCTCCCTCGCCCCTGCTTTGCTTTTTATCACAGAGCTGAAGACTACCTGACATTAGCTCTCAGGCTTGTTTGCTTATTACCCACCGGGACAAGAACATCCATTCCACAAGGGCAAGGGCAGTCTGCTTGCCCACTGTGAAAGCTGCAGGGCTGAAACACTGCTGGGGACATGGCCAGTGCTTCATCAGTGTCTGTGCAAGTGAGGAAGGGAGGATCAGATAACGGAAGGGAGGAAGGGAGGGGAGAGGAAAGGAAAGGAGGAAGGAAGGGAGGAAAGAAGGAAGAAAGGGAGGGAGGGAGGACGGAAGAGAGGGAGGGAGGAAGGAAGGAAGGAGGGGAGGGGAGAGGAAAGGAAAGGAGGAGGGAGGGAGAGAAGGAATAAAAGAAAAAATGGAGGGAGGGAGGAGAGAGGAAAGGAAAAAGGGAAGGAAGGAGAGAAGAAAGAAAAAAGGAGGGAAGGAAGAAAGAAAGCAAGGATGGAAGGAGGGGAGAAAGGAAGGGAGAAAGAAGGCAAGAGAGGGAGGAAAGAAGAAAGGAAGGAAGGAAGAACGGAAGGAAGGAAGGAAGGGCAAAGGAAAGAGAAAGGGAAGGGAGGAAGAAGGGAGGATCTTTTAATGTCTTTTGCCCTGTTAGCAGATGTGGCTTCTCAGAGCCTGGTCACCAGAGCTGGTGAGTAGAAGGTGAGGGAAGGAGAGAAAGCTGGGCTGAGAAGGAAGAGATCTGATCCAATTTTAGGAAAAATTTTGTACAAGGAGAAACTGTAGAACGATGGGAAGGGCTTTCTTGGGAAGAGATAAGCTCCCTGTCAGCAGGAGGACTAGGAAGCCCACAGCCCTGGGACTGAGATGGGCCCTGGGACCTGAAACCAAAAGATACTAAGGATTCAGAGGGGTGGCACTGAGTTTGGGTGGGTCAGGACTTGGAGCTTGAAGGGGGTGGCTCATCTGACCAGGACCAGGTAGGTGGAAGCTTGTGCGAAGCTCTAGTCCCTTGTCCAGAGGCTGCTGGTCTTTGGCCAAGCAGCCATGTTGGGACTTTGGTCCTGTCCTCCGCAGACCAGACCTAGGAGACAGGAAATCATGATGCGTGGACCTGAAGGACCCGAGCATGCCCTGGTTCCTTCCCATCCTTCACAGTGGCCTTAGGCCTCCGTGCCCGCGCCCATGGGGTTAAACCTCTCCCTGTCCCTCTCTGCTCCAAGTTGTTTTCCAAGCGAGGCAGAGAATGGTTCTCTTGTTACCAACATGGCTTCTGGGCATTGGGTAATGCTCCCTCTTCTCTCTGCCCTGCGCCACAAAGGGACCTTTTGTTCCTCTCCTGGCCCCTCTCTCTGGCTCTTCCCTGGCCCCCCACCCACCCCAACTCCCTCCTCCCCATGCCTCCCTCCCGCTCTGCACCCCTGGGCTGCAAGGAGTGACCGTGGCCCGGCCGTGGCGCCCTCCCTCTTCCAAGGCGCCCTGGGAGGAGACTGGGCATTGCTGGCCACGGCGGCCATTTTGAGAGCTGCCCTTCTGGGCAGTCCCCGGGTTCTCCCAGGCCAGAGGGGCCAAAGAGGCCACACCAGGGGTGGCTGAGGCTCAAGGTGATGTCCCATGGCCTACCTCCTGTCCTCCAAGGCGAGATGAGAACCTCCTGCCCCAATCCCCTAGCCCAGGCTGCCTCCCTGCATTGAGACAAGAGGCCTTTCCATCCGCCATCTCGCTAGATCCGCACAGCGGCCTCCTGAGGTGAGCGAGTGGCCGTCTTGGGAGGTGGAGACCAGGCTCACAGGGTGAGTGTCTGTCCCAGGGCCTTGATGAATAGGTAGTGCCACTGGGGTCAAGCCGCCTATCTCTTCCCAGACCGCTCCAAAAAGGGCCCTGTGAATAGGCCCTGGCTGGTGGAAACACCCACACTGGGTCTGGGCCTTCAGAAAAAAGCCCAAAGCCAAGTGTACTGGAATTTTGCAAAATGAAACAGAACGTGTCTGAGACGGGAATGTCAGGAAGCCAGCCAGACAGAAAAGCGTCTGCTCTTCAAGAAGACGGCTTCTGTCTGTCCCCTCCCTGAGCCCCTCACAACTGCCCTGTGAGGCAGGCAGAGACTGGCTGATGATGTCATTTTTTTTTTTTTGGATGAGGAAACTGAGGCATAGGGAGGCTACACAGCTAGAACCTGGGGCTCCCCACACCCAACTCCAGCTCTGGATGTCTCTTTCTGGGCCACTGTCTGCCCACCCTGAGAGGGTGTAGGGAGGGGATGGAAGGAGACACTTAGATCACAGTCACTCGGTCTCATCTGGAATCACAGAAGGCAGACCCTTGAGGAGACTGAGCTCAGTCACAGGAATATTTAGCAGTTCCTCCATCTCTCTTCCTCTCTGCACATACAGAAACCCATGGCAGAGCAGGGCCACTGCTCCTCAGCACACACTGGGTCTACAGTGTGCAGACAACTCCCCTGTAACACTGTGCAGGGCCTAGGCTGAGAAGAGGTAAAAGCAAAGGACTTGGTAGTCAGTGGGATGGTGGTGGGTGGCAGCAGGAGAGGGGGGAGTGACTCCCCTAGCTGTCCTTCAAAGAGGAGAGACGGATCTTATATGCTGTAAGACATGGGGTCTGGAAGCACTAAGGGCTCCTATCCCTGCCTGGAAGCTGGGGAAGGAAGACTTCCTGGAGGAGGTGACCATAAATGGAGCCTTGTAAAGTTTTAGCAGGCAGACACATTGCAAGAGGGTGTGGGATAGGAGCTGGCATCGGGGAGAGGGGGAGAAGGAGATGGTGAATGGTGTGTGCCTGGGTGGAGGGGCCACGAGGCCATGTATGGGAAGAGAGTGGAGTAGGGACAGGATGGCTGAAGGGAGGAGGGAGTGATTCACAGGGCTGAGTAGTCTACTGAGGGCCCAGGTGCCCTGATATATATGACCTGAGGACAGATGGGGTGGTCACAAGTTTAAAGGAGTTGGACTTGTGTTCTAGAAAGATCACCGCCCTGTGGGCTGGGTTGGTGCCAGTCTGGTTCATTGTTGATTATCCAGCACCTCTCTCAGTGCCTGGCATACATTAAATATTTTGAATCAATGCACAGATGCCTGCAGCACCCTGTGGCAGTGCTGAGTTCCAGCACTGGCACTTTGGGCCTCAGTTTCCTCATATGCAAAAAGGGTTACAGTACCTGTCTCACAAGTGTCGTGATGGCTAAAGGGACATGGTGGGGCTTAGCTCGTGTGCTGCCTGGGGCTCATGGTCAGCCTCACCATCAATGTGTTTATAAAAGTCACACGGCACATGTGTGGGGACACAGAAGCAGAGACCCTGGGCAGAAGCATCAAGTCATCCAGGCCACAGAGAATTTAACAACAGTGATGTTTATAAGGCTTACGCGCTTCATGTATTTTATTCATGTAACCCTCAAAACGAACGAGAAAGAAGGCAGGACTGTTATCCTGTTTCATTGTCCAGGAAACTCAGGTTCAGAGAGGGGCAGTGACTTGCCCGAGACTCCTCAGCCAGTGAGTGGTGAGCAGAAATGCATCAGACGCCAGAGCCTGGCTGGTGACCATTGCTAGGGATGGCAATATGGGGCACAGTCCAGACTGATGGACCGGATGGTGGGGGGCAGGCACAGGGAAAGGGAGGTGTCAAAGATGCCCCTCCAGCCTCTGGCCTGGGTGACCAGATGGAAGGTCATTCCATTTCCAGGGCAGGGACACTGGGAGGGCAGACAGGCGTGGGGAGGGGCTGGCGGGATGTCTGGGTGGAGATGCCGGAAGGTCTGGAGTCTCACAGAAGTCTGGACTGGGGACCGAGGGGAGGGCAGAATGAGCTCATAGGACAAATGGAAGGCCTGCGGCGGGTGAAGGAGGCCACTCCAGCCTGTGATGGAGTCAGCAGACCTTGCACAGCATGTACTGTGGCCAGACGTTATACTAAGTCCTCCTCACTAGTCATTTTCAAATGGGGCACTGTATCTCCCCCATTTTATAGATGGGGAAACTGAGGCAAGAGAAGTCTGGAATTACTGGACTAGGCAAACCTATAGCAACTGGAAGTAGGTTAGTGGTTGCCAGGGCTGAGGGCTGGGGGCTGGGGGGTGATGGCCAAAGGACACAGGGTTTCTTTTGGGGAGAGGGGATGATGGAAATGTCCTAAAATGATGTGGAAATGCTGCACAACTCTGAGTGAACTAAAACTCACCAAACCGTATGCTTTAAATATGTGATTATGTGTTATTATATGATGTGTGGATTGCATCTCAATTATGCTGTTATCAAAAAGCAGAAGGATGCTGGGCACTGGTGACTCACACCTGTCATCCCAGCTATTCAGGGGGCAGAGATCAGGAGGATCGCGGTTCAAAGCCAGTCTGGGAAAATAGTTCATGAGACCCTGTCTCGAAAAGAACCATCATGAAAAAGTGCTGGTGGATTGGCTCAAAGTATAGGCCCTGAATTCAAGCCCCAGTACCACAAAAAAAAAAAAAAAAAAAAAAGAAAGAAAGAAAGAAAGAAAGAAAAGAAAAGCAAAAAGCAGAAAGGGAGCCCACTCCTGATGTTGGGAGGAATGGGAGAGGGATGCCAGGCCTCAGTGTGGGGGTGCTGGAGGAGTCTGTGATCTGTAGCATCAGTTGCTGTGGCTGTTTGAAGAATGAGAACCAGCTATGCCTTGGGGTTTGTCCATCCAAATTTCCTGGTGACCTGGTCCAAATGGATAGGAACCCAGGCCTTGTAGGAGGGTGTCACCCTTTGCATTTGGACATCTTTGCCCCTGGGGGAAGATTTCTCAGGAAACAGTAAGCCCGAACCACTTATTTTATTTTTATTTTTATTTTGAGATCGTGATGTTGTCATGTTGCTCAGGCTGGCCTCGAACTCCTGGGCTCAAGCCATCCTCCTGCCTCAGTTTCCTGAGTGGCTGGGTTTACAGGCATGCACTGACTTCAAACCAGTAATTTTTGAAGGTTTTCTGCATATGATTTGGGAGGGTGTTTGGAGGAAAAAGGTCTCAACTGCACTTCCTACAAGGATGGGACCCCAGGCAACAGGTCACCCAGCAGTTTGGTACATTGGCCTCTCACTGGGAGACCCTGGTGTCTCCTGGGCTCCAGGAGGCCTGGAGGGTACAGGCAGGTGGTTGAGGAGGATGGTGATGATGGCTGCTTCCCTTCCCACTCCCTGTAGGTAATGAACAGAGCCCCTGGCACCATGGCTGTCCTGGTCACCAACAAGTCAATGCCCAGCTCCTCACTCCATGTCTCAACTGAGAGAGGACAGCCTTGGCACCCAGTGTTGTGAGTGACCCATAACCAAGGCCAGGGACGAGATGTGTGGAGAGGCTGCAGGGTCCTCCCTGGGAGTGGTCAAGTGGGGCATTTAGAGAGGAGGGGCTTGAGAAGGAGGCTGCCAACTTGCCCAGCCACTCAGAAGGGGCCACAGAAGTTGGGATGGCCAGCAAGGAGGCCTAGGGGAGAGAGGGCTTCAGAAAGAAGTGCCAGGGTGGCAGAGCCTCCCACAGAGCAGAAGAGGCCTGCTCAGAGGACATGGGCAGCGAGTATATAGCTGCTGCTGGGGCAGCAGTGTCTCTGCTGGGAAGAGAACGATATGGAGTGACAGCCCAAGTGGATGGCCTCTCTCTTCTGGGTGAGAAGAAGGACGGGTTGGGGGAAGAGAGGTGTGATGGTGCAGGGCCTGTGGGCCAAGAGGAGGGCCTGATGGTGGGTGGGCCCACCCATCTTGACCTCTCCCAGAGGTCAGGGTGTCAGGGGTTGAGGGGATATAGCCGAGAGTCATTTGTGGGTTGCTGGAGGGGAGGCTGAGAGGCTGCTGTCTTCTCCTCTCTGCAGTGTGGGGGTGGGGGAGGCATGGAGCTTGGATGGTCCTGAGGGGTGGTATCTACTGAAGACCTCCAAGTCTGAAGAGCACAGAGAGCTGCTGACCCATCCATTCCCTTCTAAGGGTTCTGAGTGCTGCCATGTGCCCCTGGCCTGGGGGGCTGTAGGCCTGGCCTCCATGGGCTTCTCGACAACTTTGCAGAGGAGTCCATCTGGTCCTGGGCAACTGTCACCATCTCACACCATGTGGATACCAAGGAGAACTGGGAAGATCAGAGAAGCTCCAGGGGCTTCCATGGCCTCCCGTCCCCTGCCCTTGCCATGGGGGCTGCAGGACCATCACCCACCATGCCATGGGGCTGACCACATAGTAGAACCTCTATCATGACTGCCCTCATGCTTTTCTGCTCTTGGTAGATTTAAAAACCCTTTCTCCAAACTCCCCAAAGGACCCATCCCTCCCCACCCCTTGCCTCCCACCCCCAGCACACTCTGCGAAGGAGCAGAGCAGGTGTGATGCTGTCAGGAGGGCAGGAGTGTTTGTCTTGGCCTCCTGGTCCACAGCATGTGAGAGAGGAGGCAGTTCTCCCCACTCTGCACCCAAATCAGGTACTTGCTCCCCAGGGAGGTCCCCAAGTGCCTCTCGGGCCACTTGAGCCTCATTTATTCGTACTTTTTTGCCACACTCATCATACCTTGGGACTTCTG
The DNA here is from genome assembly GCF_047511655.1 of Castor canadensis. Classification (NCBI taxonomy): domain Eukaryota; kingdom Metazoa; phylum Chordata; class Mammalia; order Rodentia; family Castoridae; genus Castor; species Castor canadensis. Next base: position 148,583,593 of record NC_133393.1, read on the forward strand.
TTTCCTGGAAGGGCACAGAATAAAAGGAAGACTATCAGAAAATTGTATGGGAGTGGGAAGTCTCCCAGGAAGAGGGAGACTGTTGCTGAATGACTTACTGACTTTAGCATTTGCCCCTTTGGCCACAGGGGCCACAGTACCACCATATAACACAGACAGGACACCTAGAGACACTGAGAGGTGGGGCTGCTTTTTAAAGGACCCATAGACAGCTCAGTGACTGTAGTGACATGGCACCAGAGGAGGCTGTGTTGGGACAATACTTCACTAAAGCGAACAAGGTATAAAAAAGGATGCATGACCAAAGACGTTCACTGCAATGTGTGTAACATAAGACTTTGGCCATGGCCTTAACAGTCAGCAGGAGAAGATTGGCAAAATAAGTCCTATCCCGTGTGAGTGATCTTTATGAAGAATTTCAGTGACGAGGGAAAACGTATTTGGTACAACCTTAAGTGACAGTCCAGCATCTAAAATAGTACATACATCTGGATAATTTCAATAAAAACCCTACTATATGGTGGGAGGTTCAACGTCATTGAAACACGGACAGAAAAAAACCAAAAGGCAACATTCAAACAAAACTTTGAATCTTAATTATTCCTGGGACTTTGATTTTTACATTTCCAATGCTTTGTCTTTTATTGTATTTTCAAATTTCTGTGATAAATGCTTTCAAAATGTAGTTATTGGAAAGGACGGCAAGGAGCTTATTCCCTATTAAGGAGTCTCTTGCCTCTGGAGAAAGTTCCTGATATGGGGACACACCAGTTCTTATGTATCTATGTTTTCAGCTGGAGTAGGAGCTCAACCCAGCCACAAATTACAGAAAACCCAACTCAACACAGGGCTTTTTTTGGTCCCTAACAAGAAGTCCCTGTCAGGCCACCTAGGACTGGTGTGGCTCCACGATGCTGTGTGGAATAGCTCCTCCTTGCTATTGAAAATTGATTCCCTGTTATTTACTCTGACACCTTCTCTCAAGCTTCTGTCCCCTGCCCCATTTTCAACACTCTGGGAGTAAACAGTTTTTGTACACCCTGCCCAGCACCACCTGGGCCATTCACCAGGAAGTGACCTGCCCGAGGTCACACTGCTGCTCAGTGAGCTGACTGACTAAAGCATGGGTGAGTGGATGAATAGAGGCAGGGTTAGAACCCAGCTCTTGACTCTTTCCCCACCCAAGTGACAAATTGCCAAGTGTAAACATCTTAGCATGACCTGTGAGGCCCTGGGAGCCTTGCCCTGCTAGCCTGCTCAGCCTTGACTCACACCACTGAACTGCTGTGGTTCAAATGCACAGTGCCGCTTTCACCCCATGCTTTTGCTCATTCTGTTCCCTCTGCTAAAATGCTGTTCTCTGCTGCCCTCACACACTTTGGTCTGACTCATCCTGTTAGAATCAGCCCAGCATCATTTCCTCCTGGAAGCCTCCCTGACCTCATGCAGGACCAGCGGTTCCTTTTCTGGCTCCTATGGGACTCTGTGCTTGCCGAATTGACCATACTTCGTTATAATTTCGGGGGCACATGCAGATCCCCCTCCCAGCCTGTGCTTTCTTTGAGGGATGGTCTATGTTTGATTCACTTGGCCTACCTGGTGCTGGCACATGGAGCAGGAAGTCACAGGACCTGGATTTTTTCCCAAGTCATACCTCAGTTTCCTCATCCAAAATATGGGAACCAGGTGTCATCAGATCACGTCTGAGGACCCAGATGGCAAGAAGACAGGCCATGCTGGTGTGCGATAGGGTGTGTGTGTGTGTGTGTGTGTGTGTGTGTGTGTTTGAATGGGGCCAGGGGCCTGGCTAACTCTCTCTCCAAGCCTGGCCCCTGCTGTGGCCCTCTGGCCCTCAGTGGTAGAAAAACTGTGGGTGTGGGTGTGGGTGAGACGTGGTAGAGGGGCCACATCCAGGCCTTCAGCAGACCAGCAGACCAGACCCCACCAAAGAGGCTGGCCTGGTGTCCTGACAGTGGGCAGCATGGCCCCAGTAGCTATCAAAGGCCAGCAGGGACCCCTCCATCCAAGGAAGATGGAGGGTTCTCCCCTGGGGCTGCTAATGCTCTCTCATTGCCACTGACAGGCGGGCCATCCGTCAGCCCTGAGCACAAAGCAGTCATTAACCCCTGACCCTGGCCTCTTCTTAGCTGCTTCCTCTGGAAGGCTTGGTGGGAGGGAGGAGGGAGAAGCAGCTCTGTTAAGTGTCCCTTCCCTTCTCAGTGAGGGGCCCAGGAGCCATGGTCCCCTGCTGATTTGGAGGTTGCAGCTCTGCAGGCCTTCTGAAGTTCAGGTCCCCACCTTCTCCAGTTCTCATCCTTGGTGGCTGCCTCAGAGTTCTGGGGTGCCTCCCACCCTCTGCCACCCTTGGGACCATCTGGTGAGCTGAATGCTTCAAGCCAGAGCAGTGTGTAGGGGGAGGGACAGAGAAGCCCTGAGACAGAGGCAGGGAGAGTGCAATCTTGGGAGAGCATGGTAGACAGAGCTAGCGCAGAGGAACCCTGGGCCCACCCTAGCTCGTGAAATGAGATGCAGGAATCCTAAATAAAATCTTAGCAACACAAATCTGGTAATGCATAAGAAGGCAATATACATCATGACAGATTTGGGTCTATCCTGGAAAAGCAAGGGTAGAACATCTGGAAATCTATTAATAAATTCAGCACTCAAATTCAGGCAGGGAAGTCATACGACCAGCTCATCCCTGGACATAAATTTCACCATCTCTGTGTGATGAAGTATCTCAGCACACTTGAGATGGAAAGGGTTCCCCATGCATTGAGAAAGATCATCTACGAAGCCTAGCACAGGCAGAATTCCCAGACATGTTTCTTAGAATTGGGGACAAGGTGAGCTGGCATCCATGCATATATTCAACAAATTTGCCTCTCATCCACTCCTAACCTGGGCAGTAGTCTTGGACACTTAAGCCCCCAAATCAAAGTATAAGGATTGGATAGGGAGAAGCAAACCCGGCATTACTTACACATGCTATGATTGTCCACAAATAATGTCCAAATAACCTACAGGCAAATTGCTAGCACCATGGAACAAACACAGCTGAGCTCTAGGTCCACGATAAGCGAGCTGCACCTGCAAATGGATGAGCCTCTTAGAATATTGAGCTCAAGGAAAGAAGCCACTCCAAAAGACCACCTAGAAATGATTCAATTTTTGGGACTTATCCCAAATAGGCAAATCCCAAGAGGCAGAAAGTAGATGAATGTTTGCCAGGAGCTGGGAAGAGACTAGGAAGTGACTACTGATGGTTAAAGATTTCTCGTGGGTGTGGTGAAAATGTTCTGGATTTACTGGTGATGGCTGTACAACCTTGCGAATATTCTAAAAATCACTGGCTAAACTGTATACTTTTTTTTTTTTTTTTGGTGTTACTGGGGTTTGAACTCAGGGCCTTCACCTTAAGCCACTCCACCAGTCCTTTTTTTGTGATGGGTATTTTAGAGATAGGGTCTCACTTATTATTTGCCCAGTGTGTCTTTGAACCATGATCCTCCTGATCTCTGCCTCCTGAGTAGCTAAGATTGCAGCCATGAGCCACCACTGCCTGGCTAAATTGTACACTTTTAAGGGATGAATTTCTATGTTATGTAAATTGTATTTCAATAAACATCACAGCCAACAAATAAAATCTAAAAACTCCTCCATTTATAATAATCACAAAAATTAAATCTGATAAAATATTTACAGAGATAAGTATAAAATGTTATTGGTATAGCTACCCTCCAAAATTATTTGACAGTTTCTTAAAGTAAAAACAAAACAGAGGTTGGGGTTGTGGCTCAGGTGGTAGAGCACCTGCCTAGCAGGGGAAGGTCCTGAGTTCGATCCCCAGTACTGACAAAACAAAACAAAACTAGCCCTCCATGGTGGCACATACCTGTAATCCCAGCACTAGAGAGGGTGAGGTGTGCAGATCGTCATTTCCAGGCCAGCCTGGACTATATAGTGAGACCCTGTCTCAAAACAAAAAACCCACCAAAAGGTATATTTAGTGTAGGGCCCACAGAAGCACTCCTAGGCATTCCTCCCAGAATGGACACAAATAGCCACTTGAAAACATGTATGCACTTGTCAGGGCAGCTTTGTTTGTAACAGTTAAAAATCAGAAACAATCTAACAGCTCTTTAGCAAGTGTCAACTTAAAGAAACCAGTTCAGCCATGCCAGGGAACCCTGCTGAGCAGCAACAAGGAACCAAAGGACTGAAGCCAGAGCCTGGGTGGAACTCAAGGGAATTAGGCTGAAGGGAAAAGCTTATCTTGAAATACTCCAGGTGTGTGGTTTCATTAATGCTACATCCTCAAAACAACCGCAGCTAAAAAAAGAAAATACACAGATTGGTGCTCACTAGGGGCTGGGGTGGGGGAGGGCATTACTAAAATGAGTACCAAGAGGGGTCTTGGGGTGGTGACCAGACAGGTCTGCATCTTGGTTGTGGTGGTGATTATGCAAACCTACAGGTGATTCACACGCACGCACACCTGAGTACTTGGAGAATTTATAAACTCTGACTCAGGTATGGGGGTGGGCCCAATGCCACGGTGGTTGTGAGCAGGCCGGGGTTCTAGCTACTGTGTAAAATGCCGCCTTTTTGGGAGACTTGGCAAAGGCTTGGGGACCTCTCGGTACCATTTTTGCAACTTCCTGTGAGTCTGTAATTATTTAAAAAATAAAAATCCAGACAAAAACTACTGAGAGGCACTATAAAGGACCCCCAAATTTACTTCAAAATAAAGAAGGCTGGGATGGGGGAAGGAGTTTGGAGCAGAGAGGGGCTGTGACTGCCGATAGAGTGGTATGAGGGTCGTTGATGAAGTCTGGCTTTGGATTTTCTTCTAATTTTGCACGCTTGAGTTCTTCCTTAAAATGAAGTAAAAGAAAAGACCCAAAACAGGGAGCATTCAACATGGAGATGTTATTCTTCCCAAATTCAGCTAGATTAGTTGGATCCTGATAGAAGCCCCCACAAGGGTTTTGGTGGAGCTCGTCCAGCTGCTTCTGAAAGCCAGCGAAAAAGCCAAGCACCAAGCATCATGAGACCCTGCAGAGGAGCAAGGGCCTTGCCAGCCAAGTGCCAAGTCTTACCCTGGAGCTCTAGTCCAGGCCAGCTAGGGTGCCCCCTGCTGAGCGGGACCACAGAGCCTCTGTGCATACTGCAGGTGGGGCACAGAGGAGGGAGGGACAGCATATGTGTCATATGTCTGCACGAGTTGCCCTCAGAGCCTCCCTGGGTTCTAAGCATCCCATCTCCCCCATTTACACTCGAGGTCACTGAGGCTCAGAGAGGGGCAGACACCAATGTCTTCTGGCTCTGGTCCTAGGTTTTTTCCAAAGTGGGGTCCTACCAGGTCTCTGTGTGGGTTGTAACTTCCCACTGGATTTTGAGAACCAGAGAGAGGTGGGGGAGGGCGAAGGCTCAAGCCTCTTTAGCAGGGTGGGAACAATCAAGCACTGTGTCTCTCCTCCCCGCCCCCCTGGGCTCCTAGCAGCTTTCATCACTGACCTAACCCACAGGGCAGAGTGCTAGGGGGCAGGAGGACAGGGAGGGTCAGAGGTCAGCCCATTGCATGCCATGCTGAGCCAGGAATAGAGTTGCTTAGGGGGCTCTTGGAGGGACGCTGAGCTCCTGGGAGGCCCATATCCCACCTCTGGCTGAGGCAGAAGGGGTGAGGGCGGGGATGTGGGTGGGTGGGGATGAGGGGGCAGGGCTCAGCAGAAGCTAGGAATGGGATTCTGGAAGGGGGAAAATGCCTCACTAACCCCCCTCCCCAGCATGTACCCACAGATGCCCCACCCCATTGGGGACACTTTCCTGTCCCCAGGGAATCCGGTCCTTGAGCCAGGGTCCCTTTCTGCCTCCCCAGCCCAGCTCCCCCGTTGTGCAGCATCTGGGTCATGTTCTCCCACTTGTGTCAGGTTGCGGGGAGGGGACATAGCCCAGTGAGCCTCCATGGCTCCCAGTCTGCTTGTGTAGCCAACGGTCTCCAGACAAATGCAGACGTGACTGCTTTCTCCTGCTAGAGTTCCTGGTGCCAGGCAGATGAGTCCGGGGTCCTGGTTCTGGCACTGAGGACCCCACTATGTCTGACCCCCACCTGGCCTCCTCTCCATGACAGTTATTCATTGCTGCAACTGCCACACGTTAGCACGGTACCACATGCTATGCACTGTGCTAGGTGTTGGGAATAGAGGAGTGAGCTCAACAGGTCAGGCTCCTGCCTTTAGGGAGCTTGCAGTATGGAGGGAGGCGAACAAGAGGGTGGTCAACAAGCCAACAACACATGCATGACCCCACCGCACACCTCCATGTAACAGGGAGTAACGGGAGCACATGTTGGCTCTGCTGGCCTCTGTACCCCTTCCCATGGCACCCTCCCACAAAGGTATTGGTGTACACTTGCTACAGGGACACTGCCCAGGTCTTTGTAAGCTGGACTCACACAAGTGTCTCCAATGATGGCCACAGTCCTATCATTTTCCCCACCCCAGCACCCTGTCACAGTATCTCCAATGCCTGTGGCTGGCTAGAACAAGTCATTTCCTTGTGCACTGGTCTCTTGCCCTCCTCTTCTTGTCTCCTTCCCTGCTGTGTTCTTGTTGCTGAACTTTATAGGAGCTTAATAAATGTTTATTGAATGAATTAATGAAGGAGTGAGTGAGTCTGGTCCATGCCTGGCTACTTGACCTTTACAGTGGCTTTTGATGCCTGATGGCAGGTCAGAGTAAGCACTGCTGGCCTTGCCTTGGATGACAGCAGTGACCAAGGGGCGGAGGGTCAGGCACATCCCTGCATGTACATGACTAGCTTCACCCATCATTCATGAATTTCGTAATACAAAAACTCCCATAGCTGTGAGTCTGCAGGTAGTGACTGAACTGGCAGGCAAAGTGGCTGTTCTAGTGCCCCCAGGAAGTATTCGTCCCAATGGCCACCAGGCGGCAGCACTTCCTCAGGAAAAATGTGTGTCCTGGGGAACCAGCTGTTGATTGAATCTGATCCTGGGATCCTTTGAGGAATCCAGACCCAGAGAGGGGTTGGAACTTGCCCAGGGTCACACAACTTCCTTCCTTCCTTCCTTCCTTCCTTCCTTCCTTCCTTCCTTCCTTCCTTCCTTCCTTCCTTCCTTCCTTCCTTCCTTCCTTCCATCCTTCCTTCCTTCCTTCCTTCCTTCCTCCCTCCCTCCCTTCCTTCCCTTTTTAAAATTTTTTTTTGTGGAACTGGGGCTTGAAATCAGGGCCTACACCTTGAGCCACTCCACCAGCCCTTTGTTGTGATGGATTTTTTTCAAGATAGGGTCTTGAGAACTATTTGCCTGGGCTGGCTTTGAACCACGACCCTCCAGATCTCTGCCTCCTGAGTAGCTAGGATTACAGGTGTGAGCCACCGATGCCTGGCAGAATTCATGTTGAAGCCCTAAGTCCTTGTTTTTTGGTGATACTGGGGTTTGAACTTAGGACCATTGTGCTTGCTAGGCGGGTGCTCTACAGCTTGAGCCATTCTAGCAGCCCTACACAGCTTTCAGTGAGACAGGCAGGTAAGAGCTCACTGCTTATCTGGACAGATGGTTAAGCAGCTGCTTTCGAGAGGGAGGAAGGGAAGCAAGCTAGGAGAAAGGACCTGACTGAGTTCTGTCCCAGGCTGTCCTCACCCCAGTTCCTTTTTTTCTTTCTTTCTTTTTTTTTTTTTTTAGGACAAATCGTTCCTTAAAAATTTCCCATAGCAGATGTAAAGAAATATTTGGTTTGGTTTCGTTTTAGGGCAGCACTGGGGTTTGAACTCAGGGCTTCACACTTACTAGGCTGGCGCTCTACCACTTGAGCCACTCCACCAGCCCTCACCCCAGTTTCGACTCTCAGAATCCTACCATCCTTGAGGAAGGAACCCTATCCGTCCCTCTGCTGACCCCTCCTACCAGGGACACTGGCAGGGGTGCGGTTCACCCTGTGGTCTCACAGGACTTGCACAGCTGCCTCACTATGCCAGTCATTGTCCCCGCTGTCAGTCTGTCTGGTCAAACAGGGACTTTGTACTCCAGAAGCCTTTGCACACTCCCTTCCTCTAGGCCTGAGCACCACAGCACTCTGGCTGGATTCAGCAGGGACCTCCCTTCCCCCAGGAAACCTACCCTGGCCTGGGGCCTCAGCAGAGGCCCCTCTGGGCCCACACAACCTCCTGGCTCTTGGGGATGGGGAAGCCCTTTGGCAGGGATTGCTGGCAGCCGAGTGTGCAGACACTGTATTCTAGGTCTCTGGCATAGTGGTCCCTAGACTGCATCGATATCACCCACAGAGCTTTGGATCCAAAGGGCTGAGATGGAACCCAGGAATCTACATTAGGACATTTCCTGAATGAGTCTGATGTGGAGGCCTGAATGGATGAGGCACACTTGAGTTTTGCCAGCCTGGCCCTCTGAAGTGAATGGACAACACAGCTGTCCCAGGGAGCAATAATGAAAACCTCTGACACCTGTGTCTTGTGAATCACTCACGAAGAACTTTCACAGGTCCCACTTTTGTCTTGAGCTCTGTAGCCACTGGCTCAGGAGGGTATCCCTCTGCAGACACCCATGGCTCAGAGACAAAGGGCATCTCTCCCAGGATCCCCAGCAGAAACCATGGCACTCGGATTTGAGCCAGGCCATCCTGCTCTGGGTGAGCCACAGTCTGTGTTAAAGCATCTGGGTTTGGAGGGTACTTTTTTCTTTTTTCTTTTTTTTTCCTTTTTCTTTTATTATTCATATGTGCATACAAGGCTTGGTTCATTTCTCCCCCCTGCCCCCACCCCCTCCCTTACCACCCACTCCACCCCCTCCTTCTCCCCCCCACCCCCTCAATACCCAGCAGAAACTATTTTGCCCTTATTTCTAATTTTGTTCAGAGAGAATATAAGCAATAACAGGAAAGGACAAGGGTTTTTGCTGGTTGAGATAAGGATAGCTATACAGGGCACTTTTTTCAAAACCAACATTCAGAACCTCTGATTCTTATCGCATGGAGGAAACCTAGGCATTACCACTGTCCAGGTCAGGCCCTCATCGCCTTTTTCTGGGGATGTCCATCCCTCTGGACCCCCATCTGCTTGTCTCAGACCTCTTCTCCTGGGCCCACAGAGAGTCCCATCTCCTGTAAAAGCCACAGTGGTTTCTGTAAGCATTTCATTTGCAGATAGGTATTGTGCCAGGCTCTGTGGGCATTTCCAAGGAGGGCAGGACAAGGCTCCTGACCCCAGGGGCTTCCTGTCCATCTGGAAAGACGAGAAGTGCTTACTTTGCTGCTGGAATAAGGTGCCCAAATTCTCTTTCCCTTCAGATAAATTCTGGTCCCAACCTGACCTCTTAAATGGCTTGGAGCAGGTTCTTGTGCTGTGTGGGTGATCCTGATGACCCCTCCACCAGAACAATAAAGTGCCCGTGATAAAGCCAGTTGCTGGTGGCTAACGCCTGTAACCCTACTACTAGGGAGGCAGAGATCTGGAGGATTGCAGTTTGAAGTCAGCCTGGGCAAATAGTTTTCGAGATTCTATCTCGGAAAAAAAAAAATCCACCACAAAAAAAAAAAAAAAGGGCTGGTGGAGTGGCTTGTGTTCAAACCCCAATACCACAATAGTGTGATATTTTCACACTAACAGATATTAATTATAAAGAAATCCATTTTTTTTGTTTGTCACAGTGACACCTGTTGATAAATTCCTAGCATCTATGGAAGATGGGACCACCAGAGATTATAAAGTCAGCAGAGAAAAGGAACTCAGGAAGGAGGGAGGCAGAGGCAGGGAGAAGCATTTGTCAGGATGTGAACCTGAAGCTCCAGTTTTAATTATTCTTGTTCAGACTTTTTTTTTCTTTTTTGCAGGACAGGAGATCAGCCTCTGGGACTTGCACATGATAGGCAAGGGCTCTACTGCAGAGCTACATCCCCAGACTTCCAAGCCCCAATTTTTTCAGTACTGAGGCTTGAACTCAAGGCCTTCACCTTGAGCCACTCCACCAGCCCAATATTTTATGACAGGGTTTTTCGAGATAGGGTCTCACAAACTATTTGTCTGGGCTGGCTTCGAACTGCAATCCTCCTGATCTCTGTCTCCTGAGTAGCTAGGATTACAGGTGTGCACCACCAGCACCCAGCTTCCAAGCCCCAATTTTAAAGAGGAAAAAAGCCATTCCCAAATAAAGCACAAGCATGTAATAGGGTAAGCCCTGCAGAATTGGCTCAGGGAGGCCATGAAGGGGTTTCACAAAGTAATACATAAAATTATCAAATGCACAATCCAAATAACTGCCTCTAAAACTCAGAGGAAGGAGCAAGATTTGTGAACTGTCTGGAAAGACTTCCTGGAATTGGGGGTTTAGAGCTGAGCCTGGAGGATTGGGGCATGGGAATTTTGTCCTCAACTGGGAGAAGGGACCTGAATTGACTGGGGGATTGGAGGTCCTGGAGACGTCTGTGCCATATGAATTGTTTACAAATCTCGACCTACGCAAATACCTGCTGGGGGGGGTGTGCTCATTTCCCTCATTCTACAGTTATGAGACTGCTGGGTCAGCTGGTGACTTGCCTAAGATCCCCAGCTACAAAATTGCAGAGCCAGGGCTTGGGTGTGGGAAGAGCCACAATACATGTTAAAGTATCTGGGCTCAGAGGCCACCTTTTTTTTTTTTTTTTGTGGTGCTGCAGATTGAACCCAGGGCCTTGCACGTAGTAGGTAAGTGCTCTATCACTGAGTTACATCCCCAGCCCAAGGCCACTATTCTTAACATGGAAACTGTGGATTTGGCATTCCCAAATCCTGCCACTGACTACCCATAAGAAAAGGGGAGCGGCTTCTCAGGGCCTCAGTTTCCCCACTTGCACAATGTAGTTCTCCTCTCACAGGGAGGTGGTAGAGTCTAAATCTCTGTGGAAGTCATCTGGACTGCATTGCAGTGACCACAGGGGAAGGCTGTTGCCTTGGTAGCATTCCACACACCTGACAAGACTCAAATCGCTCCCTGAGGAGGGTGTGGGAGGGCTTCCAGCTCAGGCTGTAGGGATGGTGGACCATCATCTCTCTGCATGTCCCCTGGGCAGCTGGGGAACGACGCTAGATAAGCTTGGCCCCATGCTGCCTTGATGAGGTGGCTGCCAGGGACGTACTACTGGGAGAGCCATCCTCCTCCAAGGAGCCCATTTTACACGATAACAGTGGCTGCAGATGTTCGTGGGGAGATGAGATCTGGACTCTTCAACCGGGAAGCACTGATAGTGTTTGTTAAGCCTAATGGCTCTCTAGACTAAGGAAGAAGGTGGGTGTGTGAGGAATCATTCACCAAATACCACGGAAAGCATCTACTCAATGCTGTTAGTTTGCACATGGGAAAACTGAGGCATATAAAGGAAATGTACCAAGTTCAATCTGTTCTTAATAACAGGCCTACTGAATGCACCTCTCATGGCTCCCAGTTTAGTGCATCCGTTCAATGGGTCTTGAAATAGGAGGTAGGGGTCTCGGGGCTGAGATTTGGATCTTATACCAACTGGATGTGGCTCTGAACAAAATCATTCCCATTCTCTGCCACTTAGATTCCTCATCTGCAAAACTGGGATTGGGCCGGAATTTCGATGAGCCTACCAGCTCTGACGGAGGAGTCACAGGCATTTCCTAGGGCAAGGTAGTGAAAATGAACTTCGCCTGTCGGTAACCCCAGCCCGGAGATGCTTCCGTTGCCACGGCAACCGCCGGGCCCGGAGTGGTCCCCAACGGGCCGCTAAGGAAGCTGGGAAGAACCCTGCCCTCCTCAAGATGGCGGCAGTGACGGGGCAAAGGGCGGGGTTAAGTGCTGTCAGCCTGTTCAGACATTTCCTTGGTTTCAGTTTTTTCTCACGAACGGCGAGCTTCCACCAATACTTTCCTGGTTCTGACTCTCCGGGAGCGGGGAGCAAAGGGTTGTTTGTAGGGATTGGAGCAGATACCCAGGGGGAAGGCGGGACTTCCGCGTCTTGCCGGAAGTGACGCGACAGTCGCGACCGCCGCCAGGTGGAACGGCAGGTGGGTTCAGGTGCCAGCCTGGCCTGGGCCCTGCTGTGGGACTGACTTCCGGTGAGCAACAGAAACAGCTCCCAAGGGCCTGGAGACCCGTGGGGCGGGCTCTGGGATCTGAGTCCATCGCCCTGGCCTGGAGTCCTCCCCTGTACCTAGTAAGAATCACCTACCCACCCCCTCCATCCAGAGACTCCCCTTCCCCGAGTCCAGAGAACGGGGAGCAGGGCCCTGCTGTCCCAGATACGGGGTAGTGGTGGAGCTTGGGGCTACATCGAGGCACTTCGGTTCCCTACACTCTATGCTCTTTTCTCTCCCGGATCTAGTTCCCCATTCCCCTTCCAAGCTGGACAGTTAGCCAGCTCACCCCAACTCTCGGAACCATGTTTGCAGACCTGGATTATGACATCGAGGAGGATAAACTGTGAGTATTTTGTTCCCCACAAGACCTAGGAGTTCAGGAGCCCCAGGTCCTTCATGTCCTTGGACTTGGTTCTGCAAACCCTTGCTTCTCAATGGGAGGTCAGGTGTACTGAAGCAGAAATGCACCTGCCCTTCTAGATACTCATCGTCTGTAAGACGCCACGAACAGTTTAACAGATAATTGCAAATCAGGGTTATAAAGAGAGTGCCAATAGCATGATCCAGGGACAAGGAGCACAGAGCAGATGGAGCAGTGTGTCTGCCGGGTTGGTCCTGGAAGTCTTCTCAGAGGGGGTGGAAGTTGAGCCAGGTTTTGAAGGATGAATGGAAATATAAACATATCTCCCTCCCCAGCACAGATGATTTGTAGGACAGATTTTCAAAAATTACATTTGTCTGCTCATTAAAGTATATTCTCATAGCATGGGCTAGATTTCATGTCTTTTTGTGTCTGTACTTCCTAAGGTGGTGGGCATCAATCAGTAGGTTGTCAGCCAGTGATTTTTGAGTGAATAAGCTACATGAGAGTTTTTATCACAGCACATAAATAAATACTAATTTGTAGTGGAAATTGAGAGCCAATTGAGTAATTGAAAGATGGCAGGAGGATAGCTGAATAACAGGGAAGACTCCTCCTCCCAGAGGAGATGGCCATAATGTTCCACATGTGCTTGAGAAGGTGACAAAGACAGAGCCTGGCTAAATCTTAGAGTGTGAAGGCAGGGCAGGGAAGGGGTATGTATATGGAGTGCCTGTTGTGGACAGGGTTGGTATTAGAGCTTTCCATGTGTGTTCTTACAAGAACTCTAAGGCAACCTCTTTCCCATTTTATGGACAAAAAAATTGGGATGCAGAGAAAGTGACTTACCCAAGTCCCATGGCAGGTAAATGACAGCGCTAGGGTTGATGCCACATCTGCGGGACTCTTAAGAGCTGTGCATGTCCCAGCACAAATCATTGTCTTTCTAGTATTGGTGGTGTGGCTCAAGTGGTAGAGCACCCACTTAGCAAGAGCAAATTCCTGAGTCTAAATAAAGCCCACCAATAAAAAACAAAAAAAGAAAAACCAAGATACACTAGCTGGGTGCCAGTGGCTCACACCTGTAATCATAGCTACTCAGGAGGTAGAGATCAGGAGGAAGGCAGTTTGAAGCCAGCCCAGGCAAATAGTTCATGAGACCCTATCAAAAAAACCAATCACAAAAAAGGGGTGGTGGAGTGGCTCAAGGTGTAGGGCCTGAGTTCAAACCCCAGTACTGCAAAAAAAAAAAACCCAAAAAAAAATTAAATAAAAAAAATAAAAATCACTGTCTTTGTGGCCAAGTGAGGAGGAGAAAAAGCTGTGTGGCCTTCGGTGTCCCTCCGGGATTGCAGGGCCTACACCCCTCCAGTCGTCTTTCCTCTAGGAAGGAATTCAGCCTCACTTGCTTCTCTTTCTAGCGGCATCCCCACTGTGCCCGGGAAGGTGACCCTGCAGAAGGACGCACAGAACCTGATCGGGATCAGCATTGGAGGAGGGGCGCAGTACTGTCCCTGCCTCTATATTGTGCAGGTATGGGGCACTTTGGAGGTGAGGACTGGATCCCAGATTGAGTGAGACACCTCCCTGCTTGGGCACGACAGAGGCAGGTTCATTTCTCCACTCAAAAAGTTGGCTCCTTCTCATTTTTGAAGTGTCACCTCAGTAAGCCCTCCCGACCATGTGCTCTGAGTAGAGCTGTCGTATTTTCCTTTGACATTTTTGCTTGGTTTTTGCCTTCTTGGCATTTATCATCTTAATCAGTTGCTTGTTACTCAGTCTACATCTGGCTGTTCTACCAGACTCTTGGCATTGTGAAAGCAGGTGGCTGTTTGCCTTTTCACTGTGGTTAGTGCAGGTGCAGTGCCTGGCATATAGTGGACATTCAAGAAGAATGTCTTTGTGAGTCAACAGAACTGCCAGCCTTGGGTGCTAGCTCATGTGAAGTGGGAAGACTATGAAATACAAGTGTCCTGAGTTCAAATGCAAGCTTCCCTGCTTATTAGCAAGTTCTTTAGGCTCTCTGGGGCCTCAGTTTTCTGTGCTAGAAAGTTAGACTTTAAAATAGCTTGGTTAAAAAAAAAGTAGTAAGGTGCCTGCCTATCAAGTGTGAGGCCCTGAGTTCATATTCCAGTACTACCAAAATAATAATAGCATCTTTGGTTCTTGTGAAAATGCAACAGGATGACATAACACAATGCGGGCACTTAAGAAGCACCACTAAGCAGCAGGTGTTATTTTCTGGCAGCTGCCAGTGATAACAAAGCAACTTTGTGGTCTGTGCTTAAGAAGTACCCTTGTGATATTCTGTCAGCTAGGACACAAGACAGAACAAGCCTACCATGAGAGCTCTTTTACTTGGCAGCTGGTCAGTCAGTGACTTTTCAATAGCCTTGGAAGGACTTGGGTTGTACCCTGTTCAGATTCTCCCCACTGAGTAGCCTTTGGTGGTAATCAGGACACCACAGTTTCTGGGACGATCATCTGATCTTGCCTCTGCCCAGAGTGTTGCCTTCATGAGTGATTTGGCCTCTTCTGCCCCAGAAGGCATTAGGGAGACCTCCCCCATGCCTGGCCTCCTAGTCATGTGCCTGCTCAGCCTCTCTGCCACCTCTCCCTCCCCAACTGTTGGGGACCTGGGGACCAGATTTGTTTAGTATGAAGTATGATTATAAAATAATAGAATTTGTTTTCTGAAATTTAGTTTTGTCTGTATCTAACAAATCAGGAGCAATAAAAAGCCTGCATCTATAGCAAAGCCCAGCTGTACCCTTAGCTGTTTCTTCTGACATGGTTCCCACTGTTTTCAAGGTGTGTATCCTGTTCTTCTTGATCTGTGTCACTTGCAAATATCTACTGACCTTTCCTAGTCCAGTACATGTGAACTTAGTTTTCTTCTTCTCATCCTAGCTTCCCAACATAATTAACCTTTTTTGACCTAATTAATACTAGTGCAACAGTTGTTTTGTTTAGAAAGCCCTTCCCAAGTGCTGACCAGCTCTGTAGTAGGTTTTGGGGATAAAGAAGTGAGGAAAGCCCCCACCCTTGCAGAGCTCTTATTCTAGTAGAGAGAGCTCTGTGTTTTACTTTTTGAGGAAGTCATGTTTCTTTTCATTTTTTGGCCGGGGGTGGGGGTGGGGGCTGCTTTGCACTAGCAAGCAGGCATTCTACTACTTGAGCCACACCTCCAGTCCATTTTGCTCTGGTTATTTTGGAGTTGGGGAACTCATGAACTATTTCCTCAGGGTGGCCTTGAACCACAATCCTCCCAATCTCAGCTTCTCAAGTAGCTAGGATTATAGACATGACCCACCAGTGCCCAGCTGATTTTTTTTTTTTTTTTTTTTTCAGTTCTTGGGTTCAGGGCCTTGCATTTGCTAGGCAGGTGCTCTATCACTTGAGCCACCGTTGCCTGGCTTGTTCTTCGTTTTCAAGATTATTTTGGCTATTCAAGAGCCCTTAAGATTCCATGTGAACTGGCTCTTGGTTTCACAGGGGCTTGGGCCCCTGTGGCCTCCCTCCTGGGCTGGCACTGTTCATTGCCTATGGCTTTCCTTGTCAAACATTCCCTGTTCCTGGAAGCTCTAATTTCCTGGGTCCTCCGTTATGCTGGCTTCACCTTCACTGCTTCACTCTCTGAGGGGCTGCCTGCAGGAATCCTCTCCTGCCACACATTGCCTGGTTTCCCAGACTGTCCTTTTAAATCTGGTGGAAACCTCCATGACCTCATAACTATTGCATTCTTAATGTAAAAGTACTGCACATTAAGTGATTGTCCCACTGCAACTCCAAGTGTTGAATTCTGTATGTCTGGAAATCCAACAGTACGCTCCGGAGTTCTTAGTGGCCCTAATCTCTTTAGCAGTCATACACTTCCCTTTGCTCCATCTTAACTCACACACCTCTTTTGGGAAAGCTCAAAGTTTTTCAAACCTTTCTGCTCTACTTTTTGATCACAGTTCTCACTGTAAACTTGACAAAGCAGCCAGCAATACCCATGTCACAACCTGAATGCTGGGCTGAAATTTCTTCACCTGTTTAATTAGTCTATCACCTTTAAACTCAGCTTCCTACAAGTCTCAGGGCACAGACAAAATGCAGATAAGTTCTTTGCTAGAATGTAACAGGAATGGCTTCTAGTCTTAGTCTCAACAGAGTCCTCATTCCCATCTGAAACCTAATGAGCACACCTTTACCATCCACATTACTGTTGGCATTCTGGGCTTCTGAGCTCCCACCAGAACAGCCCATTAAAGCTGAGCTATGAACCGATCTGGGATATAATGCATGTATACATGGAAATGTCACAGTGAAACTCTGTGTATAGCTATCTTGAACAAAAATGTCTTTTTTCAAAAACGAAGGACAGGAAGGCAAGACAAGTACTGTGTGGGGGTTGGTACCAGTGGGGGGAGGATATAAGGAAAGGGGGTAGGAGGTGAATGTGGTGGAAATATCATGTACGCATGTATGAAAATGGAGAAATGAGACCTGCTGAAACTATTCCAGGAATGAGGGGATAAAGGAGAAAGATGGAGGGGATGAATTTAACTAAGATATATTGTAAGCACTTTTGGAAATGTCACAGTGTACCCCCAGTACAACAGTAATATGATAATTCAAAAAACAAAAAACAGCTTCCAACATTCTAGGGCTTCTGTAGTGCACATCTCCACACACTTCCAGATTCTTCCCACAGACCAGTTCCAAAGGCATAAGAACCGCATGGTCCTTCACTCACAGCAACAAGGGGTCAGCTACTCCCCTGATTCCAATTTTCTCCATTAGACTTTCAGGGCTATGACAAAAATACCTAATGGAACAACTTAAGGGGAGGAATTAGTTATTTTGGTACAGAGTTTCAAAGGTTTCCATCCATGTTGGGGGGGGCATGGTGGAGCAGCTCACATCACAACATCCAGAAGGAGAGAGGGGGAGGGAGGGAGAGAGAGACACACACACACATGGGCGGACAGACAGAAGAGAAGAGAGAGGGTCCCTTTTATTCATCTGGGTCCCAGTGCCTATGGGATGGTGTTGCCCACATTCAAGGCTGGTCCTCTGCCCCTTAGTTAATCCTTTCTGGACGCACACCGATAAACACATCCCGAGGTGTGCTTTACTAATCTAGGTAGTTCTCAATCCAGTTACGTCAACAGTTAAGATTAACTATTATCCATGTCTTTCCATTTATCTGTCTTTTAATTTCAGCAATTTTTTCCCCCCTGTGGTACTGAGGCTTAAACTCAGGGCCTACACCTTGAGCCACTCCTCCACCCCTTTTTTGTGAAGCGTTTTTTTCAAGATAGGGTCTCGTGAACTATTTGCCTGGTCTGGCTTCGAACCATGATCCTCTTGATCTCTGCTTCCTGCATACCTAGGATTACAGGAATGAGCCACTGGTGCCCAGCTTCAGCAATGTTTTATGACTTTCTTTCTTTCTTTTTTTGTAGTACTGGAGATTGAACCTTGAACCCAGGGCCTTATGCATGCTGAGTAAACACTCTACCACTGAGCTATGTCCCCAGTTCTATAGTTTTCATTATACATCTTTCACTGCCATTATGGTATTTTTAGTGTAACTCCAGAAGGTAGCAGAAAGAAATGTTCATCTTAATTATTACACTTTTTTCCTTAGAATATTATAAACATTATGAAGTGTCCTTTCAACATGCTTTTTATAGAAAATTTAGAAACTATAGGTACTGTAGAGGGAATACAGAATCAGAACCATTGTAATAATTTTGGGATCTCTCCTAGTGGTTTCTTTATGGGTACACTTTTGTGTTTGTATGTATGTCTGTGCACACACTTGAGGAGCCTGCTTTCCCCGTGCTGTAAGTACCACTCACACATCTGATCTTTGATGGACACATGCAATCTCATAGCTAGTGAGTGTAAATCCTGCTGAAGGGGTCACCTTGAGAAAAAGGGCTCACAGGTATTGTGGGGCCCTTGCTCAGGGCTGTTCTTCGGGGACCACACTGAGGTGTAGGAATTGATAACAGGTCCATTGGGGTGCTGAGTCAGCTTGAAGCAGCACTGTTGGAAGAACCTATTTGAAAAATGACATTGAAGGCAAGTATGGTGGTACATGTCTCTAATCCTGGCTACTCAGGAGGCAAAGGTAGGAAGATCAATGTCCAAGGCCAGCAGAGGCAAAAGCACAAGGTCTGATCTGAGAAACAAGCTAAAAGGACTTAGGGGCATGATTTGGGTGGTAGTGCTTGCCTAGCAAATTCGAGGCACTGGGTGAAAAAAAGAAATGACATTGTAGGAACAAGCACTCATGTGGGTGTGTGAGGATGGGTGTGTTTGCTACTAGAAAAGGAAAGTCATGCCAGGCTCTGGTGGCTCACACCTGTAATCCTAGCTATTAATGAGGCAGAGATCAGGAAGATAGTTGTTCAGGGTCATCTCGGGCAAAAAGCAAGATTCTCAAAAATACACAACACAAAAAAGGCAGAGTGGCTCAAGTGTAGAGCACCTGCCTAGCAAGTGTGAGGCTCTTGAGTTCAAGCCCCAGTACCACAAAAAAAAAAAAAAGAACGTCTCATCAGTTTGAATTTACATCCTGTCCTCATCCCCTCCCTCTAAGAATTTGGGCTCGTTCATTTCTGCTTGCCGAGGGGTTCCCCCTTTTCCTCACTGGCACCTGGCAGGGATGGGGCAAGGAACCGAGCTGCTTTCTAGGTGGCTCCTCACTTGCCCCTGTGCCCCTCTGCCTCCTTGTGCTTCCCAGGTATTTGACAATACCCCTGCAGCCCTGGATGGCACGGTAGCTGCTGGCGATGAGATCACTGGTGTCAATGGCAGGTCGATCAAAGGGAAAACTAAGGTGGAGGTGGCGAAGATGATTCAGGAGGTGAAGGTAAGCACTGCTGAAGTGAGTCCAGAGCTGCCGAGCCACTTCTGAGCCCTCCATGCTGTCGGACCCAACAGGCCTGGGGGAGTGGGTCACTGCTCCCCTCCTTGTACCGCAGCATCATAGTACACTCCAGTCTCCCTTGATTTCTCTTGAGTTACTTACTTCTGAATAAATAAATGCCAATTATGCTCCAGGATTTGTGCTGGGCCTGGGCCTTGTGAGCTCCCAGAGGAGTTGAGCCAGGCTATCCCTGGTTGGGGCCGGAGCAGAAGCTAAAAGCCCACAGTGAACTTCCCTCAGTCAGTGGAGTGTAAAAACATTTGCCAGGCCATGCTGGGCTTGGGCAAGGGAAAAGGGATGAGGAGCAGTCCTCCCCTCCTGACAGGAACTCTCGGGTCAGTGGGTCCTCCTGGGCTCTGGGGCAGCTCCCAGTCCAGGCGGGCTCCTGTCCTGTCACTCAATCCCGTGCTGCAGTACCACCTCCCAGTTACTCCAAGGCCTTCCTCCACAGGGTGCTTCCTCCGTGCACAGCAAGCCACATCCTGGCCACTCCAGGAGCATTTCGTAGAGATTTGGCTGCTAGGAACTCCTGGGAAACCAGTATGGCAAAAGAGCCAGTGTGAGGAGTGTGAAGCTATAGGATAATTTACAAGGCCTGGAGGCAGGGTCACCCCCAGCATGAATTAAACTGGGCCCCATGTTTTAGTTCCCTATCCCAGCTGTGCCAGCCACTCTGCCTCCCAGCCCACTTCCATCCTCCATGTCTTGGGAATCTGCTGCATCCCAAAGAGCCCCTTCTTCCCTCCCACTCAGGCAGTCACTTCTCTGGCCTATCCCCAGTGCCCCGTCCTACTGAGTCATCCTATATTCATTCCGTCTCCAAGAAGAGGCTTCCAGGCCTGTACCTCATCCTTCTAGGGCCTCTTCAGCCATGAGACAAACCGTGGGCTGGGTCTCAGAGATCCAGTATATGAAGGAAACAAGGGTTGCTGCCCCTTACAGTTAGGGTGTCACTGTCCCCAGCATTATCTGCTGGGTAGAGGTGCTGATTATGGAATACAGGCAAAGAGTGTGCCATCCTGGCACTGAATTGGGTTGTGCCCATTTCTCTAGCAGTCCCCCCTTTTCTTCTGATCTCTCTTACCAGAGCCCTCCTGTCCTCCCAGGCCTGTCTCACACCAGCCCCTCAGGTGCCTCTTGTGAATGCATGGTTTCCCAGCTCTCAAGTGTGGGTACCAGGCAGGGCTTACTGCCCCGTCTTACTGATGTCTAGAGGAGAAAGTGATCTGCCTTTGGTCACACAGCTGAACCAGAGCCTGGGCTCTTTTTTGCACCCCAGCTGCTCTGTGCTGTGTCCCCAGGGAGTAGTGCATATCCCACCCCTGCATCAGCTCATTTGGTTCCTCCTCAGGACTTGACATTTAAATCCTCTTTGATTTGGATAGATTCAGTCCTGAGTTCAAGGACATTAGGGATTGCAAGGATGAGTGGTTGGGGAAGGCTTCTGGGAGGCTTCCCCTAGGAGAACTTCCTCTGGGCAGTCACTAGAATGCGTGACTCTGATTCCCTGAGTTGCTTCAGCCTCCCCTGCTGGATTGGGGTTTTGGGGGTCCCCTGCCCCTTCTCCTTGGTGACTCAGCACCAAGAGAAAGTGCTCTCCAGAGAGGGTCCTGATGTCCAGGAGGCTCCATCACAACTCTGTGTGCTGCTCTTGCAGGGGGAGGTAACGATCCACTACAACAAGCTGCAGGCGGATCCTAAACAGGGCATGTCCCTGGACATCGGTAAGTGGGCCAGAGCAGGGTGTCCAGTGATCCTACGAGCCCCAGCCCTCCCTTGTGAATGTGGCATCCATAGCTTTGTGGCTATGGGCTCTGCCTTCTTCTGACCAAGCCAATCCCAAAAAGGCCTGGGAGGACCCGGGTGCTCTCCCTGTGGTGGTTTGCAGGACCCTATCCCTGATTTCTCACTCCTTGTGTCCATTCTCCCCTACCTCCAAGCTGCCAGCCACCTCCTCTGGGATCTTGTTGTCCTAGGGTCACCATTTGTGGGCCAGCTCTGGACTTACTATGACTGAGCAAGGTGGGGGCAGCACAACCCTAGCCTGTGTCTCATGGCTACCTGCACACCCCTCTCCTCTTGCCTTCTACAGACTCAGAGTCTGACCTGGACCTTAAGGCATTAGAAAGAGGGTCACAGGCCAACCCTTCTGCCCACAGCATATTCTGGGACATGCTGCGTACTATGAGAGGGTCTGGGCCTTGCTTCTGTAGAAGTTTTAAGACTGAGAGTGTGCTGAGAGGTGACACGTATCTGTAATCCCAGTACTTGGGAGGCTGAGGCAGAACAATTGTGAATTCAAGGCCAGCCTGGGCCTGAGCTATGTAGTGAGACCCTGTCTCAAAAAAAAAAAAAAAAGACTTAAGAGTTGGGACAGTAGCTTCCAGGTCCTCTGGATCAGTTGGCTGGCATTATAGATCAAAGCCTGAGGCCTGAGAGGGCAGCTGGTAATCCCTAGCAAGCACATGGCCAGATGAGCACAGATTTCACCTTTGTGATCCACAAAGACCACAAAGAACAGAGGTGAAGGGCAGATTGAGTCTGCCCTGGAGGCTTTTGCTCTTAAACCCTTTGGTTCCAATCCAGGACCCCTTCCAAGGTCTATCCTGGTCATATCGTCATACTGGTGCTTGATAATGCCTACTACTCAGCCCAGGACCTTGGACCCTCCCCTCCCCCTTCCCTTTCCCTCTCCTTGTACCTGTTACCCCAGGTCCTGACAGAAAGAGAGGAAGGAAGGGCTCTCTCTGGCTGACCTGTCAGTAATTGCTGTCCCTGGGCAGTGATGGGCTCTGGGTGATGGCATGTCATGTTGGCCTCCTGTCAGCTTGCCAGTCCCTCTGAAGTGGAGCACAAGTTAGGCAGGGGCCAAGCGCCTTCCCCACTGGGACACTTCTCACTTCATAACCACTTCCAGCACCAAAACCCAGCTTAGCCCTTGCTGGCCACATGCAGGAAGTGGTGATGGGCTAAGGGTAGGGATGGCCTGAGGCCCAGCAGCACACTCACTGGTTTTTCTCTTCTGGCCCAGTGTTGAAGAAGGTCAAGCACCGGCTGGTGGAGAACATGAGTTCAGGAACAGCTGATGCCCTGGGCCTGAGCCGGGCCATCTTGTGCAATGGTGAGTTCCCTCCTCCCACCCCACTGGAACTTGAGCCCAGGTCTAGGGAGAAGGACATCACAGCTGCCCATCAGGTCCCGTAAGCCTGGCTCTGCCTCTGCTTGGATGGCCAACAAGTCACCATCTGTATTCCTTGAGAATTCCTCCTGAGAGCACCCCAGGCTGTCAGTGGGGTCCTTATAGCTAAGGGTCCCTCAGATCACAGGAGGAAACAGACTCAGGTGGGCAGGTGCCTCCCATTTCCCTAAGTTGGGGGTACCTGCCAGGGTGAGCCTGAGAAGCTGCTGTCCCAGCCTCTAACCCATGGCCCCTGCACGTCCCCAACACACCCACCTCCACTCTGCCCTTCTCCAGGAGGTGGCGCTGTCGTCCTTGTCTCTGGTTCCTGCCCAGGGCCCTGGAGGTGGCTGTCCAGGCTCAGAGAGAAGCCATGTGCAGACGCATTTACACACCCTCAGACACATGCAGCACATTGTCTCCCTGGGACACCAATAAAACACGCAGTCCTGCTCTTCCCTCGCCAGCCCAAGCTTTAAATAGCAGCACTCTGCGTGTATGTGGGGAGATAGAAATACCTATACAAATTGTAGGCTCAGCTGGGCACACTGGGCTTTATTGGCTGGGGAAGTGGGGGTGGAGTCTGAGCGTGTTCCAAATAGGGTACAAAAGTGGTGGCTGCTATTTTTGGCCTCTTGGTGCCTATAAATCCTGTTACTGTAGTTACCAGGCGTTGAGATGAAATTGGAACTGGCTGTTGTGTTTTTCCCCCCAAACCTTGCAATTTCCCCAGCCATAAATAGGGTTTCTAAAATTGAAGCTGTCATGATGTCCCATGACCCAGCTAAAAACAACAGTGCAGCGCTTATATGGCTCCTTTCCTGCTGGCTGGCCACGTGCTCAGTCTCCAGGGAGCCGGGACCTGGAAGAAGCTGTCAGGTGGCCAGTGGCCTCTTTTTTGTGTGTGTGTGTGTGTGTGTGTGTGTGTGTGTGTGTGTGTGTGTGTGTGTGTTACTGGTGTTTGAACTCAGGGTGTATGCCTTGAGCCACTCCACCAGTCCTATTTTTGTGATGAGATTTTTTGAAATAGGGGCTTGTGAATTACTTGCCAGGGCTGGCTTTGAACCATGATCCTCCTGATCTCTGCCTCCTGAGTCACTAGGATTACAGTGACCTGGTCCAATGGCCTCTTGAACACCTCCAAGGTGCTCCCTTCCTCCTTCAGTGGCCTGTCACAAAGCCATCTTCCCTTCCCAGAGAAAGGCCCAGACTCAGTCTGTGCCACACTACTCCCCTTCTATTCAAAAGACTCCAACCAAGGTCAACACAGGAGCCTGAGGAATGAGACACACTGGCTGGCTCAGACAGTCCCTGGCCCTATGGCTTTGGACACATTGCTTTACCTCTCTGTTCCTCAGTTTTCTTTGTAAAACCGGCTAAGTAGTTCATGCCCACGGGCTCAGGCTGAGGAGGGGCTGAGAGCTGTCTGGGAGCCTTCAGTGAGCTGAGCCCACAGCACAGTGACTCAGGTTGTGGCTGCTAGCTACTGAAAACCCTGTGCCCTGGAGGTGGCTGGGTAAAGAAGTCACCATCGTGGGTCCTTGCCCTCAGATGTGTGTCCCTTGTCTTCACCAGGTGGCAGACCTACCAGAATTGGGGGGAGCCCAGGGAGGGCAGTGTGCCCTGCAGAGGAAGCCTGTGTGTACTGGCTCCTCCCTGTGCTGGCCCTTTACTGGGCTCATTCGCTCCCTGAAACTCCCCTCCCCTTTCTGGAATGCTTGCCATCCCTGGCAACCAGCTTCCTCCCATTGTGAGTCCCTGAGGTGAGGCATCTACCCCTTCCCCTCCCCTGTGATGCTCTGGTTACTAACCAGCCACTGCCCTGGCTCCCCTGCTGGGGAACCCTAAAGGCTGGACTTGGAGCTTGTTCACCATGGTCATCCCTTGGGCTTACATGGTGGGCCCCAAGCAGATGCTCAGTAAAACTCTTATGAAGCTGATGGCTGTGACAAGTCCTGCCTCCAGTGTGAGCTCTTCCTCCAAGTCCTTCCCCAAATCCTGCTTTCCCTTCATGGCCACTGTGTGCTCACTATGGCTACTGCACAGCCTGCCTTAGCCATTGTCAACACATCCTCTCTCCTGCCCATATCTGACTCCCAGCCTCCCTGACCCTCAGCAGGCTGTGTTAGAAGTGTGGGGAGCCACCCACAGGTCTGGCCCACTATCGCATACTTACGACTTTGGGAAGGGTCTGTGACATTGCTCATCTGCCCCTGGGTTGGCCTCAACTGGTGGGGGTCGGGAGTATCCAACATCCTGAGGTAGCCTGCCTGGCCCCAGCTCCTCTCGTGGGTGAGCTCAGCTACTGATGAATCACCTTGGAGCCCAGCTGGCCCTAAGGTGTCACCCCTCCACACACCCCTGACTCTCTGAGGGCCGCCTCTCCCTCTTATTCCAGCCCCAGTGCTGGCCGTGGCCCTCCTCTGGCCACTCTTCTTATCCTTAGCTTGCAGAGCTGAGTGGGCTCACATGTTTTCAATCTCCACAGATGGGCTTGTGAAAAGGCTGGAGGAGCTGGAACGGACTGCTGAGTTGTACAAAGGTGGGTAGGGACCTTGGCCTGGAAGTGCCTGGTGCTGGCTGTATCCTGGGGAGCCCTGCTCCAAAGAGGGTGGTAGTATGGGCAGAAGGCCAGCCTAGAAAATCCTAGGATTTTCCAATAAGCATGAGGAGACCTTGTCCACTTGCATCACAGAGTCCTGGTTGTCTGTCCGATGGGGCATCACAGTGTAGCTGGCTCAGCCTTCACCCCTGGGCCCTGGTGAGGCTGTGGGAAGAGCCAGTGGACCTGGTACCCAGTGAGGACCTCAGGTGGGCTGGGAGTTTGAGGGGCCAGTGTGGTCCTTTATACCTCCATGTGTCACTTGGGTCTCTCCCACAGGAATGACAGAGCACACCAAGAGCCTCCTTCGGGCCTTTTATGAGCTGTCACAGACCCACCGGGGTAATGGTATCCCCAAACCTGCTGCGTGGCCCCAGGCAAATTGCTGTCCCTCTCTGGGCTCAGTGGTCCCTGTACAGTGAGTGTATGGCCAGGTTCACACCCATGCTGAGCCTGACCCATAGTTCTGACCTTCAGCCAGATACCAGGGTGGAGGAATAACAGGCCAGGAGAGCATTTGGGGACCCCAACCTGTCTTCTTGCACTGCTGCATACAGTGCGCATAGGCCCTTTCTTACTTGTGAGGTCTCATTTCCCACAAATCCTGTGAGCAGGACAGCCGCAGGTGGCCCCATTTATAGGTAGGGGTAGAAGCCAGATAGGAAATGGTCCTAGAGCTCTTAAGGCAGAGCTGGGCATTGGAACTCAAGCGACTGGCGCTCTGCTCAGACACCCTCCTCAGGTCTCACGAAGCCAGTTCCCTCAGGCTGTAGAAGATGTAAAGTGGCTCCCTTCAGGTAGACCACATCAGACCTTGTCTTCCCCCTTTGGGTGGAGGCTCCACATAGACTTTGTCTTCTAGCCTGCCAGGCTCCTTGCCCTGCTCCCCGGCAAACCCCTGGCTTCTCCATTAGGGGGTCAAGTAGGGGCAGCCTTCAAGGCAAACTTGTCATGCAGCCTTTGGGGACGTGTTCTCTGTGATTGGGGTGCGGGAGCCCCAGCCAGCAGCAAGCGAGGCTTTTGTGAAGTTCGCTGATGCTCACCGCAGCATTGAGAAGTTTGGCATTCGGCTCCTGAAAACGATCAAGCCGGTGGGTCCCACTGCACAAATGGTGTGTGTTCAGCTTGTGGAGGTGGGGAGGGTGGTGTGGTGGGAGGGGCAGCATGGTGTGCAGGCCCCATCCTATGCTAGAGTCAGATGCTAGGGATTAGGCTCCAGCTTGGTCACCTCTTAGCCAGTCGTCAGTAAACCTCAGGGTTGACCTCGAGACCAGTTTGCGCTCTGTTCTGCCAGAGTCACAGTTTGCCCTTGGCCTGGGCTTAGTCCTCTAACCTTGACAGCAACAAGACCATCAGGGGGTGCCTTTGGCTGACAGCTTGAAGCTACTAAAGGGGACACAGCAGTTACCATTCTTGGTCGCCTTGGCCACCCCTTACCTAAGTGTGCCTCCCCCCAACCCCCCACCACCTCCCAGATGCTGACGGACCTGAACACATACCTCAACAAAGCCATCCCCGACACACGCCTCACCATCAAGAAGTACCTGGACGTGAAGTTTGAATACCTGGTGAGCGGTTTGCAGGTGGCCGGCCTGCTGGGCTGAACCCACCCTGGAGGCTTGCCCTGCCATAGCAACCAGACCATGGCAGGCTGGATGTGGCCAGACCTGACGTGTTTGATTGGGGCTCTGGGATCGAAGGCCTGGCTGGGGAGTCCAGTATAGTGTAGGCCCTGCTCTCCCACATGGAGGGGCCTTGGGAAGCCTAGAGCCAGGGCAGGCAGGGTTCTTACTCTGCACTACTACAACCTATTGGGGGTTTTGTCGCCTTTAACATGGGTTAGACTAGGTCTAGGTTGCTTAAAGTGGGTGTCAAGGAATCTTAACGAGTTTTATTTTAAATAATCATTCTGTGGTCAAAAGAGTTGAGAAAATACTGTTGGGCAAGCCAAGCACCCTTTGCTGTGGGACTTCTCAGTGCCTTGAACTGGCCCACATGCAGTGTCTTCAAGGGACTTCCCAAATTCCTTTGACCATGGAACCTTTTTTTCTCTCTTTAAAAATTTTTATTTGTATTTGTCTTTTACTGTGCTTGGGATGGAACCTAGGGTCTTGTGTATGCTAGGCAAGTACTATACCACTGAGCCACACCCCCTCATCCCCAGAGCATCTCTTGGGAGTTGAATTCAGACACCTTTGGACTGACTAAGTCCTTAGGCCGTCCCACCCTCCCAGATGAGTGCCCTTGCTCACCTGCTGCCCCCTCCCCAGGCCTCCCTGCGCACCTGCCCAGAGCCTCTCCCAGGTGGTCTCAGTGCCTGGCATGGCTGCTGTTCTCTGGATGGACCCCCATGCTTCTTATGTAGCCTGGGAGCATAGTATGGCCTGGGGACAGCTGGGGACATTAGGATGGGTGTCCGGGAGACTTAGCTGCTCTGACTGCCTGGCCTCTCCTGTTTCACAGTCATACTGCCTAAAAGTGAAGGAGATGGACGATGAGGAGTACAGCTGCATTGTGAGTACTAAAGGGTTAGGGGCTGGCCCAGGTGTAGCACAGGCTTGGGAAGACTCTCACACCTTCCCCAGTTTCTCATAATGCCCCAGAAGGGCCTGGGTCTGCAAGGGATGGAGACCCTTGCAGAGGGAGCAGGTGGATGGGCCAGCCTTGGGAGACCTGAGGGGCTTGGGTTTGAACTCAGCCTCTCCCTTGCCAGGCAGGTGCTCTACCACTTGAGCCACTTTTCAAATGTGGCTTGCATTTTTTGCCTGGATCATGATCCACCTATTTTTTTTTTTTCATTTTTCTTTTATTATTCATATGTGCATACAAGGCTTGGTTTATTTCTCCCCCCTGCCCCCACCCCCTCCCTTACCACCCACTCCACCCCCTCCCTCTCCCCCCCACCCCCTCAATACCCAGCAGAAACTATTTTGCCCTTATCTCTAATTTTGTTGTAGAGAGAGTATAAGCAATAATAGGAAGGAACAAGGGGTTTTGCTGGTTGAGATAAGGATAGCTATACAGGGCATTGACTCACATTGATTTCCTGTGCATGGGTGTTACCTTCTAGGTTAATTCTTTTTAATCTAACCTTTTCTCTAGTTCCTGGTCCCCTTTTCCTATTGGCCTCAGTTGCTTTAAGGTATCTGCTTTAGTTTCTCTGCATTAAGGGCAACAAATGCTAGCTAGTTTTTTAGGTGTCTTACCTATCCTCACCCCTCCCTTGTGTGCTCTCGCTTTTATCATGTGCTCATAGTCCAATCCCCTTGTTGTGTTTGCCCTTGATCTAATGTCCACATATGAGGGAGAACATACGATTTTTGGTCTTTTGAGCCAGGCTAACCTCACTCAGAATGATGTTCTCCAATTCCATCCATTTACCAGCGAATGATAACATTTCGTTCTTCTTCATGGCTGCATAAAATTCCATTGTGTATAGATACCACATTTTCTTAATCCATTCGTCAGTGCTGGGACATCTTGGCTGTTTCCATAACTTGGCTATTGTGAATAGTGCCGCAATAAACATGGATGTGCAGGTGCCTCTGGAGTAACAGTCTTTTGGGTATATCCCCAAGAGTGGTATTGCTGGATCAAATGGTAGATCGATGTCCAGCTTTTTAAGTAGCCTCCAAATTTTTTTCCAGAGTGGTTGTACTAGTCTACATCCCCACCAACAGTGTAAGAGGGTTCCTTTTTCCCCGCATCCTCGCCAACACCTGTTGTTGGTGGTGTTGCTGATGATGGCTATTCTAACAGGGGTGAGGTGGAATCTTAGTGTGGTTTTAATTTGCATTTCCTTTATTGCTAGAGATGGTGAGCATTTTTTCATGTGTTTTCTGGCCATTTGAATTTCTTCTTTTGAGAAAGTTCTGTTTAGTTCACATGCCCATTTCTTTATTGGTTCATTAGTTTTGGGAGAATTTAGTTTTTTAAGTTCCCTGTATATTCTGGTTATCAGTCCTTTGTCTGATGTATAATTGGCAAATATTTTCTCCCACTCTGTGGGTGTTCTCTTCAGTTTAGAGACCATTTCTTTTGATGAACAGAAGCTTTTTAGTTTTATGAGGTCCCATTTATCTATGCTATCTCTTAGTTGCTGTGCTGCTGGGGTTTCATTGAGAAAGTTATGATCCACCTATTTATGTCTCCTGCATAGCTGGGATGACAGGTATGAACCACCACACCCTGCTTATTGGTTGAGATGGAGCTCACTTTGCCCAGACTGGCCTTGAACCGTGATCTTCCCAATCTCTATCTCTTGAGTAGCTGGGATTACAGGCCTGAACTAAGGACCTGACCTGGCTAAACTTTTGTTCCTATAGTTTGAAGTTGTCCCTCCACCCCCAGCCTCTTTGGGCCTCTGGGTGTTGGCTAGCTTGCTGTGAGGCTCCTGCTGGGAAAAGCTAATGGCTGTCATTCAGGAGTGGTGCTTTAACTTTAAAATTTATATTGTTTTTGCTGTCGGGATATCTTATGACCAGTGTTCATTTATTCAGTGTGGCAGGGCTTGGGTTTTCATTGTTGATTTTTCTGCCTCCAAAGCTCAGTGCTTCTAACAGTCACTAGCATCTCAGAACAGAGGAGCCCGTTGTAGCTCTGAGGGGTGCAGTGTGGTGTGGGCTTCACCCTGCAGCCCTCCTGCTGTGCCCATCTGTGCCGGAGAGGGCCCCCCATTCTGCCCTGGCT
The DNA here is from genome assembly GCF_047511655.1 of Castor canadensis. Lineage (NCBI taxonomy): Eukaryota > Metazoa > Chordata > Mammalia > Rodentia > Castoridae > Castor > Castor canadensis. The sequence goes on from NC_133393.1 coordinate 148,613,465, forward strand.
CCCTAACGTGCTCGCCCTGCCCCAGGCTCTAGGGGAGCCCCTGTACCGAGTGAGCACTGGCAACTACGAATACCGCTTGATCCTGCGCTGCCGCCAGGAGGCGCGCGCGCGCTTCTCCCAGATGCGCAAGGACGTGCTCGAGAAGATGGAGCTGCTGGACCAGAAGCACGGTGAGCGCTGGGGTGGGTGCCCGCCAGCCGCGGGCTCACAGCTAGCTAGTCCAGCCTTTCATTGCCCTTAGTATGGGCCACCTCTTACCTGTTGGAGACAGGAAAACAGGCCCAGAGAGGTGAAGTCTTCCTGAGGTCCCAGGCTGCCTGGAACGCACCCACCTCCCCGGGTCCTGGCCTGGCAGCCCCAGGTGTGGCTTCATGATCCGTTCGCGCTGGAGCCAGGGGGCCTAGGCAGCCTGGTCTGCGTCATCCCAGGGTCCGGCGCCTGGGAGGTGCCCGAGTGGGAATGCCGGTGCCGGGTAATTGGGGTTGTCCCCACAAGGCAGGTAGCCACAGTCACTGGACCTGTGTCCCCCACCCTCCTGCCCCAGTCCAGGACATCGTGTTCCAGTTGCAGCGCTTTGTGTCCACCATGTCCAAGTACTACAACGACTGCTACGCGGTGCTGCGTGATGCCGACGTCTTCCCCATCGAGGTGGACCTGGCACACACCACTCTGGCCTATGGCCCCAACCAGGGCGAGTTCATAGATGGCGAGGATGAAGAGGAGGAAGAGGACTCAGCGGCCCAGGAGCCGTCCAGGGATGCGCGGGGAGCTGCTGGGCCCCTGGATAAGGGTGGAAGTTGGTGTGACTCCTGAGCGCCCCGTGGGTGGATGGGGGGTAGGGCAGCGGGAGGTCCGCAGTGGGTACGGGGCGGGGCCGCGCACCCGGGCGCATAAAGGCCTGCTGGCACGGCTGAGGCGCCTGCCTCCCTGCTCCTCTGTCCTCGCACAGCAAATCCGGGTTCCTGCCGGGGAAAGGCGCCAGGCCAGGCCCACAGCCTGGGCCTTGGACACTAGCCCCCACTCTTCCTTCCCACCTCCCCAGCTAGAGGGAGCTTGGCCTCTGGACCTGCCTCAGGAAGGACAGGGCAGAAAGGAAGAGGGGCTGGAGGTGGCAGGAAATCCAGACCTGTTCCTGCGGGCATCTCTGCTGGCCCCCCTAGCCTGCTGGGAGTGGGGGCCAGGTGGACAGCCCAGGCTGGGGCCACCATCTCATGCACACCTCGGTGGCCTTTATTTATTTTGTTCCCTGACTCAGCCACTTCTGGAGAGGGCTGGGCACTGGACCTGTATTGAATAAACAAACCCAGACAGACGGGCTCTTTTCGGTGGCTCGGAACTCCCCCTCTGCTGCCACCCTCACCAGGAGGCCGGGCACAGTGTTTCCCCAGCCACTGGGGACACCAGCCTCCGAGAAGCCTCTTTCTCAAACCGATAGGCATAGGGAACAGAGGGTATCTGAAGTCAGGCCTGCCGGGTTCCACAGCCTTGGCCGTCACCCGCCCCGCCGCTTTCTCCCTCACCTTTGGCCTCTTGTGCTCCTGGACATGAAATAAACTTTAGCTGAAGAAGGGCAGGACAGACACTGGGTCAGGGTGACCTGAGGCCTCAGGTGGGGGTGGGAGACTTAAGTCCATGTGCACCTGTTCTGCCCAGGGCTGTGGCGGGAGGCTCAGGGAGATGCCACACTTAGGCTGTGACTGCAAAGTGGCAGAACAGGGTGGCCACACGTCCTGCGTTGTCTGGCCAGGTACAGCACACACCTGTGGCCCTAGTGTACTTAATAATAGTGGCCCTTTCCCTCTAAAGTGTCCTTGTTAGGACAGTGGATACAGTCCTGAGAACTGGGGTGGGGAGAGGTGCCAGGATCCAAATGGAGAAGCAAGTTTCTGCTCAGCAGCTCTGAGCAGGCAGGTCGCAGCAGAAACCCAGACAGGCTTCTCAGACAGAAGGGCAAGGAGGGAGGGTTGGGCTGTCTGTCACCAGGAGTACATGTGGGTCCCCCGCAGAGCCTTCAGACCACACCACCTCTGTGAAGGGGGCAGCCAGCATGAAGGTCAAGACCAGAACCTACTGCTTGGTATCCACCTGTGGCCTCTGTGATCCTAGACTGGTCTCTAACCTCACCATGCCTCAGTATCCCCATTTGAAGTGTGGATAGCAGTGGCACCCACGTCACTTGGCTGTTAGAATTAAATGGGTTAACATTTGCAAAGGGCTTAGAACAGAGTGTAGCCCAGAGTTAAGTGCTCCTGGAGTGTTTGTTAGAGTGCAGTCCATTGGTGGTGTGGGGGAACCAGGGACAAAGAAGATGTGGTGGTGTGGGGGAACTACGGACAAAGAGAAGATGGCCAGGCATTGGCAGAGCTTCGAGACTTCCTGCAGCCCAGATGGAAAAGGAGGCCCAGCTGGGAACAGTGGGTGGCAAGGATCACTGATGGGATGGGCTCTGCTGAGGGGCTCTTGTTAGAAGGAACCAGGAGTGAGACAGAGAGGTCAGCCAGGGTCAAAGTACAAGAGCCAGGCATTGTGATGACACCTGTAATCCCTGTACTTGGGATGCTGAGGCAGAAGGATCTCAAGTTTGAGGCCAGCTTGGGCTACATGGCGGTAATAACCCCTAGCACTCCCTATGGGGGGCAAGTAGGTGCCAGGGCCAGCGCTGACCCACAAAGCCACAGTGGTGTCTTCAGGAATACAGTGAGAGCAAAAAGTGACAGGTCCCTGGCTATAGGACCCCCAAGTGCACCCTCTGGAGGGGGGAGGATGCTCTCAGGACAGTGAGGGGTTAGTTCTCCTGGTGGCAGGCAGCAGGGCCAGAGGTGTGTTGTTGAGCCCTTGGTTCCCACATGCTCTCCTGAATTTGCTGTCCTTCAGTGCTGAGTAGGCACAGGACTGACCCAGGGTCTGTGCTTTCTCATGCAGATGACAGCCAACAGCCCGTTGTATAGCCATCTGGGAAGTGCCCCCACCCTTTCACCTCTGATACTTCCTTTCCCAGCTCCGGTAGCTTGAGTCTGGGGAAAACCCTCATAACTCCCCTACTCTCTCCATCTCCGTCCTCCCCCTCCCCCATCATGGCAGCCGGAGCCTTGAAGGCATGGGGACAGAACTTGACTTCAGCTGAGTTTTATGAACTTGAGTTCCTGTCAGTCCACAGCAGCTTCACTGCAAGGGACAGGGCCTGGCAGATAGGAAGAAGATCCTGGGACACTAAAGGGATCAATTGCAGCCTGGATGTGCCCTGGGGACGACCTCAGAGTTTGGTCTCCCAGCGTGCCAGGCCCTCAGAGGGGAAGCCGTGCTCCCAAGGCCACAGGCCATCCATCCAGTGTGCTACACTGGCTCAGGTTCTGCCTCCACCTCTGGTTCCAGGGACCCAGCTCGGGGACTTAGCACCTCTAGGGCCTCAAGGCTACTGGACTCCTTGGTGCTGGCAGGTAGTGGCCCAGAGTCTGCCTCGGCCTCAGCGTTTTCAGTGTCGCTGGACCCACCCTCAGTGGCCGGGCTGGACGGGGCATCTTGAGAACGGCGCAGGCAACAGTAGGTAGCAACCGCCATGAAGACTCCGGCCACCGCCACCTCTGAGCCAGCCAGGTAGAAGATGATCTGGTAGTTTTTCAGTGCGTCCACTAGGCGGCCTGGGGTAGGGGATGGGAAGTCAGGGCCTGCCAGGGTCCCCCTTCACCCCTCTCCCTGTAAACATAGGGACAGTGCTGCTGATTTGGTGGGGCTCACCAGTGACACACACCTGACATCCCCCCACCCACGCCTGTTTTTATTTCTGTCTTAAAGTGCAAAACTCTGTATTTCCTCTGCCATCTCTCCTCTTTGGACCTGTTTCGAAAGCAGTATGGGGCTTTCGGTGCAGCAGTATACAAGGCCTTCCCCCGCCCCCCTGCACCCTGATTCAAGCCCTACAGTGTCCTGTGGCTTGCCCAGCTGCGGGTGTTATGGGTGGCAGTGGGGAGGGGACCTTGGCTTTGCCCTGCTCCCCTGGGGCTCTCCAACTCTTGCTCTTTTCACACAGCAACCTTGTTTTGAAGGATGTGGTCCAGTGCCCCAGCCTCCCAGTCCCTCCTAGGGGCCATGTGCCCCCCAGACTGAACTTTCATTAATACAGCCAGGGTCCGATCTGTGCTTCAGAAACAGGGCTTGTTCTATTTCTGTCACAACCTTCCTTCCTCCCTTGCTTCTGTCACTTTTCTTGGTGGAGGGATTGAACCCAGGACCTTGTGTGTGCTAAAACGTGCTCTACCCTTGAGCTACATTGCAGTCCCCCCAATTTTTTTCAGTACTGGGGTTTGAACTCAGGATCACACACTTACCAGACAGGTCCCTACTACTTGAGCCATGCCCCAGCTCAGCTGGAAAATCTTTTTTTTTTTTTTTTTGGCGATACTTGGGTTTGAACTCAGGGGCTCATGCTACAGGCAGGAAAATCTTAACTGCAAATATTTTCCCCTAATGTGGGGTTTCTCTAGGGCATTTCTTGTAGCCGTCCATACAAGGTGATGGCCTTCAGAAAGTTTCCTAGTGTTCCCTGAGCCAGCTGCCTCACCCAAACTCCTCTGAGCAGCACTCCCCAACATCGCTGTCCCTGCCCAGCCATTCCAGGGTCACAAGACATGGCAGGCGGGTTCCTGAGCCTTTGGGTGGGTAAGAGTGCCCACAGGTGAAGCAGCTAACCCTATCTCAGCTGCAGCCAGGGCCCCAGCAACAGTGGCCTCCCTGCATCCTGCCTGGAGCTTCTCTTGCCCACAGGTGGGCTCCTGCTGTTTCACAATAACTCTACAACCCAGGAAGACCCCAATGTCCCCCATCTCCAGCTTTTCAATCTTTAGTTCACTTGTATAAGGCCACTGTCCCCCAACAACCCACAGACCTATTCATGCTGTACCCTACCCTGTGGGCTCTGGCAGGACCAGAGTCCTGGTCTGGCCACCCTCAAAATGGTGGTCTCCTAAGCCAGAGGAACTGAGAGTGCTCAGCTGCCTACTGAGCACCTTTGCTCTGCTCCTGGCCCCTGGGCTGACTCCCAAAGACAATGTCCTTCCTCATTTCCCACACACTCTGGGACTTAAAGCATCCAGACACATTCTCTCAAGGTGTGGCTGTTTAGCATGGGTAGGTCGTGGCTCTAATGGTTCTAACTCTGGGACTGCAACTGTGCCTCAGTTTCCCCATTGCAAAATGAGGACAAGCATTTGGGTCAACTGGCTTTTCTGTTACCCCTCACCCCAAGCTGCTCAGAGCGGGAACTAACTGGTCAGGAAGGAGAGTCCACCCACCCGGTTGTCTCTGCCTTTCTTCATATATGGAAGTCCATCTGGGACAGGGAGGGGCTCCCCTCAGACTAAAGGGCTCTAGGTCTTGTCACCCGCTCCTCCTGAGGGGCGCACCGGCAGTGGGCGGTCCGATGAGCACAGCCACGGCCTCCACGAGCAGCACCAAGCCCAGCGCACTGGGGAAGCGGGGCGCGCCCACAGTCGCCATGAGCACCTCGAACTGCAGTGCGCCCACCATGCCGTAGGAGAGGCCGAAGGCGATGCAGAAGGCGACGAGGGTGCCATAGGAGCGCGCATGCGCGCTGCTCAAGTCCGTGAGCCCGTTGGCTAGCAGCGCCAGGCTGAAGAGGTAGGGGACATGCGGTCGCAGGCGTGCCAGGCCCGCCAGGGCACCACAGGCCGGCCTCGCCACAATGTCCACGAAGCCCACGATGGACAGCAGGAAGGCGGCCTCGGCGTCAGGCACGCCCGAGTCCTTGGCGTAGTTCACCAGCAGGATGGCGGGCACGAAGAGCCCGAGCGCCATCAGGAACTTGGTGACGACGTACACTGCGAAGGCGCGGTCGGCGCACACAGCCACGTCCAGCAGGCGGCGGCGGGCATGGCCGCCAGGGGGCGCCCCGCGCTGGCTCGGGCCGGCACCGCCCGCCTCCGCCTCCGCCTCCCCGGGAGCGTCCCCCGCGCTGTCCTCTGCGCTGTCCTCGCGTGGCGGTGCGCGCCGCCCGCGCGCACAGGGCGGTGGCCGCATGACGGCTCCGCACGCGCAGCAGTGCAGCAGGAGGCCGCCGAACAGCAGGAAGCCGCCGCGCCAGCCATAGCGCTCCAGTAGCACCTGAGCGAGCGGCGACAGCGCGGACAGGAACACGGGGCTGCCCGCCGCCGCCAGCCCGTTGGCCAGAGGCCGCCGCCGCTCGAAGTACAGTCCCAGCATGATGAGCGACGGCTGGAAGTTGAGGGCCAGGCCGAGGCCTGCAGGCGGGCGAGGTGGCGCTGGGCGCGGTCCCCGGGGCGCTCCTCCTCCCCAGCGCCACAGGAGGGAGGGATCAGCCCCAACGGGGCGGGCGGACCCGGGGGACTTCGAGGACAGGAGGACTTGCAGCAAGGACTACCGACCCGCAGCCCCACCCCCACAGGAGAGAAGAGCAGTGGGCCCTCACCTGTGAGCACCCCAGCCGTCAGGTACAGCTCCAGGAGCCGCGTGGCGAAGGAAGCTAGGATCATGCCCGCCGAAGCCAGTAGCCCGCCCGCCAGCATCACCGGGCGACAGCCAAAGCGTGTCACAAGGATGCTGGACACGGGGCCTGTGGGCGAGGCAGGGTCACCACCCGGGCTGGACCCATCTTCCCTCCAGAGGATGCACACCAGGCTTTGCACTTCTGATTCGTAGAAGACGGCCTCGAAAGGATGCTGTCACACTCCCTCCCCCACCCCCATTCAGAGACCCAGAGAGCGCAGTGTCTGGCCAAGGTCACTCAGCTTGACTGGGCTAGGAGGGGTGGGGGCTGGGTGGGGGAATTCATCATGTCCCAGAGCCCCCTTGACAATCCGGAACCAAAGCAGAAAGGGGAGGCTTCCACTCTTTATGGTGACAGACTCCACACTTGGCACAGCCTGGAATCCCATCCACTCTGCCTGAGGTCCTCCCACAGGCTCCCCCAACACCGCTGCTCGCCCTCCAGTATCCAGTGCATGCCCCCCCTCCATGGTGGCTAGGGCTGCGGGGAGTTACTTTAGATCAGTTTTCCCACCCGTAAAATAGGGGGTGTAGGTCTGTTGGCAGGAATGGCATACCCATCCCCCACCCCCACCCCCACCCCCGCTGGCCAGGTCAGTCACCTGGGCCGAACTTCGTGTCTGATCGCTACCCATTCTCTGCCTTCTCCTCTCCTCTTTCTGGTACCCCGGTTCCACAGGAAGGAGGCCATGCCTATGCCTACCCAGGGCCCAGGGATGCTCAGGAGACCCGTATATCCTGGTTCCCATCCCAACTTCCAAATCTGGGGTCCCCAGGGAGGCACAGGGACTGAGAGGGGCACTGACCCGTGCCATAGAGCATGGCCAGCATGATGGAGGACACCCAGGCCGTGTCACTGTATCCAGCACCGAAGTCGCGCATGAGCGCGCGGTAGAAGACGCTGACGGCCTTGGGAAAGCCGTAGGCGAAGCCGGTGACCACGAAGCAGGCGCCCAGCACCACCCAGCCCCAGCCACCATCTGGGGGACCCACACCCCGCTGGGGGCCACCAGCGCCCATCACCACCGCCTCTGCTGGGAGAAGGGGAAGAGCAAGAGGAAGTGGCTGGGACTGTAGTCCAGAGGATGGAGAACTGCAAGGAGAAACAGAGGCTGGGGCAGCCACCCCCACCTAGTGCCCTGCTCAGGTGGTGGAACCAGGAGGGGAGGGTACCCTGAGTCTCCCCCTCCTTCAGGGGCTGTGAAGGGTGAGGGGCAAATACTGATGGGTCCCACCTGAGACTTCAGGAAGGCTCCTCCGGAGAGCTGTTTTCTCCCTCAGGACCTAGTGAAGGCAGGGGAAGGGGTGTAAGTGAGTGCCAGAGCCAGGCAGCCAATGTGTGCCCAGAGGTGTGTGGGGACCAGTGTCCCATTCTGTCCATGAGGGTCTCTGAACAAATGGAACATACACCCTGTGGGACAGATGCTGGCTGCAGAGTGGGCCTGTATGAGTTCATTTCCCCTCTCACCCTGCAATATGTTCCTATCTCTTGATAATCAGTGATGATTACTGTCATTAAAACATTGAGGACAAACCCACATTATAGCCAGAAGCCAGGGGAGCTGAGGCCTGGCTCGTCCCAGCCCCAGCCAGGATTTGCTCTGTTACTTCAGTAGTCTCATTTTACCCACAAGCCAACTGGAAAGCTTGGTAGGGAAGAGGGGCATTGTCTCCCCTTGGACAGGTGACCTGCCTTCCAAACCCAGCAGCCACCTGCCCCTCCACCTATAGACAAAGTATCTCACTGCTGGGGCTCCAGCCAGGGGTTCTCCTGTATCTCCATGCACCCCCATTCCAGTCCAGAGAAACTCACTTCTGTGCCACAGCCCTCCGCCCTGGGGGTCTCCTTCCAGCTTTGGACAATAGAAAGACTCTCCCCAGGGCTCTCCACCTCTGCCCTCCTCCACCAGTCCCAGGTTCTGGCTTTTCTTGCCCATCCCTCTCTCAATGTGGTTGTGAAGACAGGGATAAGAGGGGGTGGAGGTCCCTGGCAGCCCACACTCACCGGAAGCTGTCGCCAGGTTTGGATGTCCAGGCTGGCATCCTCTGAGGCCTGCAGAGAGCAGCAGCCTCACGCCTCACTAGCTCCTGTGGCGCTCACTGGATGGGGCTCACAGACTGACTTCTGCTTCCCAACAGTGTGGGATCAGTGCCATCTCCACTCTCCTGACCACCCCCTCTCCCAGGCTGGGGCTTAGTGTCCCCTTGCCTCACCCCTGCTAAGAGGCTTTTGGCCAGGAAGGTTGAAGGGGCTCGGAGTAACCGAGTAACCATAAGCACAGCACAGGGTCATCTAGGCTTCCTCAGCAAGATAGGGGCTAAGAAGATGCCTCCACCTCTTGGGGCCACAGACAGGGGACTCACAGGGCCCTGCCCAGGGGGAGTCCTAGTCTGGTGATGGGGGCACAGCACTGCCATGGAGAGACACCACCATCCCAGTCACCTCAGTGCCAGTCTGCGCCCCCACCCCCACCCCCACCCCCAAGGCCACATTCCAGGAGGACTCCTGGCTTCTCCTGGATAAGGCTAATCCAGGTCTGAGCCTGAATCATGGGGGTGGTGGGGCGGGGAGAGAACAAAGGATACTGTGTCCCAGGCCACCTCAGGGTAACTTGCTGGTGATCCTGACCTGGGCCATCACCGCCACTCCTTCTCCACTCTAAAGCAACCACTATTTCCTGGGTTGCTGATGGAGATGGTAGGAAGCAGCTTGAGGACTTCGGGGCAGGGTGGGGGGCCCTGAAGTCCTCAAAACAAGGTTGGGAGTGAGACCTTTCAGGGAATGGCAATGCTCTCCAAGAGGCCTTGGAATCCATTCTCTCCAGAGGGCTTGCATCCCCAAGCCCCTTCCCTGACCCCAAATCAGACACCTTTTATCATGCCCACTTCCTTTATTTCTCACCATTCGCAAACGTTCTGCAGGGTCGTGTTCGGGTAAGGGGTGGTACAAGGGGCTCCTCCCCACTGGGGCAGGAGAGGAGAAAGAGGTTGGGGGCAAGAGGTTGGCCCCCCGAGGGAGAGTCCTAGGGCCCCTGGAAGGAAGTAGTTGCTCTGTCCCTCAAAGTCTGCCTGCGCTACAGTGAAGGCCCCAGACTGCAGGCAGTGCCCTTGGAGCTTCTCAGGCTGGGGATGCTGAGGGAAGGACAGCCCCCTAGGTATCAGGGCCCCTGGCATCTTGGATCCACTGCTGCTGCTGCTACCGCCAGTGCCACCGTCACCACGTCCCGTGCAGCTATGAACAGCCCTGGGCAGGCATGCAGGCGACCTCAGGCCGGGATGGAAGAAGATGCCTCAGCGGATGAGAGGTGCCGAGCGGTCATTGGTAATGGTGGGACGCAGCTTTACGGTGGCAAAGGGATTTGTGCCCCTGTAGGTGGTGGGGGAGGAGGTTGGGGTGAGAGGGGCCCAGATCTCCCACTGGCTGTGAGCCCAGGGAGGGCAGCTGGGCACCTGGCCAGACATCCACCAAATTGGGTCACCTGCTCCACCCCCACCTCCCCTCCCACCCAGGAAGGGGACTTACCGTGGGAAGAGCTCTGGGGGGTTCTGCTCCCAGGACATGAGTTTCTGTGGCGTGAGTGGAAGGGCAGGTTTGTGGGGAAGGAAAAGTGAGCCTCTGCCCCTCCCACCACCCTCCCCACTTCAGGAGCGAAGGGACTGAACCACAGGAAGCCTGTCTGGTCACTTCGGGTAAGGGGACCCAGGCATTGTGAAGGCCAGAATTGTGTTTGGGAATTGAGAAAGCTCTGGGCCCTGCAGATAGATGACCAGGTCCTCAGACTTGAGTCTCCCCAGTATAAGATCCCCACAGGGAGGTGCCCTGCCTGCTGCCCCGCCTGCTGCCCCCAACCCCCTGCCTGCTGCATGGCCCCAGCCAGGTTCTGAGCTGCAGCCCTGGGACACTTCCCTTCCCTCCACAGGGACTCAAGGGGTAACCAGTGGCAACATGGTCCCCACTTCCCTGCCCAGGGCTGAGGACAGGTCCTTGGCTCACCTTGACGTTGCTGGCCCCTTCCATGCTGCTTTGGCGGCTGCCAGGCAAGGGTGTAGGGGCAGGGCTGGGTGCACGGTTCGGGATGTGGCTTGGGGTCCGGGAATGGGACTGGCCATCCCAGTACTCTGGGGCCGCCGTGGAGTTGCTGGGCCGGTCCAGGAGGTCATCAAGGCTGTGACTGCCCCGGAGTGGGTAGGACCTGAGTCCAGAGAAAGGAAGGGAGGGAAGGGGGTTGGGTGTGCCCTGGTGCCCCCCACCCCATCTGCTGGGCCTAAGCTTCCCACAGACTCCCCTGCACCTGGGTGGAAGAAGCCCATTGGTTTGAGGGAGTTCTGAATGGGGGCAGAGGGGCGGACACGGTGCAGAGAGATGGAGGTGCTGGGCTGTGGCTCTAGTGCCCAAGGGGCCAGACCCACAGGGACTTTACCTCCCCGATGCCTCCTCTGGTGCACAGCAGCCACCCCCTGGAGCCCTCACCACTGCCCACCCAGGTATCTACCTGGAAGGTAGCTCATTCATTGGGTTCATGGAGGTCAAGGGCGTCAAGGGGCTCATGGGGACCTCCTCCAAAGGTTTCACATAGGCCTCGGGGAACCAGCCACTCCTGTGGGGCAGGGGCAGGTCTCTTAAGCAAGGCCCAGTTGCGATGGTCAAGAGAATAACTCCGAGAGCAATCACAGCCCTGCTGTGCGCTGGGCCTTGCTCAGATGGCTTTGCAGATTGTGACGGGGCTGAACCCACAAAGGAGGTCCTTCCCCACAAAGGAGGTCCTTCCCAACAGTTAGGCCTTAGCATCTGTCATGGCTGGTGCAACCTCATGGTCCTGCAGGGCTGGGAGCCTGAGGAGAAGCTGGAGGACGCATAGTGACTGGCTTCCCCCCAGCTACTACTCACTGAGCACAGCCTTCACCCCGACCTGGAGCTGCCCCTGTCCCCTGGCACTCAGCCAGTGTCTGGAGTTGGTCGGGACTGGAGGCTCCTTGTCTGTGTTTTAGTGCAGTGGGGTTGGGAGGCAAAGCCACTGTGATCACCGCCCCTTAACCTTTTCACAATCCACAGGGCCATTGGATTCCTGCAGGGACCTGGGAAAATGTCCTCCCAAGAGCTGCTCACTCTCAAATGACCCAACCAATGACATCCTCTCTAAAGGCAGCTGGAAGTGATGCCACCTCCAACTGACAGGAAAGAATCTATCCCTCCATCCTCCTGATTCACCCAGAAGCACCAACAAATGACACACCTAGTGTCACTTTCCCTAGCCTTGGAGCCTCAGGTGATGTCTACAAGGCCTGAGATCAGGTCCAGGAGGTTGGCTCCACTGCAGTCTGAGGTCGGTCCCTGCCCTTCATGCTCAGTCACCTCTCCATCCACTGATCCCCTCTGCTGCTGGTCTATGGGGGCATCTGCCTGGCCATGACCTTGGCCCTAAGGAGCCATCATGCATCCCTCAACCTTCTACTCCTCCATCATAATCCACCTGGGCAGCCACCCATGGGCCGCATCACCGTTTGTCCACTGGTGCATCTACTGCCCATCAGCCCACTCGCACACCTCATCTATGCAGGCACCCCACTTGCATGAATCCTCCCCTGCTCCCAAGCACCCAGTCAGCCCCCTCCCAACCCCTCCACTAGTGCAGGAGCAGCCAGCTCCCCCACAACCACCCCATCATCCACCACCACACCCATCCTTCCTGGGCTGACCCTCGCGGCCTCCCCTCTGCCCAGGCATCACGCCACTTTGTACTCCTTCCTTCTGCGGCAGGAGTGGCGGCCAACCCCGCTCTCCCCTAGCACTTCTGGAGGCCAGTGGGGGTCCTGGCCCCTGCGGCCTCCACTGAGGTGTCAAAACCAGCCCCGTGTGGGGCGTTTGAGGCTGTCCGCTGCGCATGCTTGCAAGGAGGCAGCATTTCAGCGGTGGGTCGCCGTCCACCTGCCCTGCCCTCCGGTCCATCGCAGCTGCACACTGGCCAGGCGCACGGTAGGCGGTCAGGCACTGGGGTTTCCATTAAGCTCCCGCCCCTTGGAGAGAGCGCCCATCCCCATCCTCCGCCCCCTCCCGCATGACTGGGTGGGGAAACTGAGGCGGAGTGACGGGTGGAGGAGGGAAATCTGTCCAGGAAGCACTCACGTGGACGAGCCCTCCAGCTTGCCGTAGAGCCAACCATTCTGGGCCTCGGGCACCAGCACCTCCACGACGTCTCCCGCCGAGAAGCGCAGCAGCGTGTGGTTGGCGCCCTCCGAGTGGGAGACCAGGGCGCGGACTCTCCGGGCGCCGCCACCGCCGCTGGCCGGGCGCTCGCCGAACGAGTTGGAGCGAGAGCGTTGGGCGCTGCTGGTGTAGAGCGAGGCTGCGGGGCGCAGAGCGCGGGGGCGCGTGGGCGGGAAGTCCTCCCTGCAGTCTGCCCTGCAGCCCTCCTGCTGCAGCCCACCCCCAACGCCTCCTCCCGGCCCGGCCCGCGCGCTGCGCTGCGGGTCTCGGGACACTCACAGGCCGACGGCGTCCGGGGCAGGGACCGGCGATCTGGCTCCAGCTGGGACGCGGACCTCGCCTCGGCGGGCTCGGGGCCGTAGGAGCCGGAGCCATGCCGGCTGCGGGGGGAGCCGAACTCTCCCAGAGGCCTCGGGGGCTGCGAGGGGAGAGGGCAGAGGCAGGGGCGGGTGGGGCGGGAGGGGCGGGGCGGCGCTAGTCCGGCCCCCACCCCCAGCCCCTGATGTCGTAGGGGTTGGGGGGCCGGTGGCCGGGCCACCACGGGGGCGCCAAGGCGGCGCCGGGACGGAAGGGCGGCGCGAGGGGCGCGGCGTGGAGCGGGAGCCTGGGGGGCAGCAGGCTCCAGACGAAGGGCGGCGGGGGCGGCCAGGGCCTCACCATGTCCAGGCGGGTGGGCGTCAGGCGGCCCGAGGGGTAGGGCGGGCCCAGCACCGGGCCCAGCAGCCCGGGGGAGTGAGCGCGGGACGGGCTGCGGCTGGCCTCCGACTGCTCCTTCCACAGCAGCACGCGGTTCTGCAGCGTCCCCCGGGCCTGGCGGTGGGCACAGGGTCAGCGCACCCCGAAACCGCAGAGTCCTCCCCAGACCAGAACCTGGGGGGTGGCCGGGCTCTCTAGCTGGATGGCGCCACTTGGGCCCCTCACCGGTCCCCCACCCTGTGCTTTTGTCAAAGGTCCCTCAGTTTCCCCCCTGGAAGCCCGTGTGCTTGGGGTGAGGGGTGGGGGCGGCCCGTCCTCCTGGCTGCTGTGATGGGTTCAGGATGGCACTTAACCCCAAAACTGACAAAAGAACCTCATTCCAGTACTTATCCTGGAACTATCTGGAAAAAACGTTGCTTTACTCTACGGGGTAAAGCTAAAACCCAGGCAGTGGGTGTTAGGGAATTTCTGATGACATCCGGCCGTATCTGAAGCCCTTCAGCTTCCCAGTTAACTGGAGGAATAACACCTCGGTTTAGACCAGGTTGAGTTTTCTTAAAAGAAAACAGTCTTCTGTCCACCCCACAGCCCACAGAAGCACCTGTTTGTCAGTGGCCCATGTCCCCTGCCCTTGGTACTTTGGAGGAGGGGAAGCTCCGTGGCTGATCATGGCCATTCCTTCTTGCGGTGTGAGGGTTTTTGTTTTTGTTTTTGTTTTGTAGACCTGCTGTGTGTAGTAATCCTGTTTAATTCCTGTGTGTTATGACAGTGTGAGATGCTGCGGATTTTTTTTTTCTGGCTCCCATGCACCAAGCCAGTACTCCCCCCACCTAATGTACCCCCAAGGCCAGCTGACAACTAGAGACACCTCTGTAGCCCAGAGCTCTGGATTCTTCACTGATTCTGAACTTGCTCAAGCCTGCCACCTGCCTGGTCCACTCCTTCCCAAAGAAGCCGCAACTCAACCTGGGCCCGCCCTGTCCTTCCCATGTGGCACTAGGGTGCCACCTTTCTTGTGAACTATCAAAACTAAAACTTTCTGTGACACTGGGCTCTCTGAATTGTCACTCAGTCACCTACACACATTGAGTCCCAGCTGCAGTCTGCCACCTTAGGAATAGGGAAAGCTTGCCTTTAAGCCATAGCACAGCGCTATGTGAGGACAGCTCGTGGCCAAGTGGACATCCCTCTGTGACTTGCAGTCATTAATTTGCAAAAACAGACCAAGACAACCCCTGAAGACTTTTGTGTACTTGACTTGTTTCGGGGTGTAGGCAGAGAGGTCTCAGGCTCTGTGGGTTTTATCTATCTATCATCTACTTATGTATCTATCTACATATGTACTTTTTGAGCAGTGCAGGGATTTGAACTCAGGACCTCGCACTTGCAAGGCAGGTGCTCTACCACTTGAGCCAAGCCCCCAGCCCTTTTTGCTTTAGTTATTTTTGTAATAGGGTTTCAAGTTTCTGCTCTGCCCAACTTGAACCATAATCCTCCTACTTAAGCTTCCTGTATAGTTGGGATGACAGATGTATGCAACCGTGCCGGCTTTTTTCAATTAGTTGAGATGGGGTCTCACTAACTTTTTGCCCTGGTTGGCCTGGAACCACAATCTTCCAGATCTCTGCCTCCTGAGTAGCTAGGATTATAGGCACGAGTCACTGTTCCCGCTTCTGAATCATGTCCAATTTGAGTACATTCAGTGGAGAGCACCTGCCAGGGGGCATGACCACAGCACGGAGGCCCAGCCTGGACAGCAGCTGGACAGCACTTGGTGGCTTCCCGTAGCCCTGCCAAGGCCATTTAGCCAGTGGAGAGGAAGAATCACAGGGTGGAGTTGGGGTTTCAAAATCATCATGGGAGGATTTAAGAAATATTTATGGAGTGGAAAAGCCTTGCTAAGTGTGACAAGATCACGGAGTCTAAAAGAAAAGACTAATAACTTTGACAAAATGAAGATAATTTTTCTCACATGGCAAAACCTACTAGAAGAGAGTCAAATGGTAAGTGGCAAACTGGTGGAAATAGTTGCAATTGGCCGCCAGCATTTTCATCTCCATAACATGAAAAAGCTCATAAGGATGAAGAAGAAACCCAGAAAAAAATTCTGACATGTCCCGGAGGAGAGAATCAAATGGCTCTGAGCCACAAAACCATGCCAACTTCACTTAAAAGACTAAACTGCACTGGGAGCCCGTTTTTGCCTCATCAAAAGTTGCCTCCCACACTGTCGTCAGGGGTGTGGAAACACAGAATCTCACGCACTGCAGATAGAAGTGCAAACTGAAGGCTAAGTGTGGTGGCCCACACCTGTAATCTTAGCTACTTAGGAAGTAGAGATTGGGAGGATCGCAGTTCGAGGTCAGCTGGGGCAAAAAGTTCAAAAGACCGAATCTCAACCAATGGCTGGGTGCAGTAGCGTGCACCTGTCATCCCGAATAACAGGCTCACAGTCCAGGCAGGCCTGGGCATAAAGCGACACCCTATCTCAACATAACCAACACAAGAAGGGCTGGTTTAAGTGGTAAAGGACCTGCCTAGCATTTGGGAGGCCCTGAGTTCAAACCCTAGTATTACCACCACCAAAAAAACCAAAAAATGCAAATAGATACAACCAAAACCTGTAATCTTGGGCTCACCAAGTCCACATGTAGGAACTTATCCTGGAGTTGTTCTTGCACATGTGCAGTAAACACTGAGGGGCAGGAAGGAGCAGGACACCTGGGAGGGTCCGGCGGCCATGAAAGAGGCTGCTGGAGGGGCAGCTGGGAGAAGGAGCTGCAGAGTGGCCATGGACTTGTAGGAGCAGTGCTGCAGAGCACAGACCTTCTTAGCCCGACAAAGCACAGTTTTAAGACTGGAAGTTGAACAGATGAACTAAAAGAGAGGATGTCGCTGTTTAGAATGGAATCAGTAACCATGGAGCAAGAATAAAGAAGATGAAGAGATGGCAAGGGAGCAGGTGACAGATGTGAGGCCCCAGTGCCTTTCTCCAAAGGAGCAAAAGAAGCAGGAGAAAATAATTCCCTGACCTCGGCTGACTGGGCTGTAGCCTGAAGGAACCCCAACTGAAGCTGCAAGTGAGCAGGTGCCAGGCCAAGGGGCCAAGGAAAGTCTCCATGTGTCAAGAAAGAAAGTGAGCCATCTACAGACCGGCGAGGTCAGAGTGTCCACCGAGATGCTTGTGAGAGCTGTAACCACAGACAAAAAGGAGCAAAGCAGGTGAGCAGTGTGCCCGTCCTTGCAAGGGTGAGATCACAGGGTGTAGGACATGATAGGTACCTCGTAGGCCATCAAAGTAAAGGCTTTTTTTTTTTTTTTGAGACAGGGTGTCACTTTGTAGATCAGGCTGGCCTCAAACTTGCCATCCTCCTTCCTCTGCCTCTCAGGTGCTGGGGTCACAGATGTGTATCACCATAGTTGGCTTAAAGGTTCTTGAGCTACAAGGACCAGGCTGCACGGAGATGACTAATGGAGGTCTAGGACTGAAATTTCTGAGCTAGCTCAGCAAAACCAAGAAGCACAGTTGGGGAGGATGAAAGAAAGAGCAAAACTTCTCCAAAGGCCTCATTCCAGTAAGGAGGGCCGGAAGCTACTTCTGAAGCCTCGTCTTATGGTCTGGGAGGAGCAATACAAAGTGAGGTAAGGAGGAGGAGTCATTTTTTGGAAAAGATAAGAGATACATATGTGACCATGATGGTCACAAAGTGAGGTTACCATGGGTAGAGAAAGGAAAAGAATAATTGAATTTCCAAGTTAATAAGGGAAAAAGAGACTATATAGTAACTCAAGCAGACTGACAGAATGGGAGCAAAATGGGAAATGACAAAGTAAATGCAGTGAGCTCCCAGCTGGAAGGATGCAACCAGGTAGAATGGTGGCTGTGTTAAATGTGTGTTAGAAGGCAGAGACTGTCATTTACTCAAAAACCAAAACTGAGCTGGATGTTAGTAACAGAAAACATACTTAAAACAAAGAGATGAGCAGAGAGAAGAAACAGTAGGAAGGACAGTAAGAGAAACATCACACGCATGAAAGGTAATATTTACAGGAAAGGTATAGTACTTATAAACCCCAAAGCACCAAAGAATACAGCAACTAAATACAGAAAACAAACCCATAAGAAGTCAGAGACTCTGGTCTAACAGACAAAACAAAACAAGAGCATTTAAATAATACGATAAAAGTAATGGGTAACAACCGAGCAAAACCTATCAAAGAATGAGTGAATGGTGAGCATATGTATTTAATAATACATGAATAATAAAAATGGTTCATACGTGAATGAACAAATACGTGAATTAGTGAATGCATGCAAAAATCACAATGAATGAATGGATGAAAATATGGAGGTAAAAATAAACACAAAACAAGGAGGACATCATTTTAAGTGAAGTAAGCCAGGCTCAGAAAGACAAAGGCCGCATGATTTCTCTCATATGTGGAAGATAGATCCAAAGATAAACATATACACAGAAACAAGCATGATCATTTACAAACTCAGATGTAGGACATGCTTGTAACAGTGGAATGACTCTACGGAACTTGGGGAAAGAGAGAAAGGAAAAGAATGATGGAGCATCAGTAATACCACATAAGATGTGAAGGTAGAGGATACAATGACGTGTATTGAAAGCTGTTGAAAAATGGGGGGTGGGAGTTTAAAGGGGAAGGGAGATAATGGAAGGGGATGAACAGACCAAAGTAAACTATACCCACAGTGGGGACACATTGAAACATGCCTTTGAATGTCAACTTAAATATTGATAAGACAGGACTGTAAAATAGGTACAGCTTGTGAGGAGGGAGGAGGGGTTCCAGTGTGTGGGGGGGGAGGGTGAATGAAGGAGATTAAGGTTGATGAGCTTCATACACCTATATGAAACAGAACAAAGAAACCTCTTGCGATTGCTTCAAGTGGGGTGGGGACAGGGGAGAGGTCTCAAGGGGAGAAACAATGGGGACGGTGTAATAATGTACAATATAAATCTGATTAGAATTGTCACTATGAATCTCCCCCTGTATAATGAATGTATCCTAATTAAAATTTTATTAAAAATAAACACAAGCTGGTGGAGTGGTTCAAATGGTAGAGCGCTTGCCTAGCAAGTATAAGGCCCTGAGTTCAAACTCTGGTACCACAAAAAAAAATTACTAATAAGGGTAAATAAAAAAAATAAACACAAAACGAACAGGTAAATGGATGGAGAGAGTGAACCAGATCAGTTTCTACACAGATGAAGGAAGGCAGCCGGCTCAGGGAGGGTGCTCACCCGGCCGAAGAACTGCAGGAAGGTGTTGGAAAGCAGCAGGTGCTTCTCTGCCAGGAAGCGATAGCGCCGCTTCTCCTCCAGCTCGGCTGCCCGCTGGCTCTCGGACACGAAGGCCTGCATCTGTGCGTGCAGCCGGTTCACGCTCTCCTGCGGGGAAGAGGTTCTGGCTGCGGGCGGTGGATCAGGACCTTACATCTGTCCTGGCTTGGTTACCTCCTCCTGCAAGCCTCCCCTGCGTGCCCAGCCCAGTGCCTGCCCCCAGATGGGCACCATCATCCTTTGAGTCCGAGCCCTGTGTCCTAGGTGAGGCAGGTGTCTGAGCTGTCCCCCTGTCTCAGGCACGCAGCACGGGCGAGCACAGGGGCGGGGCGTGGGGAAGCGGGATTAATGAAAACGACTGAGTAGCCCGACCAGGGAGATTCTGAAGAAGGGAGGCAGGAGCTCACTGAAAGCGATCAGAAGGGAGGAGGCAGGAAGGAAGCAGAGGACTAATCCATGGGTTTGGGTTCCAGAGTCAGGGGACGGAGCGGGACTGGCCTCGGCCGGGGCCAGGATACTCTGCGGAGGAGGAGGTGGGGGGGCGCTGGAACAGTCACACCTTTGCTATATCCAAGGGAGGCAGGAGGAGGGAGGGGTGCTGAGAGTGGCTCCGAGGGCCAGCGGTGCCGGAGCTGCAGGGGCCGTGCTCACTGCAGCCCGGCTGGCTGCTGCGGGATGGGGGATCTTGGGAGGTGCTAGGGGTTCCCCAGCCCCGCACCTTCATCTCCCGCGCGTTCTTGTCTCTCTTGCGCTCCATGCGCCACAGCTCAGACATGCACTTCTCCAGGTTGGCCGCTCGGTGGCGGTACTCCATCTCGTAGTGCTGGCGGCTGTCCTGGGGTAAAGCAGAGACCAGGGCAAGCCCCATGTCACAGGGCTCAGCGCTGACAAATGGGAGAGGTGGTCCTGCCGTGAGGGGCGGTGGCGGGAGTGAGGAGGAGGCTCACTTTGATGAACTGCATATCCAGCTTGGTGTTCTTCTCCATGTGCTGCAGCAGGTCTCCATGGAATGTCTGCACCTGTGTGGAGCGCGGGGTGGGAGCGATCAGGGTGGTCCTGCTGTCCCCAGCCCAGCATCCCTTTGTACCTTCTATTACAATGCATTGCCTACTGTACTCCTAACACACCAGGCACCCGCCTGCTTGTCTCAGAAATGTAGAAAATAAGATTATGTGGTCAGAGGGAGGACTGGTTAAGCCTGTAGTTCCTGGCTTGAAACCCCCTTGATAAATCAACTTGTGGGGGTCTTATTTTGTCTTTTGTTTCTTTGGCAATACCGGAGTTTGAACTCAGGGCCTGACATTTGCTAGGCAAGTGCTCTACGCTTGAACCATACCCCCATCTTTTTTTCTTATATTTGTTTTCAGGTAGGGTCTTGCACTTTTGCTGGAGCCAGCCTCAGACCAAGACCTTCTTACCTCTGCCTCCCCAGTAGCTGGGATTACAGATGTGTACTACTACACCTGGCTTGTTTTTAATGTGAGTCTCGTTCTGCCTCCAATTTGCTTTGTGACTTTTGGGCAGGTTGTTGCCCCACTCCAGGCCTCTGTTTCCCCATCTATTAAAGATGGGGAACTTGCTGACAATCTGATACTAAGAGCCTGCTGAACTTTGATGCAGTGGGCTGGGCAGGCACCTGGCACATGCTTGTCTCCTCCATCAGCTTTTCCTGAGTCTCTCTTGCTGTAGGAGAGTCTGACCTTGATCCTTCCAGCTGTGTTGCTCTTGGGTGCAGGCTGCACAGGAAGCAGAGAGGTGTCCCCATTCCTCAGACAGGCCCCCCTCTGCCATCCCCTCTTTGTGGCATCCTTTCCTGCCCTGGGTCTGTCCCACTAGGCTAGGACACAGTCCAAAAACAGTGCTAGTAATCTCCTCCCAGTAGTCAGGGAAAATCAGTACCTTATAAAATTTCTAAAGTTTTTCTCCGACAATGGTTCCCAAATTTTTGGTAACGGCTGATCTGCAAAGGAGCCCGTGGCCCCCTTCAGTACCAGTCAAACTCAGAACAGCCTGTGCCCTGCCCCGCCCCCAGTACCAAATCCTCAAACGTGAGCGGCAGCTGCCAGTGTGTGGCAGGACAGACAGGACGGTCAGTGTTGAGGAGTACCTTGCAGACACACATCCTTCCAGAAACAGCCAATAGAAATGTTCATTCTGATAGACCTATTAGTCAATAAATGTTCCTACTGAATGAGGTGTTGCCTCTTGGATTCAGTAGGAAGGAGACTTCCAGCTCTGTGCAGGGTGAACCTCACATTTCAGGTCCCTGTTTGCCCACCTTCCTCCAGGCCCTGTGTCCCACCAAAAAGACAGTCCAGGATTTCTGCTGAAACATGATCTGTGTGTTCCTGAAAGTCCCCACCTTCTGCATGCAACAGGGTGTATGACAGGTGTAGGATTGGACAGATCCTTCAGCCCAGGCCACTTTGCAACTAGAGAACTAATAAAGATGGTACCCAAGGGATTGCTTGAACCACATGGAAAGCCACAGAACATTCTACATGCATAAACCCTACAGAACAGACATACCCTGAATCCTGGCAGTGCTGCTAGGCTGCAAAGACCATGATGCAGGAAGAAGCAGAACCGAGCTGGTGGGGCTGACACTGGTGGCCATGGAACATGGCACAGCCTTCCCAGGAGGCCCTGACAGGGTTCCCAGAAGGTCTGGGTGCAGGAGGTCTTTAAAGTGTCCCTCAAATATAACCTAAAGAACTCTTGCTTCTGTATAGCAGAAAAACCAGACTCATTCATTTTCTGCTCATTCTTTTTACCCCTCCCACTCCTCATACGTAGGAGAACTTGGGACACACAGCAGCTTCCATGCCACCCAACACAGTTCCTTTTACTTTCTGCCACGTGTGAACTGAGGCTGGAACACCATGGGACTGCCCAGCCGCAGAGCAGGACAGCCGCACTGCAGTGCTCCCTGGTCCTGCCACGGGGCAGAGAACACAGGATGTCCCATCAGGAGCCTGATGCCCAAGCAAACATTGAGTTCTTGCTTTGGATAAACCAGAGGACCATCTATAAGGAGCAGGTGGCTTCAAACACAAGGAAGTCACCGACATCAGGCAGGCTGAGGAATTCCCCAGGACGCCTCATCCCACAGCACACCCTCACCCTGGGCCACAGGCTTCATAGGAGGCTCCTGTGGGCTCCTAGCTAGTACAGACACCCAGGGAGCTGAGGCAGACCCCGCAGTAGAGACCACACACTGTAGGCTCTGGACAGTGGTCCCAGCAACTCTCAGGGGGGTCCTGTGCAGTCCACAAAGGAAGTCTCTTCAAAGAACCATCTCTATGGGCTGACCCCAGCTTCTCTCCTCCCCTCTCCTCCTGAGCCCCTTCCAGCCAGGCTAGGGCTCCACCACACCATCACCCATGACTCCATGTTGTTAAATTCCATGGCCAATTTGGGGACTCGCCTGACTTGCCTGTCATCGTCATTCATGCATCAGATCACTGTGTCCTTCTCAAAATACCTTCTTCCTTCAGCTTCTAGCTCACCAGCTCTCCAGACTTCTCTTCCCTCCCTGCTGCTTCTTCTCTCCCTGACCCCCTAAGCTGCCTTGCCCTAGAATGCAGGCCTAGGACTCTGTCCTTTACAGTCTCCACCCTTGTGAGCTCCCCAGCTCATACACTGGCTGATGATGCTCAGACACACAGAGCCCACCTAGACCTCTCCCCCACAGAACTGACCATTTCTTTTTTTTTCTTTTATTCATATGTGCATACAATATTTGGGTCATTTCTCCCCCCTTCTTCCTGCCCCCTCATTCCCCCCCTTCGCTACCAGGCAGAAACTATTTTGCCCTTATCTCTGACTTTGTTGAAGAGAGAGTATAAGCAATAATAGGAAGGAACAAGGGTTTTTGCTGGTTGAGATAAGGATAGCTATACAGGGCATTGACTCACATTGATCTCCTGTGCGTGGGTGTTACCTTCTAGGTTAATTCTTTTTGATCTAACCTTTTCTCTAGTTCCTGGTCCCCTTTTCCTATTGGCCTCAGTTGCTTTTAAGGTATCTGCTTTAGTTTCTCTGCATTGAGGGCAACAAATGCTAGCTAATTCTTTAGGTGTCTTACCTATCCTCACCCCTCCCTTGTGTGCTCTCGCTTTTATCATGTGCTCAAAGTCCAATCCCCTTGTTGTGTTTGCCCTTGATCTAATGTCCGCAATATGAGGGAGTACATACGATTTTTGGTCTTTTGGGCCAGGCTAACCTCGCTCAGGATGATGTTCTCCATGAACTGTTTCTAATAAACCCCTCAGAGGAGGATGACCCCGCCTTTCTAGTTGGTCAGGCAAAAACCTTGACATTGTCCTTGACTTCCCTTTTTCTTTCACGTGACCTCCATCCATTAGAAAATCTTGTTGGCTCTTTGCTCAATCTCTGACCAATCCTCAACACCATCTGCCTCATCCCCAGCCACTCCTTGAGTCCTTGCTCACCTTCCTGCTTCTGCCTTTGCCCTCCACCCCTGGCGATTTGTCCTTAGTACAGGAGCCAGAGTCATCCTGCTACAACAGAAGCCAAGCAAGGGACAACTGGAAAATGAAACTGACAATGCCATTCAGAATGACTTCCAAAAACATCAAACACCTAAGAATATACCTAGCCAAAGAGGTGGGAGACTGCTAGGATGAAAATGACAAAACATTGCTGAGAAAAATAAATAAATAAATAGATAGGCAATTAATTAATGGAGATCAAATTCGTGATCTGAAGATGCACTGATTGTGGATCAGTGATATCCCTTTCAAAACTCCAGCAGGCTTTCTTGAAAAGAGTGACATGCTGATTCCACAATTTATATATACATGAAAAGAATTCCGCTTTTTTTTTGGCAATACTGGGGTTTGAACCCAAGGTCTGCTCTACCACTTGAGCCACACCTTTGGCTCCAAGAGCAGATCGTAGACTACTTGATTTCAGTAGGTACTGGTATGAAGACAGACAAATCAATTGACTGGAGTAGAAAGCCCAGAACTAGACACACACATACACGACAAATCAATTTTTTTTTGAGACAAGAGTCTCAAACTGATCTCAAACTTGTAATTCTCCTGCCTTGGTCTCCTGAGTGCTGGAATTACAGGCGTGGGCCTCTGTGCCTGGCTAACAAATCAAATTTTGACCAAGACACCAAGTCAATTCAGTAGGTAAAGGAATATTTAAAAAATAGTCTCCCATGCTCATGGATTGGTAGAATCAACATAGTAAAAATGTCTATACTCCCAAAAGTAATCTACATGTTTAATGCAATTCCCATCAAAATCCCAATGACATTCATTAAAGAGATTGAAAAATCTACTGTTAAATTTATATGGAAACACAAGAGACCACGAATAGCCAAGGCAATACTCAGTCAAAAGAACAATGCAGGAGGTATCACAATACCTGACTTCAAACTATATTACAAAGCAATAACAATAAAAACAGCATGGTACTGGCACAAAAACAGACATGAAGACCAGTGGAACAGAATAGAGGACCCAGATATGAAGCCACACAACTATAACCAACTTATCTTTGACAAAGGAGCTAAAAATATACGATGGAGAAATAGCAGCCTCTTCAACAAAAACTGCTGGGAAAACTGGTTAGCAGTCTGCAAAAAACTGAAACTAGATCCATGTATATCACCCTACACCAAGATTAATTCAAGATGGATCAAGGATCTTAATATCAGACCCCAAACTCTTAAGTTGATATAGGAAAGAGTAGGAAATACTCTGGAGTTAGTAGGTATAGGTAAGAACTTTCTCAATGAAACCCCAGCAGCACAGCAACTAAGAGATAGCATAGATAAATGGGACCTCATAAAGCTAAAAAGCTTCTGTTCATCAAAAGAAATGGTCTCTAAACTGAAGAGAACACCCACAGAGTGGGAGAAAATATTTGCCAACTATACATCAGACAAAGAACTGATAACCAGAATATATAGGGAACTTAAAAAACTAAATTCTCCCAAAACTAATGAACCAATAAAGAAATGGGCAAGTGAACTAAACAGAACTTTCTCAAAAGAAGAAATTCAAATGGCCAGAAAACACATGAAAAAATGCTCACCATCTCTAGCAATAAAGGAAATGCAAATTAGATTTGCATTAGAAATGCAAATGAGATTCCACCTCACCCCTGTTAGAATAGCCATCATCAGCAACACCACCAACAACAGGTGTTGGCGAGGATGCAGGGAAAAAGGAACCCTCTTACACTGTTGGTGGGAATGTAGACTAGTACATCCACTCTGGAAAAAAATTTGGAGGCTACTTAAAAAGCTAGACATTGATCTACCATTTCATCCAGCAATACCACTCTTAGGGATATACCCAAAAGACTGTGACACAGGTTACTCCAGAGGCACCTGCACACCCATGTTTATTGCGGCACTATTCACAATAGCCAAGTTATGGAAACAGCCAAGATGCCCCAGCACTGACGAATGGATTAAGAAAATGTGGTATCTATACACAATGGAATTTTATGCAGCCGTGAAGAACAACGAAATGTTATCATTTGCTGGTAAATGGATGGAATTGGAGAACATCATTCTGAGTGAGGTTAGCCTGGCCCAAAAGACCAAAAATCGTATGTTCTCCCTCATATGTGGACATTAGATCAAGGGCAAACACAACAAGGGGATTGGACTATGAGCACATGATAAAAGCTAGAGCACACAAGGAAGGGGTGAGGATAGGTAAGACACCTAAAAAACTAGCTAGCATTTGTTGCCCTTAACACAGAGAAACTAAAGCATATACCTTACAAGCAACTGAGGCCAATAGGAAAAGGGGAACAGGTACTAGAGAAAAGGTGAGATCAAAAAGAATTAACCTAGAAGGTAACACACACTCACAGGAAATCAATGTGAGTCAATGCCCTGTATAGCTATCCTTATCTCAACCAGCAAAAACTCTTGTCCCTTCCTGTTATTGCTTATACTCTCTCTACAACAAAATTAGAAATAAGGGCAAAATAGTTTCTGCTGGTATTGAGGGGGTTGGGGGGAGAGGGAGGGGGTGGAGTGGGAGGTAAGGGAGGGAGTGGGGGCAGGGGGGAGAAATGAACCAAGCCTTGTATGCACATATGAATAATAAAAGAAAAGGAAAAAAAATAGTGTTGGAGCAATTGATTATCCAAAAGGAAAAATGAACCCTGAGTCCACACATGTAAATAAATTTGAGATGGCTCATAGATATTAAGTGTAAAGACCAGAAGACAGAGTTTCTGGAAGAAACCTGTGCCCCACTGGCTCTCTGTGCCATGGGGTAGGTGACGATTTCTTGGTTAAGACATAAACATGAGCTATTTACAAAATTGAAACTTTCTGCTCATCAAAGACTGACACTATTAAGAAAATGAATACACAGACAACCTACATATTGGGAAAAAGTATCCACCACACATATACCCACTAAGGACTCATATCTTGACTATATGAAGAACTCCTGTAAGGCCAGGCATGGGGGTGCTTAATGAGTTTAAGGCTAACCTGGGCTAGAGAGGTTTTATCTCAAAAACCAACTGCAGTACTCCTGTAAGTCCACAGTACGTATAACCTGATAAAAAGGGAAGAACACTAAACAACTGCTGGTGGCAGATGTACAAATGTTCAACAAGCTCATTAAAGTCATTAGTCATCAGGATGTGCAAACAAAGACCCAGTGAGAGGCCATCCCACCCACTAGAAGGCTAAAATAGACTGACGACACCAGGCATTGGCCAGGATACAGAGCTACAGTCTTTCATTCATTGCTGGCAGGAGTACAGAGTATCACAGGACTCTGAAGAACCCAGGAAGTTTCTTACAAAACTAACTTTATGTCAGTGGTATGACCCACAAATTCTACTCCTAGTTACCTGCCCATCAGAAATGAAGGTGCACACCCACAGACTCTTTCAAGAATGATCACTGCAAGCCAGGTGCCTGCAATCCTAGCTACATGGAGGCTGAGATCAGCAGGATCAGGGTTTAAGGACAGCTTGGGCAAATAGTTTGTAAGACCACTGTCTCCAAAATAACCAGAGCAAAATAGACTGAAGGCGTGGCTCAAGTGGTAGAGTACCTGCTTTGCAAATGTAAAGCCCTGAGTTCAAACCCCAGTCCCACCAGAAAAAAAAAGAAAAGAAAAGAAAGCCAGTGCCAGTGGTTCATTCCTGTAATCCTAGATACTCAGGAGGCAGAGATCAGGAGGATTTCAGTTCAAAGTCAGCCCAGGCAAATAGTTTGTGAGACCTTATCTCGAAAATAGCCTTCACAAAAATGGGCTGGTGGAGTGGCTCAAGGTGGAGACCCTGAGTTCAAATCACAGCACCAAACACACACACACACAAAGACAGAGAGATTGCTGTATCTATGGTGTCAGCATGTTTGCGTGAACACACGTACATGCATGAGTATGAATTCGTATGTATGCATGTATCCGTGTACTATACAGTACAGGCCACTGAAAAAGAATAGAAGGGACTAGCAAGGAACACTCCTACTGCCCAGGTTATGTTCTCAAAATACCAGTTGCCACTAACATCAGAAAATAACAACAGGGCCTGTGGACAAACTGCTAACCCCATGTCAAAAGCAGCAAAAGGAGCAGATGAGTCTAGAGTGCTTTGTCCTGCTGGGCAGCAGGGAAGCTACCAGAACTACCAGGGTGGTGTCACAAGCACCCAGGAGGCAGGGGGATGAGACTTCCACTGGCCAAAGGTGAGCCGTTTTCACTGTTAATAAAGATACTAATCGCAAGGGACTGAAATACATCAAATAGGTTTAAACCTATGATGCTGGTGATAGTGAAAATATAACTATATATAATTATATATAGTGAAAATACAACTATAATAATGACACTGGTAAAAAAAAAAATCAAGTTAATTGGTCACCTTCGGAGGATGACAGGGCTCAAACTCATTGTCCTGAAGCACATACAATATGCAGAGGGCAGCCAGTCTCTTCCAGTTAACCCTCCTCTGCAAGACAGTTGAGGCAGCACCGTGTAACTCATGCACAAATGTGTCTAGACACGGAGTACCTCCTGGTGGAAGGACCCAGAACCCTGCCAGGCTGGTCAATGGTATGGAACCCTAGTCTGATCAGGCCTGGGGACCCAGAGGCCAGAGGAGCAGCTGAACTGCACCAGGGGCGAGCAGTCAGAGCCTTCCAAAGACTCTGGGAGGCCAAGCCAGGCCGGGATCCTCAGCAAAGAAAGGAAAGGAACAGATGCAAAGGAACCAGTCAGTTAAAAGAGACTCAAACATTTTACGAACACATTCTAGTGGCTAGACTTGCACATTCAGGTGATAAGCTGTGAAGGAACACAGGAAGCATCAGCACAGATAGTGGTCACTTTTGAGGGGAGGGAAAGGCTGATTTTGATGCGGACACATGGGGGGCTCCTGAGAAGATTATCTTCCTAGACCTGGAAGATAACTTCAAGGCTGGTTTGTTTCATAATGAGTCATTAAACTCTAATGTGTTCCACAAGATTTTCTGCTTTTCAGTCAGAAATTTTTAAAAAGTTTAAAAAAAACCCACAAATCTTAAGTCAGATTCTATTGTATCTTTGCTCAAAACCCACTAAGAGTGCTACGTTCACACACAGGTGTGGCCCTCAATGGCTCCCCTGGCTCTCCTGCTGCACCCCCCCTTTCCCTGCTGCTCCCTCTGTCTGCCAGCCAGTCCCCTGCCACACCCCTGCCTGGCCCCCCAGCTCCTTCAGCCTTTCTCGTGCTCCCTCCCTTTCTAGTGACAGTTTCCTTCCACATCTGTTAGAAAATGCATCTCCCAAACACTTGCTATCCCTGCCCTCTTTTTCTCCATAGCGTGTTTTACAGTCATTGGCCACGGGTTTGGCTTGACCCCTCTGTGGGATAGCAGGGATTTCTGTCTGCTGTATTCCTGGTGTCTTCAACAATACCTGGCACTGGGCAGGAAACTGGTTTTGAACAAATGAGCCCAAGTGGAGACCACCTTTGGAACTGTTCTGCCTGCTACTGCTCTGGCTGGGGACTCTGGCCACTTGTCACAGCCAAGATGCTGGTGCCTGGAGAGTGTAGCTCTCCTTACGGAGCAGGCCTGGGTGACACTCGTCCCTGCCCAGCCCAGGTGTGCCACAGGGACACAAAGAGTCATTGATCACAAGGACAGGAAGACACAGGCTCTATAACCAATGCCAAAGCCCAAAGGGGCAGTGGGACTTAGTGCTACACCAAAAGCGTCTGTGGAGTTCCTGAACCCAAAGGGCTCGGGAATAGTTTTGTACTGCGTGGGTGGGAAGCACATTTTCTGCTAGCAAAATCGATCTCCACACCAAACAATATTTTACGGTGTCCCCCAAAGAGCACCGTGACCTGTAAGTCTGAGAGCAGGGACTGTCACAGTTAGTTGAAATTCCCTTCTGAATGTTCCAAGGCTCTCACCATCAGCACCTACCCTGCTTCTTGACTCTGTCTGGGTCTCAGACTCTGGCTGACTTTCACCCACTGCTGTGCCTTTCTGGAAGCCCCTTTCCTTGTTACCATCCAGCCAAAGCTCACTCTCTCCCTCCTACTCGGGGAAGCCCTCCTCAGAGCCTGCTTCCCTCCAGGTCGGGAGCTACAGAGAAAAGAGGACCATCGCAGCCCTTGTAGGCTCAGTGACTTGGGAGGAGCAGAAACGGGCAAGGTAAATTCTACTTCCGCTTATCTCAGCTAAGGTACCTGGGGCTGCAGGTGTCAGGGAAAACGGTTTACACTTATTCATTCACTCCATCCCCTCAAGGACCCTACAAGGCAGCTTGATTACCTCCATTTTCAGATAGGCAAACTGAGGCACAGCGTTCAAGGGCACAAAGTGGGTAACTAGTGGAGCTGGGCTTTGAACCCAGGTGCTCCACTGCAGAGCTTCCTTTCTTAGCTACCTACCACGCACTAAGAATAGAAACATCTGTTGGAGTCAGGAGGGCCATGTGACTGCATCTGCTGGGGATCAGGAGAGGAGCCATGGGGGAGGGGACAACTGTGTTGGAAGGAGAGGGAAGGAGCTGGTGGTTCTAGGTCAAGAGACTGAGTAGGTCAGCAGCCCAGGGACCATATCTGCAAAGGGCTGGCTCCTCAGGGTGGCAGGGCTCTGGCTAGGGGTGTGGAGAGGAATTGCTGAATGGGGAGGCCCTGGGACCCTATGCAGAGGAGCTATGTTTCCTTCTGTGGGCACTGGAGGTGTGGAAGACTTTTACTCTTGAAGTGACATGGTCAGATCACTGTGGCTGATTCCTGAGAGTCCCAGAGAGGAAGGAGGGGCTGGGGGCAGGAGGGATTGCTTCTAGGGCTGATGAACTTGGGCGATGGCCCTTTCTCTTCCCAGCTTCCCTTCCCCCCGCCCACACACACTCTAGAATCTGGAGTGATGACTAGCTGAGACTCAGTTTCCTCCTCTGTAAAATGGAGGCAGAAAAGGCACCAGGCTTCTAGGCCTGCTCAAGTCTCCATCAAATGTGCCCAGCCAGGACCCTGGGAAGGTGGCCATGGTTTTCGTGTTGCTAAGGGCCAGGAAGTCCCCCCTGGGAAATGGTTCTGAAAGGTTGGGCTCTCATTCTCCAGAAATGCAGCCCACTTGCTTGAGTAACAGCCAGGCCCTGGTGACTAATACTCACCACCACCTCCAGGTCTGAGTTCAAGTGCCGCTGGGTGTCAGACATCTGCACCAGGATCTCCCCTAGAGGCAGGATGGAGCTGCCTTCAGTGTGAGGAGCCTGCCTGCCCGCCCTCTTCCCACCAGAACTCAGCAGAGGACCAAAGTCCGAGAATTTCCCATCTGGCTCTTGGCAGCGCTTCACCCAGCTCTGGATCAGCACTACAAGGAGTGAGGGGGTGGGATTGGGCTCCAGAATGAAAAACTGGGTGCTGGGCTGCAGGCCTGAGTCAGGTGTACAGGGCTTCTGGAAGGGTGAGTGTGCAAAAAGAGCCCTCTCTGAACTCCAGAAAATGGGCAAAGGCAGGCCTCCGGCCTAAGAGGGTTTCAGTAACACAGATGGAGGCAGGAGAGCTGGAATACCCCCAGGCCCAAGAAAGTGGTGTGCAGTGGAGGAGTGCACCTCACCCAGAATCTGGGAGGTGGAGCTCTGCAGGGCCTGCTCCCCGATCTTCTGAATGGCTCTGAAGTACACCTCGGCCGCCTCAGACAGTGCTGCAGGAGACAGGGGCCACATCAGATCCCAACCTCCATCAGCCCACCCACTGAGGTTCCTCTTTTGGTCTGGAGAGCATGTGGAGTGGACACTGTGGGCCTTGAGAGAGAGAGAGAGAGAGAGAGAGAGAGAGAGAATACTCTGGGTGGGGTGTGTGTGCAGCTGTGGCACTGCTTAGAGGAGAATAATCAAGGACAAGTGCCCAGGTCTGGTGCTGAGCAGGTTCTCCACACCTGTGTGAGAGACCTGGGGACAGGGCACCAGGGATAGAGTGGGGCATGCAGAAGACAGTTCTGGTGCATGGGTGTGAGGTGAGGAAGGTGGGTGTGGGGCCAAGGCTGAGTCCAGTGGTTGTATGGAGGGCAGATTTATGGGCTGGGGTACTGGCTCGTGCAGGGGCTGGGCACTGAGGGGGCACTCACCATGGAAGGCCCGCAGGTAGTTGTTGCCCAAGTACACCAGGTTCTCCAGGGCGGGGTTAAACTGCTCCATGATGCTCTGTACCCAAGGGCAAGGGAAGCCGGCCATGAGAGGGAGAAGAAGGACCGATGAATGGAGGCACCCAGACCCATCTAGAAGCTTCCAGATCCTGGGAGCCCACCGAGAACCCAGAATCCTAGCTCTCAGCTGCAAAGGCCTCAAAGGCCATCTTTCGGGGGCACATGCCAGGCAGGATATCCTCATAGCCAGCTCCTGCTCGCACACTTGCCCTATAGGACCTGGGTCCTGCCCGAGATACTGCACTTCAAAGGTTCACCTCCTCCCACAGGCCAAAGCCTGTTCACCCGATGTGGCCTGGCTGGGTGTGGCTTTGCCCTGCCCTGTGCAGAGGCCTCACCAGGTTAGACACAAGGGGCTACACCTCAGATGTGGGGACAGATCTTGCCCTTATCAAAGAAAAGCCTCCTGGGATAAAGGCTATGGCTGGGTTGTTGTGGGTCCCTATGGGCCACCCTGGGCAGTAGCCCATTGGAGAGCACCATGGGTAGTGGAGACAACCCTTGGTTGGAATTGGACTTGGACTTGGGTCTTGATTCAAATCCCAGCAGCACCTCTTCCTCCTTCTGTGACCTTGAACAAGCTGTTCAACCTCTGTGGTCTCAGTTTTCCCATCCGTCCAAGAGGGTGATTATTTTCTATCCCACGTGTAGGGTGACATGAGGCTTCCATGGGAAAGAGCCCTGCATACGCTCAGTACTTGATAAAAGTCTAAGAAGACTGCAGCAACCCTTCTTGAGGTGAGGTAGGAAGTATGAGTGAGGGGCTCAGAAATGAGAGAAAAAGAGGGAGAAACAGGAATTAGAATGATGGAGATATTACTAAAGAGAACTTCAGTATGGCTTCATCACTGCCTGCATAAGTATGAAGTGCATATATTTGTAATTGTCATTTATCACAGATTAAATTTGAAACTGTTTTTTAAAATAAACTTTTTAAATGACTCAAAAAAAAAAAAAAAGAGGGAGAAAGTGTTCCCGTTACCTGGCTGGTTTCTTCCTGTGGGGACTCCCGCCTCTTAGGCTCAGCTATTCAGGCCCTTGCTCAGAGCTACAGCCACCCTGGTTACCAGGCCCTGTCCCACCTTGATTGGGAGCAGGAGGAGACGACTGGTGTGCAGCTGACTCTTCCCAGGAATACTCCATGCCCAGAGCTCAGCCAGCCTGGTGTCCTTCCCAGAACACACGCAGTCCGGGCTCACCCTTTATTCTCAGAGGAAGCCTGACTTCCACTCTCTGCCTGGGGCCCATGTGCTCACCTTGTAGATAGCCATGGTAGACCTGTAGAACTGCTCCATCTCGGGAGCCATGGACAGCTGTGCTGGGACTGGAGAGGCAGTGTAGCAGCCGTACGGGGGCTGGGAGCACGGGGCCGGTCTCCGTGGGTGCTGAGCGGGAGCAAGGCACTGTGGAGTGGGGCCTGTGGATAGAGGCCCGCCTGGGAGGAGGTGGCTGCTTAATTATTCACTAGCTGGGATGTCAGTGCGATCTGGGGCGTAACCAGACCCTGTGGGGAAGGCATCCTGTGACGTGGGGCGGGCTCGTGTGACCTGCCCTTCAATTATTTACCCCTCTGAACATAGGCTGGTGGGCGCTTGTGGGTGGACCACTCTCCTAGGTCACTTCCACTCCAAACATTCCTGGCCCTGGGGCACCCTATCCTGCCCTCTGCCTCTACAGGACATTGTCCACCCTACAGGGCTGGAGCACTCAACACCTTCCTCCTGGGCCCTCCTGCCAGAGCCAGCCGAAGCATCTTGGAGGAGAACACACACAGTGGATATGTCACTGTCCCCAGGCCTCGCCCCTGTTCTGTGCCTTCAGATCTGTGCCCCGAGGGTGGGGGCTATATCCACTGTACCTCTTGTAGCTACTGCTGCCCACCCAGGTCTTGTTTTTTTTTTTTTTTTTTTTTGGGAGAGGGTTAAAATGAGCTTGCCACACCCACCAAGACTTCATAAATGCCAGGAAACTGCTGTATTGCTAAGCTCAACCCGAGCCCTAGGTCATCTGAGTGCCAGAGAGGGGGCAACACAAACCCGAGTTACACAAGCCTAGGGCAAACCATGGCCCTGCTCACCTGCTGCCTGACCCTGTGCAGGTTCCCTGCCTGAGCAGGGTCTTAAGTGGGGCTCTCCTCCTCCCCCATGGGCTTGCCTGGGGCAGGTGGGCCTGGCAGCAATCTCTGGTCACCCTACTGGCCTATTATGGGAGAACTGGAGGACAAGGGAGGTCCCCCGTCCCAGGGAGCCTTGGTGTGGGAAGAAGACACAGGAAGAGGCCAAGTGGCGGCCAGGCAGAGGCCGAGGGGGCACACTCGCACCACAGGATACACAACACAGGTGAACCTGAGTCCAAACAGTTTATTTCACAGTTTTGGGGCAGCCCCTGGGCCCCTCCCCACTTGCACACCACTTCCATAGAGAAGAGCAAGTTTGCTCACAGGAATGACCTTTGGGAGCTGGGAGGGCTCTCCGGTGGGGTGGCTGAGGTGTGTGGAGGGCAAAGTCGAATGGAACACCCCAGTCCTGGAGCCTGGGTTTTCCTGGCTGGTAGGGTGGGGATACCATTTCTCTACTCTCTGCCCCTAGGAAAGAGGGCTGAATGGGGGAGTCGCACCTCCAGAAGACCTTGGGGAGCCCTCGCAGGCCTCTGGGGCTAGGTGAGGGGTGGGGACACTGGGTACCCTTAGTGTTGGAGCTGAGGGGTGCAGGGTTGTGGGTCAAGTCAGTTTTCCTTCACAGTCAGGGAAAGGGGCTGAGGGAGGCTCTGGGCTCTCAGCCTGGAATAACAAGGTGCGGGTGGACCCAGGACAGAGGCCTTAGCACTGGCCTTGGGAGGAAGCTGCACCCACTCCAAGTCCTAGTTCATGAGTAGATGTGGAGCCGCCTGGCCTGGCTCTGCCCCAGTATGGTGGGTGGCCTTGCCCACCCTTACATGAAGGGGCTGGGGGCTCAGGGCAAGAGCAGCAGCTGGACGAGCTTCTGGAACTGCTCTCGGTGCTCATAGATGTAGACCTCAGTCTCCCAAAGGGCATTGACCAGCACTGCGTCACTGACCTCGTCCAGCATGATGTCTGACCCTAGCTGGGGGTTCAATCTGTCGGAACCAAGGAGGAGGGGTCACCCAGCATGCTTGGCCCAGGTGGGCTAAGAGCTAGGACTGGGATGGGCCTGAAGAACAGAGCAGGGGAAATCCACGCCAAGGGCTGGAGCTGGGGAGTTGATGGGTCCAGCCAGA
Organism: Castor canadensis; assembly: GCF_047511655.1. Lineage (NCBI taxonomy): Eukaryota > Metazoa > Chordata > Mammalia > Rodentia > Castoridae > Castor > Castor canadensis. Next base: position 148,648,104 of record NC_133393.1, read on the forward strand.
CCAGGGTGCAGCCAGGCCGGCCCGAGTCTCACCTGAAGTACTGGATGCCGACCATCTCACACCAGGCCCGTGCCCGGTCCACGGCCCGCCCATCTGGATCTGTGCACTGGTGAGAAGCAGCCTCTGTGAGCTCAGCCTGAAGTGCCCAGCACTGGCCCTATCCTGGGGTTCCCTTCTCCCGGAGATCCCTGGGCTCTAGCCACCATCAGCAGAGTGACTTTGGGCAACTCTCTCTCCCTGGGCCTCAGTGACTAGCTCAGCTGAACAGAGAGGGCAGGGTCTGCAGTTTTACATGGGGCTCAACAGAGTCTTTCAAGATCGCTAAGGGGCTTTGGGGACAGTGGCTGAGCGGGCAGGCCGCCCCAACCCCTCCCTATTCTAGCAGGGAGGTTGCTGGTATATTCTGGCCTTTCATATTGGGCTGTTTGCAGAAAGGGATCCACAGCCAAGGAACACTTGAAAACTCCCACTGCAGGTGTCACTAAGGGACCCACCCAGCCCAGAGACTTGGAATCAGGGACGCTCCCACAGCTGGCGAAAGGGAACCGACAGAGCCCCATCATCACCCCATGGGAGAGGTGGTGGCATCGGCCTGGATTAGCAACCCTGAGGGATATAGGCTTGGAGGAGAGCTCCAACTCACACAGTCCACCACCATCTTGCCCAGTTCCTTGGCCCCAAAAACAGTCTTGGCCAGTTCCCAGGGGTTGCTAGGGCGGAAGACATCCACGCAGGTCACAGGCACCTGTGGGGACTTCCCTGTCCCCAGAGAGACAACGATGGAGAGTTTCTTCACTTTGTTACCCTGCCCCTGTGGGTGAACAGGACAGGGGTAGTCAGAGGAGACTTAACATGTGTGGGAGCCCCAGGGGGTTCAGAGAAAGGCCAAGGCTGGGTGTTGCTGCTGGGGTCAGGGATGAAGCCTCTGGGAGTAGGAGCACACCCGTGCTATCCTGACCAGCACTTGGAGGAGGGATCTGGCCATGTCTCTGAGTTGTAGCCCCCGCCCCAGAAAGGTTGGTGGGCGTCACAGCCATCTCCTGGGCCAGCCTGGTGTATCAACAGGCCTCACATAGCCAGCCCAGGCATTGCCCATGGGGTGAAGGTCAGCCAAGGCAGGAAAGGGAGGGCAAGTTCCAGATCTCTACCTGTTAGTTATAGGTATCAGTCGTCTGCCAGGGTGTGGAGGGGGCATGGTTGCCCTGCTTCATCATGAGGCCTCGGTGAGGCTGGGAGCCTTTCCCGCGTCCCCAGGCCTCTTCCTCCTAGCTCCCTGTATGTACGCTTTCAGGGGCGTATCCCTGATGACACAGTCTGCCCAGGGCAGATGTGTCCTGGCTGGGCAGAGAGGCAGGCATGTGGCCTGCACACTGCCTCCACGTTGCCCTCCCTGCTGACAGCGGCACTGTCCGTTGATCAGCACTCTGTACGTTGAGTGCCGACTGGGCCTTGGCACATGGAGTCCCCTCACTACCCATCAGACAGGTTCAGCTGTATCATACTGTATGATGACAGAGCGCATAAAAGCCACTGTTGGGGGAGGGGTCATGTCCAGCCTGTGACCTGAGATGGCTCTCACCTTGCGGATCATGTCCTGGTTGTACTCATGGATCTCAGTCATGGCGTCCAGTGTGGGGTTGTTGGCCAGCAGCCCACCATCCAGGAAGCGCCCATTGGGCCGGAAGTAGGTGGGGGCTGCCCCACTGCTTCGGGCTGCTCGCCATACCAGCTGGTCTGGGGGTTAGGGAGGAGGTTGGCCCATTGGCACAAGGGTCTGGTATAAGACCTGTATACATCAGATCTCAGGGTGCACATGTGGGGGCAGGGAATGAAGTGAGGGAGGCAGGGGGCGTTTCAGAAGTAGGACCTGCAGGCCTTGCCGTCAGGCCCTACCATCCTGGTGGAAGGTAGGTGTCACTGAGAGCCCCCAGCAATGCCTGCTCAGCCAACCAAGACCAGGGTGGTGGGGTGAGGTGGGGTTAAGGGTGCCCAATGTCACAACTGAGACTTCCACCTATTGCCTGCTGCCTCCAGGCCAGCCCCACCCACTGAAGCATCAAATATGCTTTAAACCTGAGGGCTGAGTCAGAGGCTTTAGGTTAATATTCTGGCTGAACCGAGGCTCCCGAGTGGCCTCTGGAGCCTCATAATTCCGGAAGAGGTGGAGCTCGGCTGGCTGCCGGTCAGACAGCGTTCCTGTCAGCATCACCCTGCAGAGAAGCACAGAAGGAGGGCTCGTCTTGTCACCTAGTCACCTCTGCCCTTGCCCAGACTCGTGAACACTCATGTTCCCAGGCCCATGGGCACCCTTTGTTCTAGGTGAGTGGGCCTCTCCCCCTTTGTCCTCCCCAAGCAGGCTGTCTCCTGCAGTGCTGGGAGAATCAAACTGGTACAGACTCATGGAAGGAATTTGGACAACTTAGCCCAAATTGCTAATGGGTTTATCCTTACACCCAATAATCCCACTTGTGGGATTTCATCCTGCAAAGCTGTCACGTGTGGAAAACAGTCTGCACACAACCATTAATGGCAGTATTTGTTATTAAAGCAAACAACTGAGCTGGGCGTGGTGGTTCACATCTATAATCCCAGTACTGGGGAGGCACAGGCAGGAAGATTATGAGATTGAGGCCAGCCTGAGCTACATAGTAAGACCCTGTCTCAAAATAAAACGAAAACAAAACAAAACAAATGACTAAAACAACTAAAGTGTCCTCAATGAGACAATAGTACACTGCGACCATCCACCTGATGGGCTCTGTGTCACTGTCGAATGACTGAGGAAGTGCTTATGTGCTGACAGATATAGACTATGTAGAAAAACAAGGTCAGGTCAGTGCATTTAGTATGCCACTGTTTATTTAAAAATGCAAACAACACACATCTCTCTTTGCATGGCCAGAGGACCCAGGGGTGGCACCTGGCAGCAGTTAGGTGACTTTGGGAAGGGTAGCCGCTTGGTGCCTGCAGCTCCAGAACAGCAGGGGGAGGAGACGCCTCACTGTGTGACCTTTGATACCTTTTCAACGGTCTATCATGTGAGGACAGCCTATGAAGAAGCCTCCTCTTTGGCCTGAGAGAGACTCTTCTATAGCATTAAGTGTTTAAGATGCTCATTAAGGTCCTTACCCAGGCCTGGCTCTTTGATCTGAGAATTCTACCCTGGAAAAGCCATCCACCTTAACTACTACGAAAGCTACTTGAATAAGGCCACTCATCACGATGGAACTTGTTACGGTGAAAATGGAACTGGGCAATGCAAGGGGTAAGCGAGCCAGGAAATGCAGGGCAGTCATTTAATGTTACGCTCACAGGGAGCTTAGAGTGACCCGGAAATGTGGTGTATCGTAAAGACAAATCTGAAGGAAAGAACACAAAAACCTGCATAGAGCAACAACAAGGATTAGTTTTCACTTCTAGCAAGATTATTTGAACATGCTCCTACTGAAAAAAATTGCCATGTTGGCAATTTTTTTTTTTTTTTTTTTTTTGCAGTACTGGGGCTTGAACTCAGGGCCTACACCTTGGGCCACTCTACCAGCCCTTTTTTTGTGATTTTTTTTTTCTTTCTGAGATAGGGTCTTGTGAACTATTTGCCCAGCTGGCTTTCAACTGCCATCCTCCTGATCTCTGCCTTCTGAGTAGCTAGGATTACAGGTGTGAGCTACCAGTGCCTGGCAAAAAAAATTTATTTTAATCTTCTTTTTTTTGGGGGGGGCAGGGATGGGAGGAGTACTGTTGTTTGAACTCAGGCCCTCACCTTGCAAGGCCCTGCCTTGCTAGGCAGGTGTTCTACCACTTGAGTCACTCCACCAGCCCCTTTTTTGATCTTCTTAAAAACATGGGAGACCTGACAAGATAGAAAGGAAACAGCAGGGTAAAGCCTGAAGACAAGCAAGAATGCAGCGCAGCTCTGACCTGAAGGCAGATCCCAAACCCAGCAAACCTGCACTTCAGTGTAGATGATCTTGAGGGCAAGGGGGAGGACAGAAGTCAAAGCCTAGGGTCCACCAAAGGTAAGGGGTCTAGTGGAAAGGCCTTCCTACACTGGGTTGGGATCCCAAAGGGTTATACTCTCAGAATAAAGGTGAACCAGAAACAAACCTGCCCCTTTCCTGCCCTGGAGACTGCAAAAAAAATTTCCCTAACAGTGAACAAAATGAGGGAAAAAAATCCCTGAAAATGTGTAACTACACTAGCCCTGTTGAAAATTTATAGTCTAGATTCACATCACCTGAAAGAAAGTTCTAAAACCTTCATGCTAACAGTTTAGTGACAGTGACCTAGGTGATGATATACCCAGGTACCTGGAAGAGACAACACTCTGGAGGAAAGACACCCATTCTGGGCTTCAACAAGTCTGCATGTATTATTTTTCAACACTAAGGAACAGCGCATAGTTAAAAATAGAGGGAGGAGTACCTGCAATTAAATACAACACTGTGAGAAATAGCACCACAGAAACAGAAAACATACCCACCTACACTGCAGATTTTTGAACCTCAAACCAAGATGGTTGCAGGGCACTAGTGGCTCACGCCTATAATCCTAGCTACTCAGGAGGCAGAGATCTGGAGGATCACAGTTTAAAGCTAGCCTGGGAAAATGATTCATGAGACCTTATCTTGAAAAAAACCCTTCACAAAAAAGGGTTGGTGGAGTGGCTCAAGAGGTAGGCCCTAAGTTCAAACCCCAGTACTGAAAAAAAAAGAACAGTAAAACAGCTAAGTTTACAAGGTTTAAAGACATCAAATAAAAACTTGATAATATCTTAAGGGGATAGGAAACTAAGTAATGACTTAGAAGATTTAAAGAAGAACCAAAGAGTGCTTTTTGAGACTAGTGAACTCAATGGATGTATAAAATAGAAAATTAGAGCTGAAGAGAGAATTAGTGAACAGGAAAATAAGTAAGAAGAAATTATCCAGAATGTAACACAGAGATAAAGTGATAGAAAATACAAATTAATGGAAAAATACATGGAAGAAAGAAAAGGTCTAATGTGTGTTTAAGTGATTTTATGTAAGGAGCAGAGAGAGAAAACTAAGCAAAAACAAGATTTAAAGAGATAATGACTTGGGTTTCCAAAAATGAAGAAAGACACCAGTTCAAACATTCCAAAAGACCAACAAATCCTATGCAGGGTAAATTAGGAAAAGTCATATCTAGATAAAACTTAGTGCAAACACAGAGCACCAAAAACCAACCAAGAAGCAAACAAAAAAGAATCCAGAAGAAAAAAGACCAATTACCTTCAAATGAGTAACAGATTGAGGTTATGCTGCAATGGAAGTTAACAAATGACAAAAGAGTATCTTACGTATTCTAAGAAAAATCTCCAGGCTAGTATTCTATGTCCAGCAAGAATAAGAGTGAAATAAAAATATTTCCAAATGCTGATGTGAAAAAAACTTATTTCCAAATAATTCTGCTGGCAGAGAATTTGCTATCAGCAGACCCTAAGGGAAAGTCAAAAGAATGTCTTTTAGATACAAGAAAGTAACCATAGATGGAAGTCCAATATGCAAGAAAGAATGTAAAGCAAGGAAGTCATACACATATGTACTCACACACTCACGTGTACACACGTACACACACACACACACACACACACACACGCAATGGTGTCCTGGCATCAGCTCATGCTCGCTTGTAAGAACCCACTGCCAAACCTCAGAAGCTGGTTGCTAAACTGTTGTTAGCTTGAAACTGGCCATGGTGGGAGTTTTTGTGCCATGGAATTGGCAACACTAAAATCGGGGCTATCCACTGATCAGACCAGATCAATCCAAATAAACAACAAGTTAAAAAACAATATCAATGTCTTGTGGGGCTTTAAAAAACAAGACATATTAAAATACAGAAAAGCAACTTTGGGTAGGATGGGAGATGGTATAAGAAATTAAATTATTCTAAACTTCTTGACTATCTGATGAGAGGGTAATGTTAACAATTAAATTTAGGCTTTTAGAAGTTAAATATCCACTAGAACACACCGAGATAAGTGGAAAAATTTCAAACTATTTGTTTACCTATTTATTTTTTTGGGTGGTACTGGGGTTTGAACTTGGGGCTTCGTGCTTGTAAGGCAGGCACTCTACTGCTTGAGCCATACCTCCATTCCTTAAATTTCAAACTATTGAAAGGGATAATGAGCCAGGTTTCTAAACTTTGGTTTTTAAATTGTTGGAAGTACAGTGGAATGTAATGTTAAAATTATTCAGTAAACCCAAAACAAGGCAAGAAAGAGAAAAGGAAACACAACCAAAATAGGGTGGCATAAGTCATGCCCAGATATGTCAGTGGCTTAAATGTAAGCAAGACAGTCATGAACTTGGTTAAACACACACTAATCAAATGAGGTTTTCAGGTCAAATCGATCAACTACATCAGGCTTAACTAATTGAGAAATTAATACTATGTATTAAAAACCCACACACGGACTAAATGCCAAGAACAAGGAGTGCCAGGCACCACAGTGCACTTCTGTAATCCCAGCCCTTGGGAGGCAGAGGCAAGAGGATCATTGAGTTAGAGACCATCCTGGATTATGTAGTGAATTTGAGGCCAGACTGGGCTACAGGGAAAGATCTTGTCTCATTAAAAAAAAAAAAAGTCGGGCACTGGTGGCTCACACCTGTAATCCTAGCTACTTAGGAGGCAGAGATCAGGAGGATCAGGAGGATGGCTGTTCAAAGCCAGCCCAAGCAAGTAGTTCAGGAGACCTTATCTCTAAAATAATGAACACATACAAGGGCTAGTGAAGTGGTTCAAGTGATAGAGCCTAGCAATCATGAGGCTCTGAGTTCAAACCCCGGTATTGCCAAAAAAAAAAAAAAGTTAGTTGGGTACAGTAGCTCATGCCTATAATCCTAGATATTCAGGAGGTAGAGATGAGGAGGATCAGGATTTGAAGCCAGCCCAGGCAAAACATTAGTGAGACCCCATCTCATCTGATAAGCCAGGTGTGGTACTGTACCTGTCCTGTGTTCACAGCTATGCAGAAGGCCCTAGGTAGGAGGACTACAGCCTCAGCTGGCCCCAGATAAAACGTTGAGACCCTATCCAATAAATAACTGAAGTGAAAAAGGTTGGAAGCATGGCTCAAGTGGGAGTGCCTGCCTACCAAATGTGAGGTCCTGAGTTCAAACTTCAATACTGCCAAAAAAAAAAGCCTGGCGTTGTGGCTAAAGTCTGTAATCCTAGCTATTTAGGAAGTGGAAATCAGGAGGATGGTGGTTTGAGGTCTGGGCAAAAAGTTCAAGAGATTCCATTTAAACCAATGGCTGGGCACAGTGGCATAGGCCTGCCATCCCAGCTACTTGGAGCACAGATAGGATCCAGGCTGGCCTAGGCATAAAGTGAGACCCTACCTCAAAAATGACCAATGCAAAATGGGCTGGCAGAGTGGTTCAAGAGGCAGAGTGCCTGCCTAGCAAGCACTAGGTCCTGAGTTCAACTCTAGGTACCACCAAAAAAAACAAAACAAAAAACCTTTCAATATGAATTTTACAAAGAAATCCAAATGAAAAGCACTTGATCTCACTAGTAATCAGGAAAATGAAAATTCAAAGGGTGTTAGACTGATAAAAGCACAATACACTCCCAGGTAAAACAACAAGGCAAACCCCACCAAGCAATGAACAGACACTTAACCAATGACAGGCCATGTTAAGGGAGAATGATGGGGGAGGGGAGGGTAAAGCAGGGTGAATATTGAGGTCTTTTCTATACCCACATGAACATGGAACATGGAAACCTAAGTCATTCTAGGAAGAGGAATGGAGAAGAGGGAGAATGGAGGGATTGGAAATGTCACAGCAAACCCCCTGTATAACTACCACATGCTAATAAAAATGTTTGTAAAAAAGAAAAAAAATATGCAAACCACATGGAGACACCACTTTCCAGTCTGGATTTATAAAGGTAAAGCTGTTTGAGCTAACCAACGTGAACAGGAATGCCGAACTGTCAGGGGACAGACACAGGAACAACCTGAGAACGGGTGGGCAGGACCTGAAGAGCTGGGGCCCTGATGATCCAGGACTAGGCAACTCTGCTTCTAGACTCATGTCCCAGAGAGACACAGTCAGAAAGATCACTGCCGCCTCTGGGCAAGAGTGTCCACCACGGGGACTTGGAGGGATTAGCTGCCAGGCCTACGGAGCTGATGCAACCCTCCAGATGACAAGCACACAGACACAGACAGTCACGGAGGAAGAGAGAGGACACACAGAAGACTCCATCCATACTGCTGTGCAGTGCAGCATTTGGGGGGGCGGGAAACTCCACAGTCAGGATGGCAGCTGCCTGGTGGGAGGGATGGAGCTGTGGTGGGGTGGGGTGAGACCTGGCTGGTGGCTCTTTTCTTTATAAAGTATCCATGAACTTGTGTACATGCTTTTTAAGAACGTATGTTCTATTTCACCATAAAGAAGAAAAACTATCCAGAAAAAAATATGGACAATGTTTTAAAAACATTGCCTTTTGCTGGATACTCACAGCTCACACCTGTGATCCCAGCTACTTGGGAGGCAGAGATAGGAGAATGGTGGTTCAAGGCCAGCCTGGGCAAAAGTTGGTGAAGTCCTATCTCAAAGAATAAGCTGGGTAGAGTGGTAACACCTGCCATCTCAGGAGGTGTCGGTAGGATCATGTTTCAGGTCAGCTCTGGGCAAGAACTTGAGATCCTATCTGAAAAATAACTAAAACAAAAAGAGTGGGAGGTGTGGCTCAAGTAGTAGAGCACCTGCCTAGCAAGTGTGAGGCCCTGAATAAATAAATAAATGAAAAGATTGCCTTTGGTTAACAAATTGTTCTTTTTAACTACTGTATTTCCCAACTTTCCTTAAAAGTCTATGGATTACTCTATCCAGGTGCTGGTGGCTCACGCCTGTAATCCTAGCTACTCAGGAGGCAAAGATCAGGAGGATTGCAGTTCGAAGCCAGCCCAGGTAAATAGTTTAAGAGACTCTATCTCAAAAAAACCCAAAAACCCAGCACAAAAAAGGGCTGGCAGAGTGGCTCAAGATGGAGGCCCTGAGTTCAAACCCCAGTACCACAAAAAAGAAAAGAAAAAGACTATGTATTACTCTTAAAACGACAAAAATAAAGCTGTATTGTAAAGAAACTCTAACCTATTGGACTTTGCTCACACTCTGCTTCCTCCAGGCAGCCCTCCCTCCTTCCTGTTGCCCCCTAGACACTCAGTCAGTTGACAGCTCTACAGCAGGCACTGGGCTAGAGGTTGAGGCTACCGAGGAAAACACGGCAGTCATGTTCCTGCATTCTGGAAGCTCACAGCCTGGAACAGGAGGCAGGCCTCATTGCAGGTTGGTTACACTGCAGAACAAATGGGCGTCTGTAGGCTCTTCCGGAACCTCTTAAGCCTGCTGCCCTGCTTGGCTGCCATTTTTCAGTCTACTTATCTCCTAACCAGTCTGTAGGTGTGTCCCTCTTCCTTCCACTTTATACACACTGCAGAGCTGGCTTAACAGAGGTACCGAGTGGGTGGGAGACAAGAGCGATGTTGGCCAGGCTGTCTATGTGTGGGGAGAAGGCAGCATCAGACAAGATCAGCATCAAAAGGGCGGCCTTTGCTGCCTTCCTGTGGCCTGGGACACACACCCCTCCCTCCAGGCGGCTGGAGGTTGGATGAACTGAGTGAGCCTTTCCTAAGTGCAAAGAGCTGAGCTACTGGGAATCAGGATTTGGAAGAAATTTGGATCCCTGTCCATGGCAGGGAGTCCCAGGTGAGTCCCCACTGTGTACCTCTCCTTTCCCCAACCTCACTGGGCCAAGCTCAGAGAAGGGGGTCTGGATCTGGCTGAGGCTCCCCCAGACTAGGATGGCCGGCCAACTCTGAGTAGTCCCCTTTTACTCAGCACCAAAGTAGTCTCGGGAAGGAAGGCCCTCTTGGGGTGTGGGACCCCCCCAAACATGCTTATGCCCATGTGACTCTCTTCTTTAGGCCCCAGCCTGGCTTACATGAGTTCAAATGTGTCCACCTTAAATTGAAGGCAGAACGGAAGCCGACTGATTAAAACTTCAACGTCTGAACATAGCACCAAGTGCTGTCTGACGCACTGACGTGCTCAGCTGTACTATGTGAAAGGCTAGAGGGTCCTCTGGCTTGGACACCAAGAAATTGCCTTTATCCAGTTGGCCTCCAAGAAAGGAGTCCTGGCTCTCTGGAGGCAGCTCCAGGCCCGAGTCAGGCCCTCCTCTGCCCTCAGCATGGCTGTGTGCTGGCAGCCCCTTTGCTCCCACCCAGATGGCCATTCGTCCAGTGTTCTCAGGGGAAGCCCCTCAGCTGGAAGGATGACCTGCTCTCCCACCCCCAAGCTGTAGGCACAGTAGGCCGGGGGACCTCTGCCAGGGAGCAGCTGGCTGGAGGGGGCTTACTTGGGTTTCTTGACGTCTGTCATCTTGGTGTGTTCCCCAAACTCCCGCTTCAGGAACTCCTCCAGGGGCCCCGACTCGTAGGGCCGCGAGCCCCGGAACACCTCATCCTTCATGCGGAAGTACACGCCACGCATGTAAGCCATGGACTTGCCTGGAAACAGGGAGGAGAGGCATGGGGAAACTGGAGGAGAGCACGGTGCACAGGCCAGTCTTGGAGTCATGGGCCAGTGCAGGTAGTAGAGGAGGGGCTCTGGCACTCTGTGACTCAGTGGCTCCCCACTCTGGAGAGTGCACCCACCCTCAGTTTTTCTAGTTGGGGCAAGTGGCAAGACCTGTGGTGCTGCCTTGAAAGGGTGTGTGGAGGGGTCAAGGCCATGGATATATAAATGCCTCCAGAACTAGCTTTGCCCTCCAGCCAGCCCATCCACATAGCCTTCCTCCTTCCAGTCTGGGATCTCAGCACCTATAGCACCCGATGAAGGGCCAAAATCCTGCTCAAACCCACCTCCCACCACACACACCTTGAGCAAAGCTCTGCAAATTCACTTGGCCCCTTTGAGGGGAGGTCTGACTCCACCCACCCCACTCTGACCTGCCCCAGAGGCTGTGCTCACTGTGCAGAATGGCCAGGGCGAGGATGCCCCCTGTGCTGGTCCCCGCCACCCAGTCAAAGAGGTCCTTGGTGGCCATGCCTGAGGCCTTCTCAATAGCGATGAGGAGCTGGATGATGACCAGGCCTTTCACGCCCCCTCCATCCAGGCAGAGCAGGTGGTCGTGGCTGCAATGAAGACAGTAGTAGGAATCAGGAGAGTTCTGTGATGGCCTGACATTCACACCACACACTCTCAGCCTGTGTCCCCAAGCATCTGTACCACAGTGGACAATGCACAAAGCTGACAAAGCCTGCCATGGAGCCTGAGTGCTACTGGGGCAAGGGTGGGGGCGATGAAGGCAGGTAAGAAATGAACACAGTGTTTCTTGGGGTGCAAAGGGAAAAGAAGATAAGGAGTGGAGCAGGGAGCTCTCCAAGGCAGTGACCCAATTTGGGTCAGTTCCAGGCCTGACCCAGAGCAGGTGCCTGAGGTGTCTGTTGGAAGTAAACAGAGCAGGATAGGAGGACTGGTTCCCTATAGCCAGGCCAGGTGCAGGTGGTGAGAGAGGCAAGGCTCTCCTCTAGGAAGGGAGGAGCGTGGGAGGAGGGGTAGGGCGGATAGAAGGTTTATGTGTCAGGACCGGATTTAGCTCACTTTATTGTCCCAAACTCTTTTGAGGAGGCCACTCTCTGCTATCCCTATGCCATCTTTGAATGAAGGAATGCAGTGCAGAAGCTAGGAAACTGGCACAGAACCACACAGCTGGCTTCTAAGTCACATACTCTAGGTCCTTCCCAGCCCAGCTCCCACAGCAGAAAATGCCAGGTACCTGCCCTCTTTGGTCAGGCCTGAGGGGATGCTCTCATTGTCTGCTCTGTCTTTCCTTCTGGCCCACTTCTTCTCTTTCCCTCTCAATTTGAGGGAAACCCACCCAGTGCCAGTAGAACCAGCCCCCCTGCTCCCCTATGGTCCCCTTGTCATCTTTGTTCACTTGCTTACTCTCCCCCTCCTCTGGACTAGAAGTTCTGCAAGGGTGGGTGTGGCTCTGCTCTGTGCAGCACCACATGTCCAGGGGATGCAGGAGAGCAGGTAAGTGAAGGAGGCCTGTGTTCCACCTCCAGGAGCCTTCTGGACCAGGTACTCGGTACTCAGCAAGCCCAGAGGGGGAGGTTGCACTGCTGCTGGAGGCTGGAGAGCCCTGGCCAGGGAGGCCAGAGCAAACAAGGCTCCCCTGAAGATGTGGGCCTAACAACAGAGAGGTCAGGCAGATATAACTTTCTCTTAATGTAGGAAAGTGTTCACACCCAGAGCCAGGGCCTATGGGGGAGGAGGGGGAGCATCTGGTAACATAATTTGGCCTCCACAAAGGGCCTCGTAATTCTCATCACTTCCCCAGGACCTGCCTCCCACGTTAGTCCTGAAGACAGCTTGGAAAAGCAGCAAATCTGTGGAGGATGGAAGGCAAATGAAGAAGCCAGTGCGAGTACAGGGAAGCAGTGGACGGAGTCTCTCCAGAGGGGGCTGGACAACCTCTCTCTCCCCGCTTGGAACCTTCATGAGATCAGGGAGGAAAGCAATGAGGCAGCGTAGTCATGGGCCCCACTGTGGCCCAGCTGCATGACCCTGCTCTGGTCCCTTGAGCCTGCACTGCCTGTTGCTAATGGACAAGGCAGCACAGGCCCCAGGGCTTGGTCTCTGCCATGAACTACAGAGCTAGCAGAGGAGGTGCCTCGCAGGGCCTTGGTGGGTGGGGGAGGGAGATAAAAGCCTGCTGAGCACCAGGGAAGGTTTTGCATACTGGCCCTAGCCCTTGCTCCACTTACGTCCGCTTCTCATCCCTCATGGAGTTCAGGATGAACGCTGGCTTCCGTGCCCGGGAGATTTGCATGAGGTCCTGCAGCTCTGCGGGGCATAGGGCAGGGCATGCTGGGGTTGGCCGACCCCCAACCCCATGGCCCATGGGTCCCTAGAGCAAATCTGGCACCATGTGTCCCTCCAAAAAGTTCACAAGACCCATCTCCACCAATTTAAAAAAGCTGGGTGTGGTGATGCGTGTAAGCTACGTGAGAAGTTAAACAGGAGAATAAGGGTCCAGGTTTGTCTGAGCATAAAGCAAGACCCCATCCCAAAAAATAACCAAGGCAAAAAGGGGCTGGGCATGGCTCAAATGGTAGAGCACATTCCTAACAAGCATGAAGCCCTGAGTTCAACCCCCAGTACCACCAAAAAAAAATTACTATTCCCAATTTACTGCCAGTGGAAGCCCCAAAGAGTCTCAATGACTCACCCAAGGTCATTCAGCCAAAAGGGCTTAGTGAGGATGTTGCTTGGGTTGAAGTCTACAAGTAGAGAGAGGCATCCTAACCATCTTTCAGACCATCTTTGTCCTAGTCCCAGGTCTGGAAACTCCCTCAGTGGCCTCTGAGGTGGTTCAGTTCCACCTATCCACTCTATCTAGTCTTCCTCTGAGCCGAAGGCCTCGCCCATGCTCACCCTCCTGACGCGCATAGCCCCAGGTGCCCAGCCCAGCACTACCGCATGACTATAAATGACAGCCCACCCACCCCCCTGTGCAGAGACTAGAGGCAGCAAGGCAGGCAGGCAGGCACAAGGCAGTGTCTCGCCTGATCAGGCACACAGCAGGCAGGGGAAGCAGAAGGCTAGCAGCAGAGAGTGCTGGGGAGAGGGACTGGGAAAGGTGCATATGTCTGGGTGTGAGGTTGAGGAAATGAGGTGGGGGGAACCAAAGCTACAGCTACTGTGGGGCAGGACTGGGCTCAGAGGTCTCTCTAGGCCCAGGAATTACCCTTCTGCCGCCATGCCCAGGCCCACCATCCAGCCTAGGTTGGGTGACTGACTGCCTGTGAAATGGAGAGAGAAAGATGGGGCCTGGGAAGAGCTACCAAGGGATGCATAGGAAGAGGGGCAGCAGCTGCTCTGCCCCTCTGGAGCTCCTGGCCTGGCTGGGCATTGCTGGCTAGAGGGGCTAGGGACTGCCTCCTACACAAAAACAACGTCTGGCTTACCAAGAATCGCTTCCTAGCCACTCAGTTTAGGGACTCCACACTCAAACAACCTAAGACCCTGGTAGGCCAGAGCAGAAGGCCCAGAGACCTCTCCTCTGGGGCTGTCTCCTAGGGCACCAAGGATGACAGGGACAAATGGTTATCTAGCCACCTCCAAAAATCTGTAGGTCACCAAAGGGGCCAGCAGGGGGCATACCAGGACTCACCCTGGACAGAGCCAAACCATGTGACAAGGTTGAACTCAGAGGGCCTGAGGGCCTTCACTGAGCTCCCAGGGGACCCATATCATGGGTGCCATGGGAAATGCCCAACCTGAGACCATGTTCAGGGCATCCTCTTAGGAACCCCTTAGGCCTTCGGGATCTGTGGGTTGCTTGGCTGCCTATATTGGCTAATAAATCTTGCCCCCCTCCCCTCACTCCCTTCAACTACTTCCATCCTGGGTTGGGCCTGTTTCTGGTTGGGGTTGCTCAGATCCAGGGATCTGAGCGCAGCTGGAGAGGAGGGCTGGGAAGGGAAGTGGCCTACCTAAGTTGTTTAAGCTGATCGTTGGGGCCTGAGCTCTCTCCAGGGAGAACAAGGGTGATGCCGCAGACTCCTGCTCCATGGAGACACCTTGGATGGCTGAGAAGTGGTAGTCAGCCCCCACGGTTCTCAGCAGAGTCAAGATCGCCTTCCTGGTGGCCACTTGTCATAGTTTGGAAAGGGGACATGGTGGAGGATAAAGTTGGTGTCAACATGCAAGTGAGATCCCTCCTTCTACACCCAGGCCCCTGCCCCACTACCTGGCTGTGTGGGGAGTCTGACAGGGTGTACTGACTGTGAACTGTTATGTTCAAACTGCCTCCTGGCTCTGGGGAAGGTGCTGGGGGACGACGGCGGGATATGGCAGGAGGGCAGAGTTGCCTGACCCATTATTTTGGGTATCCCTTCTTTCCTTCTACTCCAACCAAGGAGGCAAGGCTCCCACCTCCACAGTTAGCAGTTCTCAAAAGCAGACAATTAGGAGGCATGAACCCCATTAACAGAGTGGGGTAACAGACAGGTATGTCACAAGCAGCAGCATCCTTTCACTCTGGGGCCTTTACTTCTCTCTGGGGGCTGCTCTGATTCTAGGGCTGGGGCATAGATGAAGAGGAGGCTGGGGAGGGGAGAGGAACACCAAGCTTGTTTAAGCCGAAGGTGAGGGCTGAACTCTCTCCAGAGGGAAGGGGTGGAGTCACACAATTGGGCCCACACCCACAGTAGTCCACAGCTCCCTAGAACCCTCCAGAGTGGGCTCCAGGCTTCTGTGAGGAGGTCCTGCCTCCTGCTGAAGCCAGGCTCAGTGGGCAGGGATGCAGAGCACACACAACCTATCTGTGCACACAAGGGCATGCATGGGATGTGAGGGCATGCACAGCGCATGCACTGACCCCAGGCTGTCCTGCTGCGGCCACCCTGTCCCCGCCCCACTGGGAGCCTGAACATCCTAAGGTGGGATGAGGCTGCATGGAGGAAGACCCAGGCTCAGAAAGCTCTTAGTGGGTCTCATCTTAAAGAAGGGAGCTCTCATCTGAGACCCATGTGCTCCTGCCCACTCTCAGCAGGGAGCAATGGGGAGGTCAGCACAGGACACCATCACCTGATAGAGACATCCTTTCTTAGTCTCTGTATCCCAGCCTCACCCAACTCTGGTCTCAGAGGGCAAAACACATACGTTTGCTGATCTTGGAGGCTATGAATGCAGGAGTCTCCCCAAAGTCATTGGGGGCATCCACCTCTGCTCCAAACACAATGAGGGCCTTGATCATTTCCATGTTGTCTTTCTGTTGGCAGAAAGGAAGGGGAGGACATGCAACAGCTTAGGGGGATGTAGAGAAAAGGACCCTGCCCATGAAATAACTCAGAGGCCTCTCATCAGCCCCCTAGCTCCCACCCCATAGGATCTGACATACCAAAGTCTATAGTTTGAAGAGTGGTGCCCTGAAAAATGGACCTCAAAGTAGCCCAGGGGAGATCTAGGAACCCAGGCAGAGAGTGGAAGTGCTCATTCAGCTCTTCCTCAAAGCAAGCAATGCACCTAGGATGGCAATCCAGGAGCCCACAGGACACTGAAGGCCAGCTGCTGACAGCTGTCAGCAGGAGCAGGACAAGGGTGAGTGAGGACAGAGAAGGCTGTGGTGCCCATCCAGTCCAGGGAAACTGAGTGCCATGGTACCTCCCCATGGCAGCCTTCAAGGGTAGCCTCCCCCACACACAGTGCTGTGTCTGTAAACCTCTGCAGGCAGAGGGGCGGGCTGCAGGGTGAACCAGAACATCAGCTACCTAAAGTCCGAGCTCTGCTTTTTCTTCTCTTTTTTGTGGTACTGGGGTTTGAACTCAGGGCCTATACCTTGAGCCCTTTTTTTGTGATGAGATTTTTTTGAGATACAGTCTTGTGAATTACTTGCCTGGGCTGGCTTTGAACTGCAATCCTTCTGATCTCTGCCTCTTGAGTAGCTAGGATTACAGGCATAAGCCACCAGCACCTGACTACTGTTCTTTTCTTTCTTTCTTTTTTTGGTGATACTAGGGTTTGAACTCAGGGCCTCACATTTGCTAGACAGGAACTTACCACTTGAGCCACACCTCCAGCCCCCTACCCTGATTTTTTTCAGTACTGGAGGCTGAACTCAGGGCCTTTCAAGTGCTCTACCACATGAGACATTTTGCCAGCCCTTTTTGCATTGGTTATTTTTGAGATAGGGGCTTGTTTTATTTGTGCTTCTCTATGCAGCTTGGATGACAGGTAGAAACTATCACACCCAGTCATTAGTTGAGATGGAGTCTCATGTTTTTGCCTGGGCTGGCCTCAAACTGTGATCTAATCTCCACTTCCTGAGTAGCTAGGATTATAGACTTGAGCCACCATGCTCGCTGCTTTGGTTATTTTTGAGTACTCATGCTTTCCATGTAGCTGGGATGACAGGTGCACACCACCACACCCAGACTTTTTGTTGTTGAGATGGGATCTTGCTAACTTTTAGCCCAAAATGGCCTCAAACTGTGATCCTACTGATCTCTGCCTCCTGAATAGCTAGGATTACAGATGTAAGCCACTGAGCCCAGCTGAACTCTGTTCTCACACCCTTTCCTTGGGATCTGATTTTCCTGCCTAGAGAATGAAGTGGTGCTTTTAGAATGGGATTTTTAAAACAGTTCAAGTGGTAGGCCCTGAGTTTAAACCCCAGTTCTGCCAAAAAACAAAGGAAGGAAGGAAGGGAGGAGAGGGAAGGAGGGAAGGCGATAGGGAGGAAGGGAGGAGGGAAGGGAGGGAAGGAGAAAGGCCAGTTTCACTGAAGAATGGCATGGATGAAGCAGTAAGAATTATACAGCTGCTTGATCTGGTTCACAGACACATTTTTATTGGAAAGAAGTACTGCCAGATAAACTAGAAAAGTTCAGCCTTGGCCATTTAGGAGACATTTTCTTAACAATGATGCAGTGAGCCTATGGCTTCAAAGAAAAACGACTGACAAAAGTAAAATTTGAGCTTTCAAGCAAAAATCGGTTTTAGAAAACTTGCACAGTGCCATGATGGGCTTGACAGCTTCTCCAAGTGTAAAATCTTTTCTGCTGAAGTCAGGGGTAAAATTTACAAATGGGGGTTTTTGACACAGATTGAGCATTCCTAATCTGAAACTTTACTGTCATTTCAGACTTTAAATTTTCACAATAAGGTTGCCAAATGGATTAAGTCTATGCAAAATAGTCCAAAATCCAGAGAAACAGAAATCTGAAGCACTCTGGTTCCAAGCATTTCGGATAAGGGCCACTCTATCTGGATTGTGTAATAAATGGGTCCAGACTTGGAGGCCTTATGCTCAGTGGACTAGCATGTTCCAAGTATGACACAAAGTCATACATGGGTAAAAGATGCATGCAGAGAAGCACCAGCGGATGTTAGTATGACAGAGAATGAAAAGTTCATGGGCGATGGATTGGGTGCCCACAACAACAAATGTGTCAGGAAGTGCCACTTGCCAAGTTTTGTCTGCAAGTATCTGAAAGGTACAATTATGTATCTTTTCCAACTACATGTCCATGTGAGGCCAGATTTTCTTCACAGCTTTCAACTAAACAACATACTGCAAAGTACATGAGAGACCATGTGTGTTCTGGTGATGGAAAGGCTGCAACATGGAAAATGATGCCCACTCAGCTTGCTCATCAATTACATCTTGTTTTGGAAAATAAAGCTTTTTTTTTCATAAAAGTATTACTGAAGTTAGTGCATGCTTGGTTTATTATTTTTAGATGAATTAACATATAGCTTGAAAATCTCTTACTTTAAACTTCTGAAATGGTAACATTAGCTAGCTCAAATCCATATGAACCAAGTCTCTGCGATCCTCAGTATTTTTTAAGAGTATAAATGCACCAAAGAAACCAAGCGCTGGTGGCTCATGCCTGTAATCCTAGCTACTCAGGAGGCAGAGATCAGGAGGATTGAGGTTCAAAGCCAGTCCAGGCTAATAGTTTGCTACACACTGTCTCGAAAATACCCATCACAAAAAAGGGTGGGTGGAGTGATTCAAGGTGTAGGCCCTGAGTTCAAACTCTGGTACAGCAAATAAACAAACAAATAAATAAAATGGACCAAAGAGACCAAAAAAGCTTGAGAAATACTGAACTAGACCATTCCAAGGGTCCATTCAGGGCTAACAAGGTCCCTGGTTTCTAGTTTCAGCCTCTTGGGCAACAATGTCTCTGCTACAGTTTCCACCTTGGTAGAAAACAAGATGTCTTACAATTTGTCCTGATCCTATTTCTTTGAAAGTCCCAGGGGGTCTCACCCATTCTCTCACTCTGAACCTTGCTAAACAGATGTATGTCATGTGGTATTGCGATAGAACACATGTACATACTCACATGTGTACATGTAACATACCATCCCCTCTCTGAGGTTTGTGTACACACCATTGTTGTCTAAACACACTACGTTCTACGATAAACCAACAAAAGTTCTACCACCTACCTGCTGTGTAAGGGGCCCTGCCGTCCAGGGGCCTGGTATCCCTCAGTAAGTGAGAGTAACCCATCCACAGGGCAACATTCCTCCCTCCTGTGCAGGGAAGGAGCACCACCTGGGATGGGACCCTACTTCCGGCCAGGAGCTACCAAGTGCTCCATCCATCCTCTCAATAACTCCATAGGTAGGCACCAGCACTGCCATTTTCCAAAAAAGGAAATCAAGGCTGACAGGTCATGTCTTTCTCCCACCACGTGAGTGTCAAATAGGGGGCAGAGGAGAGAGATACCAGAGATAGGAAGGAGATGCTATTCTGGGCTGTGGGAGAACAGGGAAGTCTTCCTGAGGGAGGAGGCAGGGTCTGAACCAGGCCTTGGCAGAGAAGAAGACTGAGCAGTGGAGGAAAGGAGAGGAGTGATGGCAAGCCCCTTCTGCTCCCCCTCCATGAGAGCTGGGCTAGTGCAGCGTGGGGATGCGTGGCAAGGGCTCACCGACATGGCCAGGTGCAGTGGAGTGTTCCCGTGCTCGCCTCGGGCACCAGCATTGGCCCCGTAGGTCAGCAGCACCATGACGCAGTCAAAGCGGTTACGCATCACAGCCACGTGCAGGGCAGTGTTCCCCGACATGCTGGTGCTGTCCACGTCGCAGCCCCGCTTCAGCAGCAGGCGAGCCATCTGAGGGGACAGATCCCATGGAGTCAGCTCGGGCACCCAGAGCAGCGTGGCCATGGCACTTGGGCACTGTCACTTCCTCCCTAAGTAGCCTTCAGGTGTGAGACCTCTGGAACTCTTACCCATGGAGGAGGAGTCCAGGGACAGGGCCCAGTTCTGGGAGTGACCCTAGACCCTTGCTCCCACACCATCAGCACCCCAGGAACTAGGAGACAAAAAGCTGAAAATTGATTCTAAAGGCTTCTGGTCCTTCCCTGGAGCTAACAGGGCCCCAATCCTCTCTGTAACGCTCCTCCAGCCTTGCCCTGGAAGCACACCACTCCCTGTGGTCCTCGCTGGGGTCCTGACCAGGTAGCACGCCTGGCACCCACATCCCTGCTCCCTAGCAACGCTGGTACCATTGGACTGTGGGGAGGACACAACTCAGCCCAAAGCCCAGCTACCTCCTCTGAGCTTGGATGGGTCACTGCTACCTCACACCTCAGTCTTCTCTGTGAAAGAAATACAAGTGTCACCTCCCAAAGGGTGGTGACAATACCTAAGAAAACAAACACAAAAGGGCCTGGCATACAGATGTGCCCTACAGAGGTTGGCCACCTTCTACCTCCTGACTCATCCCACATAAGAGCAAGATAGGATCTTGGGGGACACTCAGTACACTGCTGAATTTCCTGGTGACAAGAGACCAGTGGGTCCTATCCTCCCAGGGGGATGTGCCGGCAAGGCTCTCTGCAGGGCATCGCCCCACCCTCTGTCTGTAAGACACTTTATGACTCATGTACTACCTTCTGGTTTCACACCTCCAACAATGGCAATAGGACCCCCAATTCATGGGTGAAGAAACCATGCACAAAGGGGACAATAGCACCCCCAGTGAGCAGCAGAGCCATCAGGACCTCAACTCTTTGCCTTGGGCTCATTTGCCCACTGCCCACTACAACACCTGTGCCCACATGCCCCATTGTGCCCCATTAGAGTCATGTCAGGACGCTCGTTCCCGTGGCTCCAGCTCATGGCAGACTCTGCCTACCTCGGCACTCTTGGCCCAGTGCAGTGGGCTGGCTCCGTAGCGAGGGTCTTTGCTGTGGATCTGGTTGCTGTCCATGCTGATGATCATCTCAGCACACCTGGGAAGAGAGCAGCCGTGGGCAGGGGGGAGAGGATGAGGTTGGCCTACGCCAGAGGACTTGGGCTGTCACCTCTGGATCAGCAAATTTCACCTGCAAACGAAGTTGTGACAAAACCAACTGGCTGGCCTTAGCAATCATTTCTTGTATTTTACACCACAAGCTAAGGATACAGAGGTAAAAATAAATAAATGAAATATATTAAACTAAAAAGCTGCTGTACAGCAAAGGAAACAATTAAAAGGAAAAGGCAACCTATATACTGGGGACAAAATTTATAAACTGAGGCTGGGCATGGTGGCCCATGCCAGTAATCCCAGCACTTGGGAAGCTGAGACAGGAGGATCGCAAGTTCTAGGTCAGCCTGGGCTAGCTACGTAGTGAGCCTCTTGTCTCAAAAACAAAAAGAAAAGAACAACAATAATAACAACTCCCCTTCCCACCACGAACCTATATATCAGATAAGGGGTTAAAGGTTAATAAAATTTACAAAGAACTCATACAACTCAACAGCAGAAAAAAATGGACAAAGGACATAAACAAACATTTCTTCATCGATGACATACAAGCGATGACATACAAATGGCCATACGTGCATGACAAGGTGCTTGGCCTGACTCTCATCAGGGGAATGCAGATGGAAGCCACTATGAGAAGCCACCTCAGAGCTGTTCTTAAAAGGACAAGAGCTAGGGCTGGGTGTCACTCAGTGGCAAAGCTCTTGCCTAGCATGCATGAGGCCCTGGCTTCAATCCCCAGCACCACATAAAAAGAAAAAAAGAGTGGGCATGACTCATGTGGTAGAGGGCTTGCAAGGTCCTAAATTCAAATTCCTATAACTGAAAAAAAAAAAAAAAACGGTGTGGAGAGGAAGAAGCCTTGTGCCCCACTGGTAGGAATGAGGACTGGTGCAGCCACCACAGAAAATAGTGTGGAGGATCCTAGAGAAATCAAAATTAGAGCTCGCACGTGAGCCAGCAGTCCCTCCTCAGGTGCACCCCACTGGAGTGAAATCGTCACCTGGGAAAAAGGTGTCTGCACCCCATGTTCACTGCACCCCTTGCACGGTAGCAGAGAGACAGAACCCCTGGGTGTCATCACAGCCGGATGGGTAAAAAAACTGTGGAGCACAGTAGAATGCCATCCAGCCTTTTAAAAGGCAACTGCCACTTGCCACATGTGATAAATGACTTGGAGGATGGTATGCTAAAGTGGAGTAAGCCAGGCATGGAAGAAAAATATTGTAAGATCTCATTTATAGGTAAAATAAACAATAAAAACACAAAGGTCAAATAAACAGAGATACAGAATAAAACAATGTTGCCAGGGCAGGATTGGGGGTGGGCAAAGATACAAAGTAGCAAGTACATAGGATGAATGTGCCACGTGAAGACTACAGTTAGTAACAGTGTATAGCATTCAGGATTTTCCCTGAAATGCAATGAGGGGATTAGAGCTGCTCTTGCCACTGGGGGAGGGGGAAGTAACTGCATGAGATAATGGATATGCTAATTTCTTTCGCTATAGTATAGTAACCATTTATAATAAACTATATATATGTATATATAAAAAAAAAAAATATATATATATATATATATATATATATATATATATATATATATATGAAGACCATTTTAACATCATGGTCTATTTAAATTACACAGTGACTTACTATTTTTGAGGTGCTGGAGACTGAATCCAGGGCCTAGACTTGTTAAGCAAATGCTCGACCACTGAGCTACATTCCTAGGGATAAAATTTATTGGAAAAGCAACAACAAAAACCCAACCAGCATGCACAGCACGGTATGTGAGGGGTGTGCTGAGCTCCTCCAGGCACAGCTAACCCCCTCCTCCAGAAAGTTCTCCTAGTGACTGTAACTGGCAAAGCTCACTCTTCCTAGTGATGCCTTTGGATCAGACAGCTTAAAGTCAAGCTCCAGCTTTCTTACTGGTGACCTCTGGAAGCCAAGCCTGTCATTAAAAGTCCTAATGGGCAGCTGGGGACTGCAGGTGGAGGAGACAAGGCATTTCAGAGCTGAATTTTTATGAATGGCACACCAGCCACCTTCCACCTCCTGCCACCCTGCACTGTTGGTGTTTAGTGTGCTGCAGTGCATTCTGTAAGGAGCAGTTTAGAAGAGTGGTGGGGGTGCAAATGCCTTTGGCTCCTGGGTACATGCGCAGAAGACTGAAGGCAGGGAATCCAGCAGGTATTTGTAGACCCATGTTCATGGCAACACTATTCACAACAGTCAAAAGGTGGAAGCAACCCAAGCATCTACCAATGAGTGGATGGGTAAACAAAATTCTGAATATGTGCAGAATGGGTTACTACCACACAAAATAGGCCAGACCCAAAAGGACAAACACTGGATGATTCCCTCATATGAGGTGCCTAGAATAGGCAAGTCCTTGGAAACAGAAAGTAGACAGGGGTTCCCAGGGGCTGGAGGCTAGGGGATGGGATTGGAAAGTTCTGATTGTCACAGAGAATAAAATAAGCAAAGAAAAATAGGTTGGGAACTGGGGGAGTGGCTCAAGTGGTAGAGTGCCTGCCTTGCAAGCGTGAGACCTGAGTTCAAATCTCAGTACCACAAAAGAGAAAAATATGCTGGAAGTGTGGCTCAAGTGGTGGAGCACTTGCTTTGGAAGCATAAAGCCCTGAGTTCAAACCTCAGACCCACCAAAAAAAGAAAAAAGTTAAAATGGTAAATTTTATATTATGTTTATTTTACCACAAATTTAAAAATTTATATAACCCCAAGACACTGTATATTTTAAACAGGTGAATTATATAGCATGAATTATACCTAATAAACTGTTTTGTCTTTTTGTAACTAGAGTGCAGTCACTAGGGCCAGCTGCTCAGGTTGAACTCCAGCTCCAGCACTGACTGCCTGACCCTGGGCAAGCCACTTAAACTCTCTTAAGCCTTGGTTTCCTCACTTTTAAGACAGGGATAAAACACATCTGCTCTTTTAGGTTGTTGCAAAACAACTCACAAAAATACTGCTGAGCCCAGCAGAAGCAGCATCAGCATTCATTCTTTTTTTTTTTTTTTTTTTTTTTTTTTTTTGTGGTACTAGAGTTTGAATTCAAGGCTCCCTTCTTGCTAGGCAGGCATTCTACCACTGGAGCCATGCACCCAGCCCCTTTTGTTTCAGTCAAGTTTATGCTTAAGCAGCCCTGCATAAAAACCCCCTGCTATGTACACCTCCAGAGTAGCCGAGACAACAGGCATGTGCCATCACCACACCCAGCTTTTATTGATTGAGATGGGATCTGGTGAACTTTTTGCCCGAGCTGGCTTCCAGAGTAGATAGGATTTACAAGCATGTGCCACCACACCCAGTCTGCATTCTACCATTCTTTTTTTTTGGTACTGGGATTTGAACTCAGGGTTTACACCTTGAGGCCAAGATAGTGTCTTGCAAACTACTTGTCCAGGCTGGCTTGGAACCGTGATCCTCCTGATCTCTGCCTCCTGAGTAGCTAGGATTACAGGCATGAGCCACTGGCTCCAGGCACATTGTACCATTCTTACCCACGACCGTTACCCCAAGGCCAGAAGCCCACTACTAGGAGGCTGAATTGAGTACTATCTCCTCTCTGGGTCCTCAGGGGAGAGAAAGTCAAGTTTGTAGCTAGCTCTAGCTGGCTTCTTACCCTGGGCTCAGGCTCTGCTTCCTCAAAGCCTCCCTGGCCCAGCCACCCAAGCACCCCCTCCGAGCTCTCAGTGTCTTCTACTTGACCCATCTCAAGGTCTGAATCATCTCTTTACCTCCCTTTCAGCTAGGGGCTCTATAGTCTGAGTGCAGGCACAAACCCAGCTCTGGTCAAGGTCAAGGTCGGCTGAGTTAAAAGACTCAACAGAGGAGCTGGTAGCCTGGGCTGGGATGGAGCTGTCCAGCAACACTGAGAGCACTGAAAACAGGTGATTGTTAGGACTCCACTGGCTACCACAAGGAGACCCGCCACACTGCTGCGGCCCAGATGCTCCCTTTGTCATCTGTGCAGAGCCACCGATGCTCCCATGCCACACCCACAGAGGACAGCCCAAGGGAGCAGAGAGGGAAGGTGGCAGAGGGCATTGTACAGGGAGCACACAGGACAATGACCAGGGAAGCTTGGGCAGTTGGAGTCCAGTATGTGTGCCAGTCTTCTGAGTACAGATGATCTTCACCCATCACTTGTGTCCATTCAGGTCACAACCTGTATCTAAGCCACCTGTAACTATTTGGTCAAGTCTTCCTGAAAAGTCTAGTTCATTGGGTGTACTAGGCAGGATCAAGGAAAGGAAGGTTTGTCCATCTTGGGACCAGACCTTAGAGGGAACAGCAGTGTCTTATGCTGGCCATGGAGGTAGGTGCAGACCTCAGAAAAAGGCAAGTCCACAGAGAAGATGAGAATGTGGTCTCCCACTGAAGTGCACCACTGCTTTCCAGCACCCCGTGCTGTGAGGTACAGGGCGACTTGGGGTCTTCTGCCCCAGAGCTGTGTGGACCAGAACTTAGCACAAGGGTCAGGGTCAAAGGATAAATGACTCCATCCACTCACTCACTCATTCAATCCAGTTGTCGTGATATTTTATCTCTGATCCCGTCCCCTCCCCACACATGTATACACGCCATATGGAAATGAAGCTGCTGAGACCAGGGTTTTCAAGTCTGGGGAGGAAGGGAGAGATGACAGAATGATCTAGAGCTACCCAAAACGTGGTCCTGTCACCTGCCTCCCAGCAGTGCCACCAGCCAGGAAGAAATGATGAGCCTGGGCAGACAGGGCCCTGTGCTCCTGGGCAAGCGTCCTAGGGTTTTGAGCCAGGAGCAGAAGCCACTAAGCACTCAGACACCTCAAGCCTTGGGTTTGCATCAGACTTCAAAACTGGAGCTCTGTGAGGACTCTGAAAAGGAAACCTCAGGGAGATTAAGACTGAAAGGCTTTCTCCTCTGGCAGAGGTCACAGACAGAAACTAGGGTGCATTATAGAAAACTTCTAAAAGCTCTATTTCTTACACAGCTGAGTCTGTGGACTGAGAGTTACACCCACCATGCGATTATTACTAAGCACTTCCCTGGTGCCAGGCCTACCCTTGGAACACTGTCCAATACGTATTGATCCAGCTTGGGAAGGCAGTGTCTCTGCTCCCTGGGGCTGAGGCCAGGTGTGTGTATGTTGGAGGTGGTACAGGCAGGGCGAGGTCTTACCCCTTCTGGGAGTACTTCATGGCTGTGTGGATGGGGTAGCCACTGGGCCCCATGATGTTGCACCGAGCGTTGCACAGCAGCAGCACACGCACCATCTCCTGCTTCCCCATCTGGCAGGCCAGGTGCAGAGGGGTCAGCCCTTGGTGATTCACCTGGTTCAGGCCGGCCGAGGCGTTCTTTCCTAGGAGCTGACAACACAACACCAGGGGGATGGAGCTCAACACAGGAAAGTCCCCTCTCTGGCACCACAGGAGCCACCTCTCTTTGGGGACCACAGTGGGAGGGAAGTTGAACTCCATAAGGATGCTGAGAAGAACATAAAGAGGAGTAACAGGAAAAGTAGCTCAGTAAAAATCAAGAAGCTGACTGCACCAGTGTGGACAGGGCCAGGAGTTGCCCATCTGACCTGATGTAGCTCATGTGAAAATTTCTGAATCAGAACCTTAAGCCTGGTGTGGTGGTGCATACCTGTAATCCCAACACTTGAGAGGTTGAGGCAGGAGGATCAAGAGTTTGAGGCCAGCCTGCCTACACAATGAGACCCTGCCTCAAGTCCCTCCCTCACAAAACAAACAAAAAGAACCTTGAACGGTGCTGGTATCTGGGGATGGGGATGGGAGTCTAGCTGGGAACAATTCTTCCTCTCCATTGTTACTCTTCTGTCCGACTTGAATTTTTTTTCTACATGCAGGTACTAGGTTTTATTTTATTTTTTGGCAATACTAGGGTTTGGACTCAGGCTTTATGCTTGACAGGCAGGCACTCTACCACTTGAGCCATGTCTCCAGTACAGGTATTAGGTTTTAAACAAAAGGCTAGGGATGTAGCTCAGTGATAGAGCACTTGCCTAGTATTCACAAGGCCCTGGGGTCAGCCCTCAGTACTGAAAAAAAAAAAAAAGCGTTGCTGCCCACTGGTTCCAGAACACAGATACCACACAGACTGGTTCCAAGACACCCCCCATCCCCAACCACACACCCAAAGTCTCAGATACTCAAGTGCCTTACACAAAATGCTATAGTATTTAAATAAAACCTATACACAGTCTCCTGTGTACTTTTACTTGCTTTTGAGATGGGGGTGGGATGGAGGGAGGGTCTCCCTCTATAGCTCTATAGCCTTGAACTTACTTCTACCTAGGTAGCTGGGACTACAGGTGAACACCATTCTGTCTGGCTCCTGAATTCTTTAAATCATCTCTAGATTCACCTAGGACAATGTAAGTGCTATATAAATAGTTGTTACACTGTGGTGTCTAGAGACTAATGGCAGGAAAAGAAATGTCTGTAAGCTGGGTGTCAGTAGCTCACGCCTCCTAGCTACTTGGGAGGCTGAGTTCAGGAGGATCACTGTTTGAGGTCGGTCCAGGCAAATAGTTCACGAGACTCCATCTTCAAAATAACCTGAGCAAAATGGACAGGAGGTGTCCCTCAAGTGGTAGAGCACCTGCTTTGCAAGCACAAAGCCCTGAGTCAAATACCAGTCCCACCCTCCCAAAAAAAAGGGTCTGTACATCTGTACATGTTCAGGACAGAGGTGATTTTTAAATTATTTGAGACAGGGTCACACTACGTAGCTGGTCTCTAACTCTCCATCCTCCTGCATCAGCCTTCCAAGTGCTGGGATTACAGATTCATCCCAGGTATGGTTTTTTTCTTTTCTTCTTCTTCTTTTTTTTTTTGCTATTTTCAATCCTCAACTGAATCTGGGGATGCAGAACCCACAAATATGGACGGCCACCTGTACTAGTGTTAAGAAGAGAGCAGGCAGGGAGGTTTTATTTTGTCACTACAGGATGAATGCTATCTCTCTGAGATTAATCATAACCATGGAGTACCCATGTGACATCAGGGTCACCTCAAGGTAGCCCTGCTGGGCCTGCAGGTGGGCTTAGAACACAGTGGGAGCATGAGGGGCCAGCACTAGGGCTGGAAGCCAGGACCAGCCTGCCCCTCAACCGACTTTATGGCCCTCGGTGGGCACAGTCTTGCCTCTGCTCAGCCTCAGTTTCTTTCACGAGAAGAAAAGGACAGAGCCCACAGCCCAGGAGGATATTCATTTTGTGGTTGTTTTTCAGGAGAATTAGCTAGAGCACATGCCACACTCAGTACAGTAACAGGCACAAACCAGAGCTGATAAAGGATAGCTGCAGCATGCGTGACTACTGACCAAAGAGTATACACCTGGAGGCAGTGCCTGCGGGGCTGTGCTGGGTGTTCCCAGGGCTGTGTGGGAGGGTGGAGAATACCCTTCCCTAGGAGTCCTAAGCACAAGATATGGATCCATATTTTCTAGAATCCTGATGCCCAGGCAGAGAATATATAACCTTAGAAAGATCTGCTTGTTCCATGCAATAAAACAACCCGATTTTCTGCCTTTTCCTCTCATCCTATACATAAAATAGTTTTTTTTTAATAATACCACTCATCATCCACTTGTCCATAATTTTAAAAAATGATTTCTTCCCTAGAAATCAAAAATTAACAGAAGCACCTCTGGCACCAATGCCTATAGGAGTGAGATGGGTTGGTTTGAGTACTCATCAGTTGGGTTCAAGTCCCACTGCACCAGGAGCACCCCAGGCAGGGGCTGACCTGAAGCCCAGGGTCAGCTCCTGGTGGGTGCTCAGGAAAACCTGAACTAAGCTGATTGGTTGGTGCTGGGCTGTGAGATTAGTTTGCTGGGTTGAAGGACCTCTGGGGCTTAGAGCAAAGAGAACAATATGTCTCTAGATAATATCAGAAGAGGAAGGTGGGAGGGGTATGCACCCTCCACAAGGAGCTCAGGCCTCAGGGCCAGTGGGGGGACAATGAGAGCTGGGGCATGGCTCAAGTGGTAAAGAGCTGGCAAGCTCAAGGCACTAAGTTCAAAACCCAGTACTACAACAAAAATGGAGGGGGAGGACAATGAAAGGCCCAGGAGTGACCCATGAACACAGGAGCCCAAAGAGAGTGTCAGCACAAAGTATGCTCATATCAGTCCCCACCCTCACCCTGCTCACCTGCAGCACTTGGGAATTGTCCCCCTGCACGGCATAATGGAAGGCCGTCTCTCCCTTGTTGTCAGTGACATCCATCTGGGCATGGCAGTACTGCACCAGTTCCACCAGGATCTCCCTATCCCCCTTGCGGCAGGCCAGGTGCAGGGGGGTGCAGCCCTCCTCATTCTCCGTGCTGTTGGCACAGCTGCAGTAGGGCAAGGAGGCGATCAGGCAGGGGACGAGGGGGCATAAGAAAACCCAGTGCAGAAGCAGGGATGGGGGCTTTGGCTTCCTGGTGTGGCTGTGCTCTAGAGCCCTCATGTCACACTCAAGCTGGTGGTTCCAACACAGGCTGAGTCACACTTATTCTTCTTTGATGTAATTTGTATAGAGTTGAAGTTCATTTTGCACACCTGTACCAAACATGAGCCCCAAGGCCACACCAGCACGGGGTGAGCAATGGGTGTGTGTGGGGGGGTGACACAGAAAAGGGTTGTAGAACAGACAAATCTCACTGATCTGGGGAAATGCACTCAGCCTCCCTGGGCTCCAATACTGCTCTCTAGAGCCCCTACCATTCCTGCCCTAAGAAGGGAGAGAACTGCTGTGAGCTGAGACACCAGGGCATCCAGGATCCCGCCTGCAAATTGTGCTGTGCAGTGAGGTTTTGCACTATGGGATGAGACATGGAACCAAGCTAAGATGGAGAACCACAGGAAGCATGACCACCTCTGGGCATGATGGCCAGCTGGCATCCTAGGCAAGGGTAGGCACAGTGTCCTCTCCAGGGGCATCACTGATACAGTGAAGGACATACAAAAGAAGGTATTGCAGATTCCAGAGCACCAGAGCTTGGAATGAGACATTGGGATAGAAGCCCCTCTTCAACCTTCTCCAGCCTTGCACAGGCCCCACAGCCTCTCTGGAGTGATGATACTTCATGGGGGTGGGAAGGATTCAATATCATGGTGAGGGTGAAACAGCTCATGGGCTAGGCACCTGGTAAATGCTCAGAAATGTTACACTTGTCCTTCTGACTCTAGTGAACCTTCTCATGCTCTTGCCCAGGGGAAGACTGAAAGAACATTCCTATCCCCAACACACATAGCACATGTGCTCCAGATGGCCCTGGCCTGCCCACCTGATGATGCGGCTATGATGGAAGCACTCCCGGATGCCCAGCTCCACCGCCAGGTGAGCAGCTGACCAGCTGGGGTGGTTGCGGATAAGGTCGGTCAGGTGCTGCAGGACTTCCACGTGTAGGATCTGGGTGGAGCTCTCGTAGAAGGGTGGCAGCTGGGAGGAATACTGTTGGAAGTTCACCAAGGCATCAGCCTCTGACTCCAGCTGGAAGAGTCTGTAGCCAGGATGGAGGAAGACATCAAGTTAAGTAGGGTGGAGCCTAGCTGAGCCAGAAGCCCTAGGTCCCCCAAACAGGCCACTGCCTGCTTCTTTGTGTTTGAAGTTTTCCTTTTCCCCTTCCCTTCCTTCCTCCTTCCTTCCTTTACCTCCCTTCTTCCCCACCCTCCCTTTCCTCCTTCTCCTCTCTCTCTCCATCATGTGCCACTTATATATTTTACATAACCAAAGCCCTATCATTATCATTATTCTAATTTGATTGTCACATCTGAGAACACTGGCATGGTCAGAATTTAAAAAGTGATGCTTAAATGTGCAGCAAAGAATAATGTATAAATTATGGTATATCCATCTATGAGATGAATACTATGCAGCTATTAAAATGAGAGTAAAAGAGTGGGGGAATGATTATTTTGTAGTTAAGTAAAAAAGCAGGATACTAATAATATATGATACAATGTAATCTCAATTTGTAAAAAACAAAAAAACCTGAGCCTATAATTCCAGCTACTGGGGAGGCCCAGGGAAAGTTAGTGAGACCCCATCTCTTTGAAAAAGGTGGGTGTAGTGACATGGGCTGGGAATGCAGCTCAAGTGGTAGAGCGCCTGCTCTGAATTCAAACTCCAGTATTGCATAGAAAAAAAAAAACTTGTTTAAAAAAATGTGTCAAATGTGGTAGGATAAATAATTTAAATGTTCCTATTCATTTCTGTGCTTTCTAAATTTTCTATAATGAGCATATATTACTTTTTATGATCAGAAAAGAAATTTGCTCATTTTTCAGGAGCTGAGTTTGAGTCCAAGTTCTGCTATTAAGTTACCATGCGACTTTGGGAAAACTCCCTCTCTGAGACGCTGTGAGGACACTTGAGAAAGCAATGCGGCAGTACAAATGCATAACGAATACATGTCAGCGTGGTTGCTTAAGGTTCTGCCAGGCTCTCCATACACCAGAAGGTTTCTCTCACACCTGTACGAGCCCAGCAGCCAAGTAAGGTCTAGCGGAGGCAGTGCCAGAGAGTGTGACTGCCCCCAAACGCCTTGGGAGCGTGTGAGCTGCACCTGCCACTGTTCTAAACTGAGCAGCCTCCCAGGGCCCCTGTTGTATGGAGGGGGGAATCAACAAAATAAGTAAGAAATAAAGAAGTACACAGAATAGACTATCAGGTAATACGTGCTACAGAAACTACACCACCACCACAGAGACGGAGAGGAGGACACAGGGAAGCCAACTCCCCGCCATCAAATATTGCTAATGTGTCAGATACAAAGATGATGGAAAGTCAGCCACTGAACTTAGCACAGGAGGGGCCTTCCTAAGTGTGCTTTCAGTAGAATTATGGGAACCAAAACTTGGCTGGAGTGGCCTTAAGAAACCATGGGCTTGGCAGGGTAGCACACACCTATAAGCTTAGCATGTGGGAGGTTGAGGCAGGAGGATCATGAGTTCCAGGCCAGCCTGGACTACATAGTTAGACCTTGTCTCAAAAAACCAAAACTAAGCCTGGCATCAATGGCTCATGCCTATAATCCTACCTACTTTGGAGGCTGAAATAGTGAGGATCACAGTCCCAGGCCAGCCTGGGCCAAAAAGTTCATGAGGCTCTATCTCAACAGAAAAAAGCTTGGTGTGGTGATGTGCACCTGTCATCCCAGCTATGGGGGGAACCAAAAATAGGAAGATCTCAGTCCAGGCTGGCTGAGGCAAAAAATGAGACCCTAGCTCAACAAACAAACAAACAAACAAAAAACAGAGAAAAAGGGGCTTGGAGATATGGTTCAAGTGGTACAGTGCCTGCCCAGCAAGCATAAAGCACTGGGTTCAAATCCCAGTACTGCCAAAAAAAGCATGGAATGAGAGGAATCGGACACAGCGAGTCAGATTATTTCTGAGGCACTCTGCAAACACAGGATGTGTGGCTCCTGGGGAAAGTGAGGTTTTAAGCATTTGAGTGCTGAGGGGAATGATCCAGAATGATGTCTCTGAGGACTTCCACTTCCATCCATGGCAGACTAGGTAATGTGACAAATGCCTACTGGAAACAAGCTGAAATGCTGAGCAAAAGAAAAAAGCATCTGCTCAAAGGCACTGCACACCTAGTAAGACAGCGGTGATCCTGCACTGCTTAGGGCTGCCACTGGGGGCAGGGAGTGAACGGAGGGATAAACAGCACCTCATGGAGCTCAGGATGCTGGGTAGGAGGTCAGGGGTCTGCTAAGGGGAGAGACCCACTGAGCATCTCTTTGGCTTGGGATTCCGATGGTCCACAGCCTAGGAAGAAGGCTGAGCCATACCTGGCCAGGCCCTCACAGGGAATGCAGCTTGTCCCCACAGAACCTCAGTTCCAGAAACTAGATGGGGCTTATCCTGAGTGTTCCCAAGGACCTGGGAGAAGTGAACATAAATGTGCCCTGAACAACAGAACATCAAAGAAGCTTCAAATTATTTTAAAAGCATATTTACAAATATAATGTCCACCACATAATCAAAACCCATGAGAGAGGTGGAGATAGGACATGAAAGAAAGCCAGCCAAAACCATATCCAACCAAAACAGATCTAGAAGCAGATGCCTGCAAATACTG
Organism: Castor canadensis; assembly: GCF_047511655.1. Taxonomy (NCBI): domain Eukaryota; kingdom Metazoa; phylum Chordata; class Mammalia; order Rodentia; family Castoridae; genus Castor; species Castor canadensis. Next base: position 148,681,052 of record NC_133393.1, read on the forward strand.
AAGTTATCTGACATATGCTTTAAAGTAACTGTGATTAACATTCAAGAAGATAAAATCAGAAATTTAGAACTTTAGCAAAGAACTTTAAATTTAAAAAAAAAAAAAAAGAATGAGTTAGTGGGGCATGCCTGTCATTCCAGCACCTGGGAGGCAGAGGCAGGAGGATCCTGAGTTCAAGGCCAGCCTAAGAAGAACTCAATAGCTAGGTATGATAGCAGACTAGACAGTGTGAAAACCAGTGACAGGGAGAAGCATGAGCAAAGAGTAAACAGAACAAGGCATGGAGAGAGAAAAGGGTGGGAAACAGGAAGGTGGACGAGAGACATAAATACAGGATGAGAAGACTAACATACGTGTAACTGAAGGCCCAAGAGGAAAGCAATTAGATGGAAGCCTTTTGGGAAGAATTAGTATCTACAAACTGTCCAAAATTTATTTTTAAAAAAGTTATTCTATTGACTTATTATATACCATGAGCTCTCCCTCTCCAAAAAGGAAAATCTACACTTAGCACCTTGTACAGGGCTTAAAACATGATCCCCAAACTCACTGACACTCCTCTCACTAAGCATTGGGAATCTGGATTTCTTTGCCTTTTAATTTGGCTTGTAACTGCTTCGTTGATACAATATGGCAAAAGTGATATAGCCCCAGTTTCCAGCCCTTAAAAGACTGGAAGCTTCTACTTCTCTCCTGTTGGGACCCAGCCATCACGGCACGTTGCTGAAGCAACGTGTGGAGAGGACTCAGTCCTGAGCCTTTAGCCCTGTATGAACTCCTGGCCAACAGCCAGCACCAGGCAGCAGATCCTGCAGTCAAGCCACTCCAGCTCACGGAATGTAGGGTAGAAGCGAGCCCTTCCCACTTAGCTCTGCTCAAATTGTAGATGTTCAGTCTGATTAAATCATTACTGTTTTAAGCCATCAAGATTTGGGGTAGTTTGTTACATAGCAACAGCTGGTAAAGAGACATTGTTTAGCATACTGTAACTCAGCAGTAATCAATTAATGTGCTGAAAGAAAGGAGAAAGTAATGAAAATAGCAGAGGAAAAAAAATTCTTTTAAAAAAGCCAACCACTGGAATGACAGCTGGCTTCTCACAAAGGAAGCCAGAGGTCATGCAATGACAACCCCAAAGAGCTAAAAGAAAGAAATGTCAAAGAGAATCCTGTCCTCAGCAAAACAAAAAACAAATAAAAACCCTAAAGAATGAAGTTGAGAGCTGGAGGTGAGGCTCAAGTCATAGAGCGTCTGCCTTGCAAGTGCAAAGCCCTGTGTTCAAACCCTAATACCACCAAACTTTTTTTAATTAAAAAAAAATGAAGTTGAGGGACTGAGAATGTGGCTCAGTGGTAGAGCATTCACCTAGCATGTGTGATGCTCTGGGTTCAACACCCAGCACTGAAAAAAAGAACAAAGGAGAAATTAAAATGTGTCACTAGTCAAACAAAAACTCCACAGACTTTGGGAGGCAAGGGGTTTGAGACAGGGCCAAGCTATAGTTATGTCAGTCCCACAGACTTTGTCATTAGCAGACCTATGTAAAAGGAAATACAAAGATTTTCTTCTAGTAGAGGAACATGATCCAGATGTGGTCAAAGAGGCCCCAAAGAGTCAAGTACCATGACATGGTAAATTTTGGGGTGAATCTATGTAAGTATTACTGGCACAATGTCTCACTGGATTTAAAAGAAACGTAGGATTTGGGCTGGAGGAGTGGCTCCAGTGGTAGAGCACCTGCCTAGGAAGCGGGAGGTTTCAGATGTTGCTCTACTTGCAAACTGACATGCTAGAGGTTCATGGATGTTGGTAGAAGACACAAGCCTCCTGGGCCAAAGATAAAGGGCAGTTTATTATTCACAACAACAGCCAAAGTACTGGGCCCACAGGGAGACATGAAGAGGGCAGGTGACACTTGCTTAAGTTGCATTACAAGAAGGAAACCCTGGAGTCTTTTATAATAAAGCAGACCTGTCTATGCTTTGCTGCAGAGGAAGTCCCTTTTTTAATGGATAAGCTAGCAAACCTATCCTCTACTCTAGAAGACAGAGTTCCTATAACTATCTTTCAAGGCTATTTGCAATACACGTAACTATGAAAGACAGCCTGGAGTCAGGTGTGGTGGCACATGTCTAATTCTAGCACTTGGGCAGCTAAGGCAGGAGGCCAGCCCAGGCTACATAGTGAGACTCTGTCTCAAAAAACCAAAAAGACAAGACAGCTTAGAGTCAGAGTCTCTGCTAGCAAGAGGCACTCAAAGGAACGTGAGAGACTATGTAGAACTGTCTCTCAGCTGTTACCATTAAGAAATAACAGAAGACAGGTGCTGGCGGCTCACACCTATAATCCTAGCTACTCAGGAAAGAGGCAGAGATCAGGAGGATTGTGGTCTGAAGCCAACCCAGGTAGACCCTAGCTCGAAAAAAAGACCCTTCATAAAAAGGGCTGGTGGAGTGGCTCAAAGTGTAGGCCCTGAGTTCAGACTCTTTACTGCAAAAAAAAAGGAGCATGAGAGAGATAACAACAGAGTAACAGAGTATATAATTTCTAAGGTAATAATAAAGAGGGGAAATGGAATCACACGGAAACCATTGCAGGGCTGGAGGCATGGCTCAAGTGGTAGAGCACCTACCTGTCAAGCAGGAAGCCTAGTTCAAACCCCAGTACCACCAAAAAAAGAAAGAAAGAAAATCACAAATTGATTGCAAACGCAGTATTCTAACTGCAAAAGCCAGACTCATACAACCACATGTTGTATGATTAAATTGGTCAGTTTTATTTTTTGCAAGTTGCATCTCAATAAAACTAACTAAAATGAAACACAAAGAAAGGAGAAAGTAAAGGGAAAAATAAGAGGAATTTTAAAAAAGCAAGTAGTAAGATGGTATGTTTAAACCCCAAAATATCAGGATTACATTAAGTAGACTAAATATTCCAAATAAAGTACAAGGAATACCCAAGTGGCAGAGCCTCTGCACATCAACACCGACAAACCCCAGTACAACCAAAAGAGAAGAAAGTCTCTTTGGTAATTGGGAAAGAAAAGGACAACACACTCTTCACAAGAGTAGTTGTAAAAGGAAGTACATTATATAAATTTTAAAAAGCCAAAAGTTGGTTCTTTGAAAGGTGTTAGAAATTGGCAGTCTCCTAGCAAAACTGACTAAGAAACAGAAAGCAATAAGTACCAGTCCTTTAAATCACTCAAAAGCTTCTTGATCTGTAACATGCCACTCACCTTGGACCTGCCATTCTGCACTTAAGATACTGAACCAAGCAGGTACAGGTGACTCACACCTGTAGTCCTAGCTACTCAGGAAGCAGAGATCGGAGGACTGTGGTTCCAAGCCAGCCCAGGCAAATAGCTCGTGAGACCCTATCTCAAAAAAAAAAAAAAAAAAAAAAACTTCCCAAAAAAAGGGCTGGTGGAGTGGCTCAAGGTGAAGGCACTGAGTTCAAACCCCAGTACCAGGAAAAAAAAAAAAAAGGGGGGGGGGACAAGAAAATACAGCCTGACTTCAGAAAAACTAAGAATGCTGGTTCATCAATAGATCCCAAGAAGGGAATAGATAAGTGAGCGCTGGGTGTGAGGTTTAAGTACACATAACCAACAAAAGTGTGTATTTGAAATACACATCCATCAAAAAAAAAATCCTCCTAAAACTCTGGGAGAAAAAGATAAACAACTTTGTTTTTAAACAGTTGGGAGACCTGAGCAGGTACACTACCAAAGAGGGTATGAAAATGGTTAATCATATCAAAAGGGGCTCCACTTCATTTGTAATCAGGTAAAAGCAAAAAGAAAAGTGCAGTAATGTACTACTGTTACCCAAAAGAATGACTACAGTTTTCAAACTGGCAATACCAAGTGTTAGAGGATCTGAAGTAACAGGGAACCCCACTCACTGCTGGCAGGAAACACACGGGCATCATCTACCAGAGTTGGCACGGCCTGGGATCTGACCAGTGCACTCCCACGTGTGTGCTTAAGGGAAGTGCACACCCACTATTAGCAGGCAATAGCCCAATTTTCATCAACAGTTGAGTGAATAAGTAAAATCGTGATACATAGTCAGTCATGTGCTGCTTAACCACAGGACCTCATTCTGAGAAATGTGTTATTATGCAAACATCATAGAATGCACTTATACAAAGATGGCTTGGATGTCACTAGGTCATATAATCTCAGCAGCCCACACTGAGTATGTGACCCATTCTTGACTGAAATGTGACTGTAGTTACACAATGGAATCCCACAATGAAAATGACATATGAAAACACATAAATCTCACCAACAAGATGTTAAGCAAAAAGGTCAAACACAAAAGCAATTATAACATGGAAGTCAGATTCCCGGTTACTTGTTTGGGGACAGAAGAGCAGTGTTCTATTTCTTGACATGATTACAGAGGAGTTCAGGTTAAGTCACTGAGCTGTATACACTTTTCCATGTGTATTTCACTATCTTTTGAAAGCTCGAAGAGAGAGAATACGGGAATATATTGAATGGACACTGTGTCTGGAGGGAAGGGACATCAAGAAAGAGTTTTTAAATGAAAAAGCACATTTGCATAGTAATGGGAAAATGCCTTGGTCAGTTGCAGCTGTCATATCAGGATACTACAGATGGGGATTGGGCACAGTGGCCTCCCTATTCTCCCTCCTTCCCTCCATTTGCATGGGTCAAGCCTCCAGGAAGGATGCAACCCAGGCTTTGCTCCCCCACCTCCTCCCTCCACTCTCAAAGCCCTCAGAGCCCCAAGAAGCTGCCTCCACACAGCACCTCCAGGCTGAGAGCTGGGAGGAATCAAAGGAGAGAGGTACGTCCCAGCTGTCACCCACCGGAAGCCACTCTGTGAGTTCCTGGGGTTGACCAGGAGGCAGTCCCAGGTGCGACTGGGGACGTTATGGAACAGGATCAGCTGCCCTTCCTCCCGAACACGTTCACTCAGGGTGTAGTCGACCACGGCTACCTCCTTCACCCGGAATGGGTTGGAGAACAAATTGCTGACGTTGCTGAGGGTATTAACAAGGCGGCCGAAGAACTGCATCCTCCCCGGGGCAGGTGGGGAGGCCCTACCGCCTGCCCCCTCAGTCTGGAAGAAAACGGGGTCTCTGGTCAGCTGGGCGCGGTCTCCCATGCCCACCTCACCAGTGCAGCGGTGTCCTACACAGGCACCCCGATAGCCCCCACCAGCGCTGTCCCGATTCTGGGCCTGCAGGGACCTGAAAAGGAGGAGAGAGAGAAACGGCACTGAGTGCAAGGCTCAATGTTCTGAAGAGAAGTTCCAGAGCCCTCAGGCCAGGCTCAGGGCTTTTACTGCCTGCTCCCTGACCCAGTGTCCCCAGCCAAGACTTGGTTTCCTCATCAGTGGCGCAGAATTACACTGCTGGCAGTAAGGCCCTGGGCAGGTGGACGGCTTCTCACTATGCAAACCATCGATAGTATTTTTTGGCAAAGGGCTCATAGCACAGGTCACTCCAGTCCTGCAAGCAGTCAGCCCCTCTATGAGAGACACCAAAAGGGGACGAGATCATATCATACTCTATCAGAGGGGAGTGTTGCACTCCTTCACTTCCTGCTATCATTGGCTCCTCAAAGAGCTCCAAGAAAGAAGCCACAGGCAGAAGCCCTCCTCGGTAATGACGGGGACACAGAGGCTTAGTAGCACTGAACGTTTGGGGGATTTTGTGTTGCTGATTCACACTCAGAGTTTCCACTTTGGAAATTGAGGACTACCATAATTACATCAGAACACAGTTTAGATAAGAGAATCAGATTGTCTTTTGGTGCTGGGGATGAAACCAAGGGCCCCACATGTTCTAGACAAGTGCTCTACCACTGAACTATATCCCCAGCCCCTTTCTAGGGCACTGCCATTAAATCCTGGCAACAAAAACTAGAGGCCACCGTCTGATTCTGTGCAAGGATGTCACCTGGTGAAAGAATGGGTCAGATAATGAGGACAGAGTGTGAGAGTGTGGGTGCCCTGGGAGAACAAGGTGTCTGAGAGGACACTGGTCCATGGCCTTTTCTGTCCTGGCCCAAGTGTTGAGAAGAGGTTTGACCTGGGGGATGGAGGCAGACAAACACAAGAGCTAAAGAGGGGAGGAAGGGATAGTCATAAAACAGTAGCTCCCCCTGCACCCCGCCCAATCTAAGGTTTTGCTTTCCACAGTTTCAGTGACTATAGTTCAAAACCTTACTGGAAAAGTCCATAAATAAGTATTTCATAAGCAATAAATTATACAGCTTTCTGAGTAGCATGAAATCTTGCACCATCCCACTCTGACCCACCTGGGCTGAGCACATTCCTTTTTCCCCGTGGATCAATTCTGTATACACTACCTGCCTGTTTAGTTACGTAATAGCTGTCTCTGTGATGAGCTCGCGGGTCACAGTACTGCTGTGCTTGTTTGTGTTCAAGAAGCCCTCGAGTTACTTAGTGGCCTCAAATCACAAGAGCAGTAATGCTGGCAACTGGGATACACCAGAGAAGCCCTAAAGTGCTGAAGGTATAGCACTATCCTTGGCTTTGCGGATCCATAGGGTGGGGGGGGAGTATCCCCTGGGGATAGGAAGACTGCTGTAATTACATCAGAACATGTTTCCTGACCACCCACTTTGCAGTAAGCCCTGAGCTAAGCACCTTATGTGATTGCCTCATTTAATTCTCCAAAACCATATGAGGCAGGTATGCTAAGTGCAGATCTGAAGCCAGATCAAATTCAAATCCCAGGTTCACCACTTACCAGCTGTGTGACCTTGGGCAGTTACTTGACCTCTCTGTGTCTTAGTTTTCTCATCTGCAATATGGAGGCCTAGCAATAGCACCTGACAGATAGCAAATGTTTAATAAGCTTTAGCTATCCTTATTACTTCCTTTTATTGATAAGGAAACTGAGGCTCAGAGAACCACGACTACAGAGTTCTGAAAACATTCTGAAGCTTTGGTGCATCCTTTCTCTTATGATTAGTAGTAAGATTTGATGTGAGAAGACCATGAGCCTCAGTTTTTTTCCTTTTTCAAAATGGGTGTGGTGGCACATGTCTGTAATCCCAGCACTAGGGAAGCTGAGGAAGAAGGATCAGAGTTCAAGGCCAGCCTGGGCTACATATTGAGACTCTGTCTCAAAAAAATAAAATAAACAAAAATGAAATAAAATGGGAACAGCAGGGTATAGTGTAGTCCCAGCTACTTCCCACCCTGCCCATGTACCACTCCAGAAAGCCATGCTTTGATATGCTAGTGGGAACACAGCCCTCTCTCCTTGGCTCCTGACCATTCTTCAAATCCAAGTTCAGCTCTTGAGTCCTCCTTAACATGCATGGTTCCCCAGTCACCCGGTTCTCTCCTTGTTCTATGCTGATCCCACCTTAATGTCATCCCCAGGCTGGGGGTGGGGCTCAGTGGTAGAGCACATGCTTAGCATGCAGGAGGTGCTGGGTTCCGTTTGCAACACTGCAAAAAACCCCAAAACTCTCCTCTTATACCCTTTGGGTTTTAAGTGACCTCTGGTGGACTGTAAGCTTCATAACGATTGTCACACCAAGCACACCGGGTACCTCTCTGCTCTCTGACACTACATCCACCCTCCCTGGTTACCTTCATCATCCTCATTTCATGTACAAGGAAACCAAGCAACAGAGTAAAGTGACTTGCTCAAGGTCACAAGAGCTAGCAGGTAGAGGAATGAGGACTGTACTACAGGGGCTGGCTCAAGTTTGAGCTTCTTGGGGCAGCTGCTGGTCTTTCACCTCTGTGAGATCACCCCCAGCTCAAAGCATGGCTCATGGAAAGTTTCTTAAAACAATTTAACTGTGTAAATGTTATGCACAGAAGGAACAAAAAAGACACACAAGATGAAAGACATATACCAGAACTCTAAAGCAGATGAAGGTCCCTGGCTTTGTGAGCGACTGTTCTGTTTTTCCCAACTTTCCAAAAGGGATGTGAAATGACCAGTTTCTAATGAAAGCGGAGGTACAGGCTGTGCCCCTGGCCGCGGGCTCCAGCCTGGCACAGAGCTTCCCAGGGGGCGGGCCAGGCATGGAGAGGCTATGGGGATGGAGAAGGTGCCAAGATCGCCCTGGAGCCCCTTGGGTTAGGGAGCAGACTCACCAGCGGGGTCAAGCAGCCTTATGGAAAGGTTCTCTACCCCACCGAAAAGGCCCCTCCTCAGAGTCCCAGCCCCTGCATGCCACACTGGGGGCCCCTCCCACCTTGACAACCTGGTTACAGAGAGGACAGCCCTGGCTCAGGTCCAGCTTCCTGAGGTGGTATGAGGTTGAAATGACGCAATAGAGGGAAGGGCCCGGGAAACTGGCCCATTGTGGTGGCCCAATGTGGCATACCAACAGCAGCCATTGTTTTCAGTAGGGAGAAGGTAGGAAATGAACACCTCAAGCCACATCCTGGAACAATCACAGCAGGGCCAACCAGGAAGGCGGCCAGCGAGGAGAGAGGCCATCATGTGCCGCCCTGTCATCCTTCTCTGTCCCAACTACCTCAGGGTCCAGCCCAGCTGCAGGGCCAGGACACAGACAAGGAGCAGGCTGCCACCCAGGGCAGTGCCCCCTGCACAGCCTCCCACCCTCCTACTGCTTCTCACAGCCTTTACCTCTGACCTTCCCATGGCGTAACATTTGCTTTCACCTACGGACAACTGTCCCTCCTCCTCCCCTCCTGGGTTGGTTCCCTGCTCTGGACTGGCACGCTCAGGATGCCAGAGTCATCTCACACTAACCACCCCTCCCAGGCACACACGCTGCAAGCAGAAAGACACAAGTCCAAGACTTCCCATGGTGATGACAATCCCAATTCCCATCCACTCCAGGCCACCTCCATGTGCCAACAAAGTGTCCCCTAGGTGAGGCTGGGTACTTGTGACCTCTTTTTCTCCCTGCTCACTGGTCTCCTCCTTTCAGAGGCCCAATGCTCTGCTTGGTTCCTTTGGGGGAAAGTCAGCAATGTCTGTGGGGACTATGAAGGCAAGAACAGTGCTAGCACTCCCACTTTACAGACAGGGAGATGGAGGCCAGGGAGGCCTCAAGCTGAGGGTTCAAAGGGCAAATTAAAGTGGGATGTATTCAGGAAGCGGAAATAGGGAGGTTCATGGTTTGAGGCCAGCCTGGGCAAAAAGTTAGCGAGATCCCCATTTAAACCAAAAAGCCAGGCAGGGTGTTTCACATCTGTAATCCTAGGTAGACAGGAAAAGTAAGTAGGGGGATTGAAATGTGAGGCTGGACTCAGGCAAAAAGTCAAAACCCTTTCCAAAAAATAAACTAAAGCAAAAATGGGCTAGGGGTCTGCATCAGGTAGTAGAGCACCTGACTAACAAACATGAGGCCCTGAATTCAAAACCCAGTACTGCCAAAAAAATTAAAGATAAAATAAAGGGGGACATGTTGATGTACTCTAAAACTAAAAACTTATGAGATCAAAGGGAGACTAGGGCTCAGCCAAACCTGTACTGACTTTCCTGGAAGGGGCTGCCAGGGATTATAAGAATGGTCCTGGGGCCAGGACTGCTGGGGACAGTCCAAGAGCTGAAGGACAGACAAGAGCTGACCAAGGGGAAGGGAAGAAGCCCTCTTAGTAGGCAAAGGGGAGGTAAGTGCAGGGTGGCGGAAGACCCAGGCCCAAACAGCCAGCTGTGGATCACAAGCATCACTGTCTGAACTGGGCAACTTAAGAGGGATGTCATTTCTTTTTTTGTTTGTTTGTTTTTATAGACTTATTATTTAGTGGTGGCACTGAGGTTTGAACTCAGGGCCCCACACTTACGAAGCAGAAGTTCCTACCACTTGAGCCACTCTGCCGGCCCCTAAGAGGGATGTCTGACTCCTTCTCAGAATGAACTCCCTGAAGGCCCGAGGGGCAGGTATTAGGCAGTCCCTTTCCCGCCCTCTGGAGGTCGCTCATCTGCCAATGCCAGGTACAGCTGTCCTCCCTACTCTTCTGGAGGGAACAGTCTGTGGGACCTCAATGGCCGCCCCTTCAGGCCTTCCCTGAGCGCTCAGCTCCTCACTCACACAGATGACTAATGAATGTCAGGTGAATGTATGGGTGAGAACAAATGACTGAACTTCTGCGAGCCCACCAGCTGGCACCCCTGGCCTCTCCCCACCCCATTCCCTGGCAGGTGACAATGAGGATCCCCTATGTGCCACACTCTTCTCTCCACCACAAAAGTCTGGGCTCAAGTCTACCTGTTTCCTGTCCCTGGGACAGCGCTCCCCATTACCACTGGCAGATGCCCCCCAGGGCAGGTCTGCAATGATCACTTCAGGGACATCAGGTGCACCAGGTACATGACCAGCAGGGAAAACACTCCAGCCTGGACTTCCTCCTTGGGTGAGCCATGGCCAGAGGGGCATGACAGCTGCTGGGAGTGTGTAAAACGGGCAAAGGCAGCAGGCCAGGCAGACCTCAGAGGACAGCCACATGAGGTTCCAGGCACACATAAGAACACACAGAACTGCCCACAGTGGAAATCAGGCCTCACGAGGCCCACCACTTAGCTTACGACAGGATGTCCCATGACTGGAACAAATGCTGGTCCCAGCAGCCAGACAGCGACTCCTTCCTGAGCAGCTAATGCTGCCTGTCACTCCATGACAACAACAGGCTGATGACATGGGGTCTGATCACACAGCACTAGACCTGCCATCACCTGGACTTCCTTCCTGCAGCTGTCACATCGCACCACCCAGCACTGGTGCTCTCAACAGATGCTGGCCCCTCCCTCTCACAAGGCCACCCATCCTATGGCCAGTGTGGGGATTTCACATCTGTCAGCAACTGCTGAGCTCACAAAGAAGCAGGCAAGGTGCAATTATCATCCCTGCTTGGCATATGGGGAAAGCGAGGCCCAGATATAGGAAGTGGGGTGTCCTGCCTGGGGCTGGCACCTGCCTTCTTCCTGACTCCTGAGCAGCCCAGACTAAGGGCCTGCCATCCCAACAGCATGGCTGCCTCCATCCTGCACCACAGAGCCCGAGACACCCACATGCAAGTGAATTACCATCACACTTCTGGAAGGCTGTTCTCGCACGTTACCACAGGAAACTGAGGCATGGCGGGCCAGGTAATTGCCAGGATCTGAACCCAGGGAGCTGGAAACTGAAGCAGCAGTGCTTACACCGCTTTCAATCTCTGGGATCCTAAAAGTCCAGGCCTCCATCTAAAAACACTGCGGTTCACACATACCTGGACAAGATACTACTTCAAATGGAAAAGGCATCTCTGTTCATGCTTCTTGACCAGAGAACGGCAGGAGCAAACTTCCCCAAGAGGGTTGCTAGGGTTCCCAAAGACATGAACAAGGACAGCCAGGGGGCTCCTTGGCTGCTGGCAAGGAATAGGTGCTTATTTTATGATTCACTCCACAAATATTTATCAACGGCTGACTGTGGCAGGCACTGTTCTAACTGCTAAGGAGACAGTGGTGAACCAGACAGACAAAATCTCTGCCCCTCCCCGCTGAGGCTTCTATTTTAGGGATGACTACAAATAATAAAGAAGATAAAAAGGCAAAATACATTCATAGGTTTTTAGATACCAATTAGCTGCTGACTAGAGAAGGGGCATAGATGATGTTGAAATGGAGATTTAAATTTTAGATAGGGAAGTCCTCACCAAGAACCAGGCCTGGATAAATACCTGAAGAAAGAGAGGGGGAAAGTTATATGGCTATGTAAAGGAAGAACTTTTTGGGCACAGAGAAGAACAAGGACAGAGCCTGGAGCTGGAGCATGCCCAGTGAGTTCCTCAAACAGCAAGAAAACCAGTGAGATCAAAGATGTCCCAGGGGGCCAGGCAGGTGCAGCGAGAGGAGCCACTACAGGGCTTAGAGCAAAGGAACAGCATTTTAACAGAGATCCCTGGGTGGGTGTGGGGTAGGGAAAAGAGGCATCAAGAAGAATCTCACAGCTTTGGTCTGAGCAATTGAGAGAATAGTGCCCTTTCCTAAGATGGGGAGAGAGAATGGGATGGTCAGGTTTTGGGGAGAGATGAGATAACAGAAGGAGGGGACAGACAGCAGAAGCTCAACTCTTCATACTTTAAGTTTGAAATGTTTAAATTTGAGGTGCTGAAGGAGCAACTATGTGAGACATGTGAGTCTATCATCCAGAAGAAAGATCTGGATTACACTGCAGACACAAATTTGAAGGTTGTTGTAGCTCAGTGGCAGAGCGCTGGCCCAACATGCACAAGGCCCTGGGTTCCTCTCCCCAGGACTGGAAATAACTAACTAAATAAAACTGGTAATTTATGGTAGAGATGGCCCTTAAAGCTGTGAGAATGAATGAATCACCAGAAAAGGGGGCTGGGCAAAAGAGAGAAGTGGCATTTAAAGCACAGACCTATAAAATCCACTAAGAAACACAAAACACGTTCTCTCAGGGCATCACCTCTACAAAGTGAAGTGCCTACTGCTCCCTTCACTGCAGCCTTCTTGCTCCCTCTCTCCCTTCACAAAGACCCAGGGCAGGTGTGTACACACACAATGCTTAAGTTCCTCCTTTCTCTACTTCTTTGTGACACCACTCTGCTGAGTGAAAAGGAAATATCCTTTTGGGAAATTTCTCACAAGAAAGTAGTCCATGGAAGAAAGAGGAAAAAAACAAACAAACCCCTGAGCACTGAGACAACAGTAGTAATCCTTTCACAGAATGACAATCACACAGGCTCAGGTGTCTGTCACATTGCACAGTAGAGATGATGGGGTTATACTCCAATAAATCTGCATCATAAGTCAATCCTAACTCAAAACTGCTTTGACTATGCCTAACATCAACACTTAGCAACATGACACACTGTCCAGGGTCTGTTGTTTCCGCCATGATCACACAGTGACAGGGCCCAGCATGGAGAGGATCAAACCAAGCTTTGCTAGCTCAGGAAAAAAATCTAAATTCAAACCCAAAGTACAACTTCTGCTAAATTCATATCCCCTTAACACTACTGTCAAGTCCAAAACTCAAGTCAAGCCATTGTAAATTGGGGGCCCTCTCCACTGTATTCCTATTCTAGCTCCAAACTCATCACTCTGAGGCAACTCAGTTGCCCTCTCTTCCTCGTGTTAAGTGACAGCAACACTGACTACATCAACGGTAGCCTAGCATATTAGAGTAATATCTGCTCAGTGAAAAATGAATGAATGGTAAAGATACCACATATAAAAGAGCTTCATTCATAGGAAGTGATTAAACACACTGCCAAATGATAAATGAAACACAATGCACCTTCTGTTCCTCTTTCTCCCGTCTTATCATTCTCCTCCCCTTTCCCTTTTTTTCCATTCCTTTCCATCCTGCCCAAGACATGAGGCCACACTGGCTACAAAGCTTTGCCCTCCATGTTTTCTCACCCAACTATTGAACCTCATGGCACCTTAAGTGGGCGTGAAAGAGTCCCCCTGCCACAGATGAGGAAACTGAGACTTGGGCAGAAAATAGCCTCCAAACTCCAGGAACATTTTAAAGCAGAGACAATAACAAAAACACTGCATTCAGCTCAAGGGTGGAGCTTCAATGTTGCCAAACCAAACCTGCCTAACATCCTGTTTGACTGGTAAAAGGGCAGGTGAGAGAAAGGCCCAGAAGCTTGAGGAAGAGACAGTATTTGTTTGAGGTCATGTGGGTAGCCCATTAAAAAAAAATGGGCACAGATCCATGAGCCCTGTGCCCTCCCTGTTGCACATCCAAGGCTTGGCTCAGTCATGTGGTTACCCTGGTCACACGCTCCCTGTCACCAGCTTCCAGGTCATCTGTGAGAGCAGGAAGTGGACAACGGATTGGGGGTAGGGAGACTCTGGGATGGCTGGGCTGTGGGGAAGGAGGCATGTGGGAAGCAAGTGAAATCTACCGGTGCATGAGGATAAACAGGACGAGGCGGGGAATGAGAATTGGGGTACAGGGAAAGCACACAGGAGGCATGCAGGAGACAGCTCAACTAGGGGATCCCGTAGGAGTAACTGAGGCAGAAAACCGGGAGCCCTCGGACAACCATGAGTCCTAGAGTGAAGTTGGAGGCACTCACAGTTGGGACTAGGGTTGATTCAGAAAGGGATACTGAGGGACATTGTAGGGAACCTCCCCACCCGCCAGGTTGGGCCTCTGGGGGGACACAGCTCGAGATAAGAAAGAGCGGTCATGGATGGGAGTTGGGCACGCTGGGAGATCAAAGAACAGGAGTAACAGGGCACTCGGGAAGCCAGACAAGGGTCAATGGCGGACATGCCTCAGAATCAGAGACACAAGGAAGATCCAAAGGAGGGTCCAGGTGGAGACAACGAAATCTGGGTCTCTGAAGAGGTTTGGGAAGGGCCCCAGGCCCCGCCCCCCTGCGCCGTCACTCACCTCGTTTACGCAGCACTGCTACCTCCTCCTACTTCCGCAAAAAATGCGCCCCAAGGCCACGTGACGGCCGGCCGCCATCCTCCGCCAATGACCAGAGCCCGTGCCCCGGACGCCGCGGTGGCCCCACCTCCGAGCCAAGAGCCCTGCGCGAGAGGACTAGAGGAGGCGGGGCTCCGCCATCTTGGCCAACTGCCCAATGGAAGGAGCTCCCGCCTCCGAGGGAGGACGGACTTTCTACAGGAGCCAATCCTCGGAGGCGGAGTGCGGCCATGTCTCTGTGGGGCGGAAGGTCCTCTTCAGAGGGGCGGATGGCAGACAGGTGGATGGGGACGGGAGTCCTGCTTGAGTTTTCTCGGCGTCTAGTAAACCCGCCTTAATAACAGCTCATAACGATAAAAATAAAACCAGCAAAGGCAGAGGGCATGACAGGGAGGAACTTGCTTTAACTTTTTCCGGATTCTCTCAAGCTAGGCTTGCCAGATGTAGGGACCTCCAGATCAATTCGAATTCGGTAATCTTACCTCCTCAGGAGGCAGAGATCAGGAGGATCACGGTTCGAGGCCAGCCCGGGCAAATAGTTTACAGACCCTATCTCGTGGCCCAAGGTGTAGGCCCTGAGTTCAAACCCCAGTACCGAAAAAAAAAAATTGCAGCTAAACAACCAATAAAAAATTAATGTAAGTAGAGTAGTGTAGTGCCAGAAGATTATTCGTCGTATTCAGGCGAACCTCAAGAACGCCTCGAGTCAATCTCGGGAACTGTCTTAGCACTTCCTGTAGAGGTTTGAGCGAATGGTCGCTGTGAGCCTCCCGGGGTGGTGATGGCCGAGATAGGTCAATCCTTGGACCTGCGGACGAGGGTTTCAACAAAGCAGTCGTTAAGATGAAGGGTGCTGGTGAAGCGGCTGCTGGGCAGAAGCCCGAGGCGGTTTTAGTCCATGTCCACTTGCTTTTGACCAGCGGTCCCTTCCCCTCTCGCACAGATCCCGCAGCCTAGGCCTGGACGAATCTCAGTCCACCAAACACACAAGCGCCCAGCCGGGGGGCAGCCAGGGTTTCACTATTATTATTATTATTATTATTATTATTATTGACGGGACTGGGCTTTGAACACAAGGCTCAATGCTTGCAAAGCTTCAACCACACCTCCATTCCATTTTGATCTGGTTACTGTGGAGATTGGAGTTTTGCAAATTACTTGTCCAAGTTGGCCTGGAATCTTGATCCTCCCAATCTCAGCCTCCCAAGCAGAGAGGATTACAGGTGTGAGCCGTGCATGTGAAGTAGTTCAGTCATATTTTCCTGGGACGTGTAGTGAAGAAGCTACACCGAGCTGAGCAAGGTGGCACACACTTGTGAGCCGAGGCAGGAAGATGGTAAACCCCAGACCAGCCTGGGCTAACAGACCATTTCCAAAAATTTTTTTAAAAAATTACGCAGGTTAATAAAACTAACCATAGTAACTAGTATTTGGACAGAGCTTTACCAGATACAAAGAGACTTCGGTTTGGATAGGTTAATCTTGTCACCATTTTTTTATAGGTGGGGAAACTATTCCCTTAAACTAAGATTTAACATTTACTCAAAAGTTTCAGCTTGGATCTGAGAGAAAGGGTCAAAGACTTGAAATTCCTAATGAAAATATGCTGCCCTCCACACCCCAAACAAGTGAAGTTAGGGTGATGGTTATCAGGGAGCTTGCGAAAGACAAGGCTTTCCACCCACTGCCATGCAATCTGACCCAGGAAAACCCAGGTTAAGTCCTGTCCGTCTGCAAACACAAGCCCTGAGTTCAAGGGGGGGATACAAGGCAAATCTGTCAACACAGACACAATCAAACGGGAGATACAGAAAGGCAGGAAGTCTGCACCAATCAAATCAGAAGCGCTCAGATCTCCGGGAAAAATGCAAAAAAATAGAATCTCAGCTCCTGATGAAGTTAAGCATCCCTTCCCTAGGAATCTGGTGGACATTTTGTTAACCTGTTAACTGAGTGAAGAGATGGTGGTGGATATGTTGGGGGATTGGGTAGCACTGATGGTTTTTGTGGGTTTGGTTTTGTTTTGTTTTTGGTGGTACTGGGGTTTGAACTCAGGGCCTCATACTTGCTAGGTAGGTGCTCTACGTGCAAGTGGTAACTTGAGCCACTCTGACAGCCCTGTTTTGTGTTGGGTATTTTTGAGATAGAGTCTCGCAAACTATTTGCCCAAGGCTGGCCTCGAACTGCCATTCTCCTGCTCTCTGCTTCCTGAGTGCTAGGATTTACAAGCATGAGTCACTCATGCCTGGCAAATTTAAAATTAACTTTTTTTTTTTTGGCTTTTTTTGTTGTTGTTTGCTTTTTTCATGGGACTGGGGTTTGAACTCAGGGCTTAGAGCTTACAAAGCAGGTGGTCTACTGCTTGAGCCACAGCTCCAGTCACTCAGCACTTTTTGATCCTCACACATCCGGAAGAAGTAGTACCACTTCCCCACTTTGTAGATGGAGATACTGAGGTTCTACCAGAGGAAGTGATCACTGACTTTGGATCTACCAAAGTCAGTGAGAGGCAGAACCACAATCGAACCTTGTCTGGTTCCTTCCCCAACCTGTAGCCTTCAGTAGGGGCCAGGCAATAAACAAGATGGAGCAGGAAACCAGAGTGCATTTTGTTAAGGTCTTGGCTGCGGTGTCCTAGGTCAGCATCCTCCTGTCAAACTAAACACCTCAAGTGTGAACTTGGGTGGCGCACACATGCCACCGCACTAGTTCATCCATTTTCTGTGCACTTCAGCCTTCTCATAACTACAGAGTTGGAGGCAGTACCCAGTGTGTTAGAGGCTGTCGGGTGCTATGGAATAAAAGCAGGGAGGAGAATCAGAATGACTGTAATTTAATTATTTGATGTGTGTGTGTGGCACTAGGGTGGAATTCAGAGCCTTGTGAGTGCTACAAAAGTGTTCTACCCCTGAACTATGCCCGCACCCCTGCAGTCTGAAATAGAGTGGCCAGGAAAGAACTCACTGAGGAGAGAGACATTTAGATAGACACTGTGCAGCTGAGGGAGGGAGCCAGGTGGATCACCTGGAGAGGAGTTCAAGATGGAGGGAGCCCAGGCCCTGAGGCAGGAACCTCCTAGGCTTTTCTCTGGAAAGGCAAGGAGGTACTGGGGCTGGAGTAGAGTGAGCAAGGTAGTGGGCTGTAGTAGTTAGAGGTCAAAGGGATTAGAGGAGGGCCAGAGGGTCAGACCTGAAGAACATGTAGACCATAGTTTTGTTTGTTTAGTACTGGGGTTTCAACTCAGGGCCTGGTGCTTGCTAGGCAGGTGCTCTGCCACTTAAGTCATATGCCTCCAGCCGTGTAGGTCATTTTAAGATGGTGTTTGACTTTCACTCCTAGGGAAGTAGGGAGGCATGGGAGTGGCCTGCTCAGACTTAAATTTTAACAGACCATCTCTGTTCTGTGAGAATGGATTGTAAAGGCAAGACAGAGGCCATTGCAGAAATCCAAATAATCAACAATAAGATGATCACCATTCTGTTTAATCATCACAGCAGGAGAATCATTCCACGCTGGGTGTGTGACACACAGCTGTGATCCTGGCTACTTGGGAGGCAGAGGTAGGAGGACCATGGTCTGAGGCTCATTCCAGGCAAAAGTTAGCAAGTCCCTATGTAAAAAGCAAAAAGGGCTGGGGCATGATTCAAGTAAGCCGAGCTTAATCCCTAGTAACAGCACACGCGCACACGCGCACACACACACATGCGCACACACACACACACACACACACGCGCGCGCGCACACACGTGCATGCGTACAATACCACAAAGTTTTGTTTTGTTTTCTTGGTACTAGGGATTGAACCAGCCTGGCACATAGGCAGCCACGTGGTTTACCACCTGAACCACACACCCCTAGCCCTTTTGTTTTGTATTGTTTTTGAAATAGGGTCTCACTAACTCTGCTTGGTCTGGCCTTAAATTCTCTATCCTCCCGGCTCTGCTTCTGGAGTAGCTGGGATTCCAGGCATGAGCCACTCTGCCTAGCCTTAAAAACAAAGTTCTATTAGAGCATAGCCACACCAGTTGTTTCCATATGTGTATCCTTTCTGCATCAGCAGAGTTGAATCACCACAACACAAATCATATGGTCTATAAATCCTGAAATATTATCCTGGCCCTTTACAGAAAAAAATTTTTTTACCAACTCATGTTCTTAAACTGGGTTTTAAAGGTTGAATAGGAGTTTTCCAGTAAATTAGAAAACTAAGAACTTTCCTAACGGAAGGAACCATATGGATAGACAATCTGAGACTGTGTGAATTGTCTGGGGAATTGTAAGGGATTGAACACTGCTAGAAATGGGCATATGAGCAGATAAGCAGGCCCTGGAGGCCGACCAGGAAGGGTCTAGAGTGCAGGGCTGTGGGTACAGACCTTGTTCTCCAGGCAGCGGGAGCCCTGGCAGGGTTACAAGGCAGGAAGCAATGTGGAAATTCTGTGCCACCATGGAGAGGTTACTGCAGGGCATAGAGGCCACAAGGCAGCTGTATGTGATTGCAGCAATTATGTGGCTTCTGAGGGGCCACGGGGAGCTGTGCCCTCCCCAGGGAGGAAGGGAGCGCAGGTGACCTCGTGCTGAGGCAGCAGCCACATGCCTTCCCATCCTGAGGAAAATCCAGCCCGGCCACTGTGGGGGCCCTTGCTCTGCTCAGGGGCTCCGGGCCCTCTGTGGCCTGAGGAGAACTGGTTCTCAGGCAGGGCCCAGAACCCCCATCCCCCCACCCCTGGAATGGGTTGGAACCTGCACCCTGACATGCAGGAGGGTGGTTCAGAAAAGGTGCAGTGCCTGAACTTGGTTGTATAGTATCAGTCTCTCAGGGTGGGGCCCTCATGTGCAGTTCTTGGGGGTCATAGTGTAAATGCCTTCATCCCTTGTGTTACTATGCTGTCTCTTGCTGTAACAAATACCTGAGTTTGCCAAGTGTGGTCGCTGAAGCCTGTAATCCCAGCTACTTGGGAGGCAGAGATCAGGACCATGGTTTGAGGTCAGCCCGGATAAAAAGGTAGCAAGACCCCATCTCAGCCAATAAGCTGGGTGTGGTAGTGTGTATCTGCAATTCCAGCTACTCGGAAGGCACAGGTAGGAAGATCTTGGTCCAGGCCAGCTGGGCAAAAATCTCAAAAGGAAAGGGCTGGAGGTGTGGTTCAAGTGGTAGAGCACCTGCCTAGCAAGTGCAAGGCCCTGAGCTCAAACCCCAGTACTACTAAAAAATAAAGGAAAAAGAAAAACCTGAGATAATTTACTTGTAAAGAGGAAAGGGCCATTGTGACTCATAGTTTTGGAGGTTCCAGTCCATGATCAGGGACACATTGCTTTTGGGGTGGGGGACGACATCATGGAGAGCACATGGTGTAGCTGAGCCCCTCTCCTTATGGCTGGGAAAGGCAAGACAGAAAAAGAAGTGAGTCCCACCTCCCTTCGAGGGTAGCCTCAATGACCAGACCGCTTACTAGCGTCAGCTCTTACTGCTCCCACCGCCTCCCAGTAAAGCCAAGGCCTTAGCACATGGTCTTGGGGAACATTCCAGACTCGAAGGATGGGATGTCCTTTCTTCCTTTTCGTACGCTTCTCATCCTTATTTCAGTTTCAACCACCATTTTACAAACTCCCTACTATGTGCATGGTGTGGGGACACAAAACAGATCTCTTTTTGTGCTCTGTATGCATATACACGTGTTTTGTTTTCTTCTTGCGGTGCTGGGGATGGAACCCAGGGCCTTTTGCAGGTGAAGCAAAAGCTGTAGCACTAAGTCACACCTTCAGCCCCTCTTTCCTGTCCTTAGGAGTTCATGGTCTAATACAAACTTGCCTCAAATACACAATAACTTTACTGTAGAAAGTAGTGGAATAGCAGGCAAGTGTTGCTTTCCCTGTTGTCATTCTTACTATGTCTGTTCACCCATGTTCATTGCAGCACGGGTCACGGTAACAAGAAATGAAAACAAAGTAAGTGTCCATCAACTGATAAACAGACAAAGAAAAGGCCATGAAAAAGGATGAAGCTGTCATTTGTGACAAGAATGGAAGTAGAGGATATAAGTTATATTGAGTGAAGTAAGCCAGGCACAGAAAGACGAATATTGCACGATCTCACTCATGTAGAATCATGTTTACAATGATCAGAAAGCATGTATCCCCTGCTCCCAGTTCATTAGTTGAAACTGAATCACCAAGGTGATGGCACTGGGTGGGAGGGTCTTTGGAAGGTGATCAGGTCGAGAATGGGATTAGAGGTATTGTAAAAGAGGCCTGAGGGAGCCAGTTTGCCTCTTTCTGTCCCTCCACTGTTTAAGGACTTAGCAACAAGACACCATCTTTGTAGCAGAGAGTATGCCCTTGTCTGACACGGAATCTGCTGGTGTCTTGGACTTCCAAGCCTCCAGAATCGAAAGCAATATGTTTCTGTTTGTAAATTAATGGCTAAGGTGTTTGTTGTGGCATTCTGAAAGGACCAGACAATGTTCTTGAAAATATAGTCAAAATCAATGAATTTTAGTGCCTGACTAAAATTAGGCAGGATAGATGAGAGAGTGCTGTAGTTACAAACAGCCCCTCACTCTCATTGTCTCCACAGGACTTCACGTCTTTGTTCATTCATATGTTCAGTGTCAGGAGGGACAAAGGACTCTGTATCACAGTCAGTTAGAAGTCAGGCTGAGGGGCACCTTCTCAACACGGGCTTCCATGAATGCTCGGGCAGGAATAGGCAGTGTGGTGAATCAGGTGTTGGCTCAGAAAACTATGCTGCTCAGAAGTGACCTGCTCCTTCTGCACTTGAGGGACCAAAGCAAGCCGCATGGCCATACCTAATTTGAAGTGAGGTGGCCTTCCACAGGACCGGAAGGAGGGAGGGACTAGAATAGTTGTGAACCTCCCACAGGACTTCTGCATGGATCAACAAGGCAGCAGGCTCTGTTTTGTTTGCAATGACAGAAACATCCATGCTTGACCAACGAGTCATACCCCCGGTCCAGCTCCTGCCTGAAAGTTTCTCAAATGTATACAGATGAAGTTGGCACAACACCACCGTATTTTAGAAATTCCTGGCAGCAGGAACTGAGTAATAAAGAGGGCTG
Organism: Castor canadensis; assembly: GCF_047511655.1. Taxonomy (NCBI): domain Eukaryota; kingdom Metazoa; phylum Chordata; class Mammalia; order Rodentia; family Castoridae; genus Castor; species Castor canadensis. The sequence continues at coordinate 148,702,538 of NC_133393.1, forward strand.
GGCCTCATTGTATCAAGAGAAAAGAGATGGACAGTGGGTGTGGTGGCACCGGTAATCACAGCGGTAATCCCAGCACTCAGGAGGGTGAGGCAGAAGGATGGAGAGTTTGAGGCCAAACTAAGCTACACCTCCAGACCTTCACTCAAAAATAAATAAGTAAATATTTAAAAATAGAAGGAGACCAGAATGAGTCAGAACTCTCTTGATTGCAAGTGACAAAAACCCAACTCAATTTTAGTGTAGGAAAATAAGCAAAGGACTAGAAAGTAACCAGAGACTCTTCCAGAATCCTAGAAAGAGTGACCAAACAGTAGAGGGCACCAGAGTGGACCTAAGTAGGCTCTCCTTGAGTCTTTCTCTCTGCATAGCTAACTCTGGCTAGGGGCTATGAACTATGACTGACCCAGCTCGGGACCATCACCTCTGGCAGACCCACTGTCACTGGATGGGCGGGAGATGGGCAGGCAATGCGTCCAGTTGCCCTCTACACCCCCAAGGAGCTGAGGCAGAAGCCTCCAGAGCAGAAAGGAGTCAGGAGCCCTGGGTGATGGCAGGAAGCAGGCCTGATGAGTAAGGTGGCAGGGAAGGACAGGGAGAGGTCCCTATGTTAGTTAGATCTTGGGCAGCACCACTGGACAGCCAAAATTTCCATAAGCATGAATTGTCTTTTTTTGTGTCCCAGGGCTCTTGGCAATTGGTGAAATACACAGGCCCCACTATCAGGGAGCCAAAGGACCTTCTAGGAAATGAGCGATAACTTCTGTCTTCCTCTCCCTCCTCTACCCCTGATCTTCCCTCTTGAGCCTAGGTCAAGGTCCAAGGTCAACACATCCATTCATCTCATTGTGCTCCTACTATATACCCTGCCCTATATTGGACACTGGGGACACAAAAATGAAAACATATAATCCTTGTCCTCAGAGAGCTGTTGATTTAAGAAAAGATAGCCCAAAAACATGGAGTGGAAAAGGTGCTGCCGGGAGGGAGGCCTTGCCAAATTTCCCACCCTAGCACAGCAACCTGAGTCACCTGAGTGATCTGGGAAGCTGCTGGAGAAGGTGACATCTGAGCTGGGGACAAAGGACAAACAGAGCTGGTGGGATATGATGGTGGAGGGATCTGTAGGATTGAAAGCATGAGGTGGGGAAGAGGGAAGTGACCATGAGGACAGAGGTCCAAGTGGCTTCAGCCCCCAAGGGCATAGGGAGAGCTGAGCCAGCTGAAGCAGAGGGCAGATCCAGGAGGCCTAGGAAGAGTCTACACTTTGTCCTGAAGGCAATGGGAAACCATGGAAGGTTCTGAGCAGAGGAGTGGCCAAGCCAAGTTTAGGTTTTAGAAAACTCGATTTTCTGCATGGAGACTGGAGGCAAGGGAGGCCAGGCAGGAGGCTGCTGCGTAGAGAAACTCTAGAGCTTTGGAGGCCACTGCTGAAGGAAGAGGAGGTGACAGAGAGAAGACAAGGTGAGGAGGTGAGGTCACTAAAACTCTGTGCCTGGTTAGCTGTGGAAGTGAGGGACAAGGATGGGTTAAGCATGAAGGCCCAGTTTCTCTCTGGGGTGGCTAGGGAGAAGGTGGGTGGTGTCACCAACTTGTTGGAGACACAGAGGGTTTCAGGTGGTAAGGGTGGCGCTGAGTACCCGTGACAACATTGAGCTGCACATGCCGGAACAGCTGAGCACAGAGATTGGCAGTCATCTGCTTCAGATGGCACTTGGAGCAGAGATGGGGACCAGAGGCCTGGGGGCTGGGGGAGGGATGGAGCTTTTGAAGCCAAGGGAAAATGATGGTTTCTAAAAGAGCTGAGAAGTGAAAAGGGGGACAGATTAGGGCTGAAGGTAGACCCTGGATTTAGCAATGAAGAGATGGCCGGAGACCTCAGCAAGAGCTCCCTTGTTGGACAGCACCCAGGGCTGTGATGGGTCAGGAGGGAGGGAGTGGAGATGACTTGAGTGAGGTCATAAAAGGGAGGAAAAAACAGGGGTGGGGGCTGAGATGAGGGAGGAGTGAAAAGTGGGGTTCAGGGCATTTGTTAGCAATGACAGCCATTTTGGTGAGGGAGAGGATGGGGCTGGGATGTGGGCACGAGGGACTGGAAACGGGGAGGGGTGGGTTTGCGGAAGACACAGGGCAGCTTCTACAGTGGCTTGGGGGTGAAAGGTGGTGCAGGGAGCTGAGGCTGAGCCTTGAGGTGGCAGGTGAGTGGGGCTGAATGGGAGTTAGCATGAGGTGCCAAGGTACATATTCTTGCAAGAAGGCCCCTAGGAATTCTGAGGGCCTGGGGGACTGACAAGGACAGCTTAGCATGGCTGTAGCCCAGGTGAAATGCTAGCACCCAGGTTAGGGTTTGCCAGGATCCAGCATAGAAAGGACTCAGACTAGCCATGACAGCTACCCAAGTATGGGCTGGGCACCTCTTATTTAAACATCCAAAATCCAAAATCCAACTTTTTGAGTGCTGACTTGAGGTAACTGGCAGAAAATGCAGGTACATTAAAAATATTTTACAAAATATTTACAAAATTGCCCCAGGCTATGTGTATAAGATGTATTTGAAATATAAATGAATTTTGTTTTCAGCCTCAGGCCCCATGCTAGAGAGATTTCATTATGTAAATGCAAATAGTCCCAAATCAGAAATCTGAAATCATTCTGTTCCCAAGCATTTCAGCTAAGGGACACTAAAGCTGTCATTGGAGCTATCAGAGGGAAATATTTCTCAAGAAAAAAAAGATGGGGAGTGGAATAAAACTGGAATTAGTGCAGTATGGTAGCATCCCTTATCCATGGGTTTGCTTTACATGGTTTTGGTTACCACGACCAACTGTAGTCTGAAAAAATTAACATTTGCCAGCTGCTGGTGGCTCACGCCTATAATCCTAGCTACTCAGGAGGCAAAGAACAGGAGGGCAGAAGTTCAAAGCCAACCCTAGCAAATAGTTCCCGAGACCCTATCTTGAAAAAAAAAACCATCACAATAAAAGGTCTGGTGGAGTGGCTCAAGGTGTAGGCCCTGAGTTCAAACCCCAGTACCACACACACACACACACACACACACACACACAAAAGCATTTGTCTTGACTTGTTCGGGAGAGAGACCTTACCACAGCATGGTAATTGTTCTTTTTTAGTCATTATTGTTAATCTTTTACTATGTCTAATTTATAAACTAAGCTTTATCATAGGTGTAGATATATAAGAAGAAATATAGCTAATACAGAGTTCGGTACCATCCATGGTTTGGGGCAGCTACTGGGAAGTACCTCTCCCCACAAAGTCCTGAGGGTTATTCCTGTTGAGGGCAGTGGGAGACAGCATAGCCTTTGACTCCAACTGGCCCAAGTTCAAGTCCTCTGGCAGGGATGAGCTGTGCGGTATTTGGTCAGTCTCTCACCTTGTCAAGACACAGAGACGATAACACCTAACTGGTAAGACTGGGGCGAGGGTTGAGGGCAGTCAGCTACTAAGAGCGCCACACATGTGGACCAGGCATCCTCCATCCCCAGATGGCTGGTGAGCCTAGTCTCTGCCTGTTCCCTCAGCACTGAGAGGGTGACCATCTGTGAGCACCTCTCCTCTTGCCTTTACGAGAAGGGAAAGTGGAATTTTAAAGACAGTGACAGTGATCTCCGTACAGACCATTTGATGGGGGATGGTTTGGTGGCAGTAAGAGAATAGAACTGGAAAAATATGTAACATGCAAAAGGGTCATGGACCCTTAGCACAATGCCTGGTACAAAGGAAGTGTCTCATTAACAGCATGATAATATATTATTATTACTAATTACCAGTGGGAAGAAACTGGTGTGAGGCCTGTGATGGGTGAACTTTCTGAGCAAGGCAAGGTGTCAGAAGATGCTGAAATGGTTCCTGTGGCATCACTCCCACCCAGCAGAGGGACCCATGGAAACATGGGACCTGGCCCAGTGTTGGATGGCTGCCTGCCAAGGAGGGGGCAGAGAAATCTTGAGGGACAGGAGCTCGAGAGATCTGGAAATCAGATCTCAGGGCCACCAGAGAGCATCTCACTGGGAAAGCCTCCCACCCCTGTGCTGGGGATGGAACCCAGGGCATCTCAAATGCCCGGAAAGCACTCTACCACTAACTTGAGCTACATCCCCAGCCTCCCTGCCCCCCAAGGAAGGAGCTTCTAAAGCCATCCTGGCTGTCCTCCCCAGCATTATAGCTTCTGGCTACTTTCCAGTGAGGGACAGCTGCAGAGGTGACCTTTATCTGAAGAAGGCTTAGTATGGCTTCAGAGTGTTTGAAATCCACTGACCTAGTCCTGCACCCTGTCTGCAGGGGGCAACTGAGGCCCAGAGAGACAACTGTCACCAACAAGGATCAGCCAGGGGTGCAATCCAAGCTGTAGAGCCTGGATGGCTCTTGGGTTTAGCCCATCCCTGCTACGAAATACCTTTCACAAATGAGGCTCCCGCTTTGGGCAACAGTCCCATGGGAACTGGTGGGGCACTACTTGGTGGTTTGCCCCTTGCCCTCGACATAGGCAGGTGAACAAGGACCTGTTGGACCAATTACAGTTCTATGGGACTGTGCAGACAGAGGGCGGCTCCCTCTCTAGAAACTAGCAACAAAGTGCCTCCCTGTTGGTGGCAAGTGAGGCCTCTCGGCAGGGTGAGGTCATCCCTAACTTGGTGTGACTAAAGTCAACTACCCATGGGACAAGCAGGTTTCTCTGAGGGAGTGCACTAGAGGACTCATTTCTGTCTGGCCCAATATTATTGATCTTTTAAAAAATTTTATTATATTATTGTATTGATATTCTGGGTCTTTTGTTACATACTACGCACGGTGCCAAAAGTTGGTAAATGTAAACACAAGACATTGTTTTACTGTCCAGAAGCAGGCAGTAAGTCAGCTTATAGCACAGAGTGAGGTCAGCTGGTGAGAGGTGGGCCAGGATCCCACCTGACAGACAAATGTGATAGTCTCTGCTTTAAATTTTTTTCATTATGATATAGTTTCAGATTTAAAGAAAAATTGCAAGAATGGTGATCTGTGTATGTTCTCCACTAAGATTGCTCACATGTCAATATTTGATCACATTTGCTTTATAATATCCTCCTTCTGTTTAGGGCTGCCATAACAAAAAAACACAGCTGTGGGCTTTCACAACAGAAATTCATTTCTTAGGTCAAGGTGTAGGCAGGGTTGGTTTCTCCTGAGGCCTCTCTCCTTGGCTTGCAGATGGCTACTGTCTCCATGTGTTCTTACACGGTCTTTCTCTGTATGTCCGAATTCCTTCTGAACCATTTTAGAATAAATTCAGGTATGAGGCCCCTTTACCCCTAAATGCTCCAATGTGTATTTCCTAAAATCAAGGGCATTTTCCTACATCACCACAGAACAATCAACAAAATAAGAAAACTTCTGGGCTCTGTGGCTCACACCTGTAATCTTAGCTACTCAAGAGGCAGAAATTAGGAGGATTGTGGTTTGGAGCCAGCCCAGGGCAGATAGTACATGAGACCCTATTTTGAAAATACCCAACACAAAAACAGGGTTGGTGAAGTGGCTCAAGTGGTAGACCACCTGCCTAGCAAGTGTGAGGCCCTGAGTTCAAGTCCCAGTGCTGCCAAGAAAAAAGAAAACAACAACAACAAAACCCCAAATTGACATCAATACAGTACTCTAATCTACTATCTAACCAATCTCGGGTCCATTTGTCCTATTGCTGGTGACACTAACTTTGATCACTTAGTAAAGGTCGGGTCTTCCAAATTTCTCTTCTTCAGAGTTATTTTTCTTCCATAATTAAGAATTGTCTTGAAACTATGCAAACATCTTTCTTCTCATCAAATTTTCATATGTATCTGATGATTCCTTATGTAATACATTATTACTGCAGTGGCCTGATGGTCATTTTCTTTTCTTTTCTTTATTTCTTTCTTTATTTATTTTATGACCCAGGCTGACCTCAAACTCATGGTACTCCTGCCTGAACCTCCCCAGTGCTGGAATTACAGACATGTGCCATGCCCAGCCTGATGGTCATTTTCTGATTCTGTCACTCCTTCTACTTGAGGTTACAACCCCTTGTTACCATGATCTATTTGGATGCTGAAATGGTCCCAGATTTGGCCAGTCACAGAACCCCCACCCCACTTTTAAATTCAACATTGCACTTAATCCTTGACCTTGACCAGAAAGGGGGCCATGTCTGTGGGAAGCAGTTCCTGCAGGGTAGATAATGAAGCACTCAGACCCTTCTCTGCTAGGCTGAGGATGGAGGTGAGATCTAGGCAGCAAGGTGTCCCAGAGGGCTGTTTGGGTCCACTGGATTCAGGCCTAGTTGAGCACCTCCTATGTGCCAGGCATGGCCTCAGCTCTTGAACAGATCAGAAAATGGGGGAGAGGAAGACAACTCACAATTATGCTCTTTCTAGAATTGAGAACTTCGGTACCCAAGAGGTAACTTGAGGGGCTCTCAGCTATGCAAGTGAGGGGGCAGTAAGCAATTGGTTTGGGGTACTAGTCTGAGTGCAAGAGAAAGCTGGCTCAACACCTGGTCACTTGGGGCATTAGTGGGCCATGGCATATAAAATCCAAGGCCATTAGGAGGGAAGCGATAGATGTCACAATGCCAGGTAAGGGAGGACCAAAGATAGGAAAACCTCACAAGAGTACTGAGATCAATTACACTGCACCAAGGAGAGGAGCCTGAGGTCTTATGCCCAGCAGAATAAGTGGGGTGACATCAGCTTTGCAGAAGTGGTGGCCACTGGGGTGATGGCACTCCACGAAGCCACAGCAAAGGCAGAGGAGAACGAACTGCAACCCTCCCCCGTTTTGCCTCCCATCTATGCTGCCCTCCTCCTCTGGTTGGAGCTTACCCCCCAAACATCTGGGTTCAAATTCCAGTTCTCAGACTTCGTAGCTGAATGACTTTGCCAAGTCACTTTACCTCTCTGAGCCTCCATACATTTATTCTTCAACATGCATTCATCGTGGCTCTACTATGTGCCAAGCAGCATCCGAGGCACTGCACATGCAGTAGTGAATGAGGTAAAGCCCTACATTGCAAAACTATTCTGGTAGGGGAAGACAGACAACAAGCAGTAGGCAAATGCATAAAGTATTATCTTAGACATCAAGGTGACATATGAATAAATTTCGTAGGTAAAGACTCCTGTAGTCAGGGAGGTCAGGAAAGATCCACCATTGGAGTTGATCTGAAAGGTGAGGAAGAACCAGACAAGTGGACAGAAAAGAAAACAGTGTATGCAAATAGCCAGTGGCAGGAATGGACTTGTGTGTGGTTGGAGAGTAAGTGAGGGAGAGTGGCAGTGGTGAGGCCAATGGCTAGAGCCCTGTAAGCTAAGAGGAGAAGCAATTTATATATTCTATATAGAAGTATGAGGTAAAGGGATGCCACTAAGAGGGCTGAGCTAGAAGGAGTGTGTACAACAATCTGATTTTTCTTTTTAAGAGGCAGAGCCTTACAATGTTGCCCAGGTTGGCCCCAAATCCTTGGGAGTCTGCCTCAGCCTCCCAAGTAGCTGCTTAACAATCTGATCTTTGTTTAGAGAACATCAGCTGTTGTATGAACCCTTTAAGGGGCAAAGTGGCAAGTCTGGTGCCCATTTTCCAGATAAGCTGATGGTACCTGGACCAGATGGCAGGACTGGTGGTGAGAAGTGGTCCCATGCAGCAGAGTTATGGAGGCAAGGCTAGCCTGGCTCATGATGTAGGATGAGGAAGAGAGAAAGAGGAACAGAGAAGGTTTGGACCACTGAGATGGGCGTGGTTGGGAAAAGCAAAGGTAGGGGTAGCGCAAAGGAGTGGGATTTTGGCCGATTGGTATTTGCAGTCCCATTTGACACCCACGTGGAGGTGCGGGGTGGGAAGCTGGCTAGAGTCCGGAACTCACGGAAGTTGTCGATATGGAAATACAAATCCGGGGCTCACAGGCATATCGACGGCATTTAAAACCACGGGTCTGGATGAGATCATCCAGGCAGAGGGTGTAGGTCGAAAGGAAAAGAGGCCCGGGACTGTACTACAGACTGTAAAATAAAGAAAATGACACCTCCACTCACGTGGCTCTCGCGAGGTGTCACGTGAACGCATCCGGCTGCCTCTGAAACCTCCGCTGAGAACCCTGACGGTTACCAGGACGGCGATGGCTTTTGGGGCGGAGCCTTATTGGGGCCGGGCTTGGTCGGGGGCGGAGCTTGCCAGAGGCGGGGCCTCCGAGGAGGGGCCTGGTCGGGGGCGGGATCGAGGTACCGGGTGGCTGCTCTGGGCCCAGGGGAGGGCGGGGCGATGACGTCACCGCATGACTGGGTTTTTATGAATGAAAGGAATCCTGTGAGTGAGTAATTCCGGGAAGCTCGCTTTACAACTCCGTGCAGCTCCGGCCCCCTGAGCCGCCCGCCCCACAACAAAACTCCGCGCGGCGCTCCCTGAAGTCTGGTGCGGTTCGGAGCGGAGGGGAAGACAGACCAGGGCGCGGGCTGGGACAACCACCGCGACAGCCGCCAGGACAGCAGTGAAGGCGCACGCGAGCGAGGGGTCCCAGGCAGGCCTAGCGGGCCGTGAGCGGGTGAGGAGCGCTGTTGAGGGACGGGGATCGGGCGCGGAACCCCCGGGCGGCAGGGTTTCCGCATCTCGAGGTCGTGCCCGGGCTGGTCTCCGGGCCCGCTCCGTCGGTGATCGCATGTTTCCATCGCTAGGACCGGGGGTTGGGGGGGGGAAGGGAAGCAGGTCGGGGTGGGACCGAGACCCGGCCAAAGCCAGAGGGGTGGGGTGGGGGTGGGGACGGGCCCTCCTCCCCCTGGCGCCGGCCGGGGAGCCGCGGAGCCGGGAGGAAGGGGCAGCGCGGGCTGGCGAGCGTCAGCGTCCGCCCAGGCGGGGGCGAGGGCGGTGTTTGCACGTACGTGACTCGGTGAGAACAGTCCCTGGACCGGTGCCCGCTGGCCGTGTGTGCGCGGTTTGTTTACGTCCGAGGGCGGCGGGCGTGCGTGTGTGTTCCCTGGCGAGCGTCCTGGGTATCCTGCCGGGTGCGTGCGCGCGCGGTGTTCCTTGTGCGTGTGTGTCCCCGCCCGCGCGCGCTCCCTAGAGCCTGACACTAGCGGTGTGTACCTTGCAGAGGGTGTGCCCCGGGCGTCCACAGGGGTAAATGCGGAATAAGGACCCGAGTGAAGGAAGCTGTCCAGTCCGTGGTCACACGACACACGGTCTGGAAATTCTCGTCTGGGCTGTTCCCACCAGCTAGGACTGCCTGGCCCCTGCTCTCTCCGGAGTTTCCCAGGGCTGTAGCCATGTGAGCCCAGTGTTTGTCACCCGCCCAGGGCCTGCAACTGAAGCCAAGGAATAGGACAGAGGTATCAAAAACCCCACCCAGCTGAGCTGGGAGTAAGGTGACGGAGCCACCCTTCACGTGGCCCCCTGGTGGATCTGGTAACAAAGTGGGTTGGAGCCCAGGTCCTTGTTTCCAGGTTTTCCGGTCCCCTAGGGAGAACACACCCTTGGGATTTGTTCTTCCCAGCACTGTCTATTCCTTCAGTCTCAGGAGAAAAAGAAAGGGCCAGAGACTTTGAGGTGGAGGTCAGGGTCTGAAGGATCCCAGATTAGTTCCCTCGTGTGTACTCCAGGCTGATCAGGGTTAGAGTCTGCACCTGCTGGGTCCGGAGACGGGGTGGGGTTGGTTGCCACCCTCATGGTAGTTTCAGTTCACAGGTGGGACTAGTTAGACTGGACCTATGCCTGGACTGCTGGACCCCATAGACTGGTTAAGGACTGGACCAGCTGGTAAACCTGAGTCCTCACCCTGGGCCAGGCAGGGTCACCAGGCAAGAGGCATTGGTGGTTTTTTGCACCAAGGATTGATAAATGAGAGACAGGGAAGACCTAGTCCTACCCAGCCATGAACCCTACTGAAAGCACCTGCTTGTCTCAGCAGCCTGAAGGATTCCTTGCTGGGCAAGGAATTTCATGATCCAACTCCAACTTCCCCATCCCATCCTTTCCATAGGGCTATGGAATCACACAGGGGCAACTGAGCTTGCAAGGTGGGGAGCCAATGATCTTTTATCCCCATCTGCAGCAGGAGCCAGTCAACCTTCCAGGTGGCAGGATGGGAGGTGGAATAGGGGAACCATGGGAAAGCGGAGCCAACAGCTAGGCCAGGAGTTAGCTGTGTGTGGAGTCTGAGTAACGGGCGGGGGTGGCAGGAGCACAGGAACCAGAGGAGCCCATCCTCAAGGCTGGGCAGGAAATATCCCCCAATAGGGTTAGGGGTCAGTGGGTGAGGGGAAGTGGCTGGTTGGCTCAGTCGCAGGTGAAAAGTTAGCATTGGAGAGTTCAACCTCCTGTTGACACCCTGCAGGTCCACTAGGGTCCAGGACCCAGCATGGCCGCTAGCGGATACTTTTAGTCTTGCGTTGCCCTTGAGCGCCTGTGGTGGGCTGGATGCTGGGGATGAGATGATGGGCAACCAGATGTGGAGGCTGCCCTGGGAAGGGAGCTTACAGCTGAGCAGGGGAATACAAAGGAGAGCCACAGAACTAAATGCAAAGCCTCCGCTGAGATGTGTGGCATGAGGGGAAGTAACGCTGGCAAAAAAGTATGTAACAGTGTTCGAACTTGGGACAACCACGGACGGTTTCCCTGAGGAGGCAACTAGTGAGCAGAGTCTGGTGGAGTGGTGATTGTCTGTGAAGCCACTGAGAGCAAGGGCTGCAATCCTCCTTTGGTCCTTCAGAGCCCAGCACAGAGCCTGGTGCAGAATAGGTGCTTCTTGAATGTTTGATGATTGAAGAAATGAGTACTGGATCCATGTTGTTGAAGAATGCCATAGCTTGTGAAGGAAAAAGCCTAGGGATGCTGGGAAGTAGAAAGCCAGGTCTTGGGGTGTAGGATTCTTGAAGGAGGCTCCCTAAAATGAAAAGGGCCCAGGTGATACCTCATACACACACACACACAGCATGGAGGCCAGCAGTGCAGGGTCTCAAAAGGTGACAATCATGGTCATGATCCCACTGACCCTCTTAGGGTTGGAGCTTCGTAGAGGTAAGCAAGACTAGAGGCCAGTGAGAGCGAGGCGGCTGTGGTCTTGGTGCAGTCAAAAAAGGAAGTGGCCCCTGGCTGTGCAGGTGGAGAAGAGGGGGTGGTCAGGGCTGACAATCCCAGTATTTGTGTTCTCATGCCTTCAGGGAGCCTTCCCTGATTTCCTTTCCCTTCCTTAAATGTTGGTGATCTTGGAGCTCTATTCTGGGGCAGAATCTGACACTCAGCTCAGAGATGTCATTACTGGGTGGTACCTTAGGCTTTAGCACGTTGGGAAACCGAGGCCCAGAGAGAGAGCATGACATGCCTGAAATCACACAGCAAACGTGTGGGTGGCAGAACTGCGCAGCTTGATTCTCCCAGCCTTGCTCCCTTCCAGCAGGGAGGAGGCGCCCCTGTGCTAGCTGCCAAGACCCAGGCAAACACATTTTTTCCCTCTGTCCTCACTGAGCAAGAGGCTGGCTCAGCAGCCAGAGAGGAGCTCAGGCCAGCAGGGGCGGGGTGTCTGTAGGATGTCTCTGGACTGGACTGAGGGGCCAGGGAGGGTGAGCAGGAGGGCTGTGGCCCTGACTGGGTAGCTGTCATCCCCCAGGAATAAGCACACTCTCTGGGCCTCCAAATACAGTTAGGACGCTCAGGCCTGGAGGTCAGCTCTGCCGATTTCCAAGAGATGAGAGGCTGAGAGAGGTGGGGCCCCAGGGCTAGGCAGACTGGTGATGATGGAGGACCCCAGACCCCTGGGCTTGCATCCTAGGAGTCCTGGCCTGCAGCTAGAGACCAAAAGCCTGAGGTGATGAGAAAGTCCCCCCTCCCGTGATGGTCCCTCTTTGACTGGCTGACTGCTGAGCTAGGACATTCCTGGGCAAATGAGGGCCTCTGCTGACTTTTGGGATATAGCTGAGGGCTGAGGAGGCGAAGGCTAGGATGGGGGGCATGGAGAAGAAAAGGAAGAGCAGCTTACAGTCACAGCCAGCGGCAGCCTGGTCTGCAAGAAGGATGACCACCAGTCCCACCCCTTGGGCTGTGTTGAGAAGGATTCTGAAGTCGTGTCCGGGCTCAGTGGAAATCAGTGCTGTGTTGAGAAAGATCCCCGAGGCTGTCTCCCACCTCATTGGGAGTAGGTGCTGTGATTGGTTAGTGATGTCTGTGCCGAGAGCAGAGGGAGGGTGATGTGAGTGGGATGAGCTGTGTGCAATTCCTAGTCTTATCTAAGCAACTGTGTTTTGTACACAAATGCTATTATGATCACCCCCCACTGAAGAGACCATGGCCCAGAGAGGACAGTTGACTTGCGAGAAACCAGGGTGTTCTGCCAACGCTCTGCATTAGGCACAGCACCCTGTAATCAACACCCAGCACCCAACAGGCTCTCAGTTGACCTGCGCAGAGAGAGGCTCCCCTCTCCCATGTGGTCTTTCAGTGGAACCCAGAACACCCAGGCATCACTCACTACCCTGGTTCCCCAAACAGCTGGCAAGGGAGCCTGGATATTTGGTGGCCCTTGCATATCTTATACCTGGCAGGCCTAATGCACATTGGCATATCGGAGCCAGGGGGCTTTGGAGACTGGCAAGTCACAAGGGTGAGGCAACAGAGCCCAGAGAAGAGGCTCTTGCAGGCCTATACTGTGTGGAGGCACATGGCTCAGTGTGTTTTCAGTCCTGGACTCTACCCTGTGCTGGCTCTGTGACCCTGAACTATTGCATTGCCCTCTCTGGGTATTACTTCACAGCACTGTCCGGAGGACCAGGGAGATATCAATGTCAAAGGATCAAGATTCAGCCCTGCACCTTGACAGGTGTTCAGAATTCCTCCCCATCCGCACAGTCAACTGCTGTGTGACTTCAGGCAAGTGGTGTTACTCTCTGGGTCTCTACCTTCTCTTCAGTAAAGTAAGGAGGCAGGGCAAGATGACCTCTAGAGGCCTTTCCTACCGTGACCCTGGCCAGCCCAGAGAAGCTGAGTCAGAACAAGACCAGACTCCCGAACACTCAGCAATTTGAACAACCTCCCAGTGTTCACTGTTCATACGACGTGCTGCCACCAAAACTGTGAGAGGCAGGTATCGCAGTCCCATCCTATAGAGGGGAAAGCAGAGACCCAGAGAGGTGGAGTGGCTCTGCCAAGGTCACACAGCCTGGAGAAAATGAGGATGGGATTCAAACTCGGGCTTGTCTCCCAAGCCAGGCCCTTTCCCTATTTCCCACACCCCACTGGAGCCTCCTTCCTCTCCCTTCGTGTTCTTCTGCATCTGGACGTCTCTACCAAGGGGAAGCCAGGAGGCAGAAGGGAGGAAGAGCTGGAGACAGGGCCATGAGGTTTTTCTCTCAGACGTTATTCCACGGGGTTGGGGCTCGGAACTTGATTGGGACGTTGACCATCTGTGTGATCATGTCAGATGATTCACTCCCTCCTGTTACCCCAAAAATGCATCCTGCCCCTGCCAGGCCCTGAGCTGAGCAGCCTCAAGTGCCTGAGACTGACTCAGCCATCTCGTGGAGGGAGACAAGGAACAAGTCCATTGCAACCCCTGGAGGAGAGGAAGGGGTCATCTAACATGACCTAGGAGTCAGGGAGGGCTTCCTGGAGGAGACATCTGCACCAGGCAGAAGGATGAGCAGGAGTCTGAGAGTTGGGGGAGGAAAAGACAAAAATGTCACCAGGTGGGAGGTGGTCCAGAGACAGGAAAGCGCGGGTGGGAGGAAGTGAAAGAAATTCCTTGTGGCTGAAGGCAGAACGGAGGTGGGGGGGGGTAGGAAATGGGGTGACATTCAAGGCGCTGGACATGCAAGGTCTGACTGCCACATGCACATCTGGACTCTGTCCTCAAGATGGTAGGGAGCCGGCAGAGGCACCATGTCAGATTCACATGGGGGACAGGTCCTGCAGTTGCTGAGGAGCAGATAGGGTGGGTGGGGCAGGTGGCCCTTTAAGAGGCTGCATCACAGGGTGGGTTTGGTGAGGGTAGCTTGTGAATGTCTCCAGGTGGCATCTGTGAAAAGTCAGGCCAGCTGAGAGGTTCCATGTGATTTGTCCAGACAGGTCTGATGCAGGCAGGGCATGGAGGCCCCCAAGGAGAGCTAGGTGAGCAGCCAGGGCCTCAGTCCCTCAGGGGTTGTTGAGACAGATAGAGAAACTGATGCCAGAGCCCAGGATAAGCCTGCATGTTCAGCCATGAGAGCTGTAGCTCAGGAGTGCGCTCTGTGAAGCAGACCCCCTGCCCCACCCAGGATCAACACAGGACATCGAGAACTCTGATTCCTGACCTGGGGCTCAGGCTGCAGCTTTTCCCCAGCCATATCATAAGAAACCTGGTAGGTTTTTATTGTTTTGGCAGTCCTGGGGTTTGTGCTTGCTAGGCAGGTGCTCAGCCACACCCCCAGCCCTTGTTATTTTTGAGACAGGGAGGGGTCTGCTTGAGCCATTTGTGGGGTTGACCTCATGGGTCAGCCCAGCCTCTGACACATCTGGCAGAATGCAGGTATCTCCCACAGACACTGGAGAAATACAGAGTGCACAGACCCAGGCAGTCCTCCAACTTGCTATGTACACCTGGCTGGTCTCAAACTCATGATCATCCTGCCTTAACCTCTCAAGTGCTGGGATTACAGGCTGGCATGGGTGCACCACTACACCCAGGCCTGACAGCTGAGACCCTCCTGGCCCCAGGGCCACTCTGCCAGGGGAATCTCTTGAATTGCCAACTTCCCGTTCCTGTCCCACTCCTTCCTTCCCTTTGAGCTGCCAACCCCCTGACTGTGTGGGCCAGGAGGAGCTGGGGGTTCCTGAGAAGCCATGGACTGTCCCCACCTTGGCCTGAGTCATTCTAGAATTCAACAACTAGCACTTGAGAATCTGTTCTGGCCAGGTACTGTCTAAGTTCTGGGGAGACATGTCTGTGAGTGGCAATGCTTCCATACAGTGAAAGTGCTGTCAAGAAACGTGAGGTAGGGTGGGGCACCAGTGGCCTGAAATCCTAGCTACTTGGGAGGTTGAGATCAGGAGGATCGCAGGTCCAGGCCAGCTTGGGCAAATAGTTCGCAAGACTCTATCTCCAAAATAACCAGAGCAAAATGGACTGGAGGTGTGGCTCAAGTGGTAGAGCACATGCTTTGCAAGCCCAAAGCCCTGAATTCAAATCCCAACCCACCAAAAAAAAAGAAACGTGAGGTAGGGAAAGGGAAACAGGCAGTGTGCATTGTGTGTCTGTGTGTGTGTGTGTGTGTGTGTGTGTGTGTGTGTGTGTGAGAGAGAGAGAGAGAGAAAGAGAGAGAGAGAGAGAGAGAGAATATCTAAATTGAGAGAACATGAGATTTGAAGAGAGACCCAACAAAGTTAAGAAGGAAAGTTTGGGGCTATCCTGTAAACAGGAATACCAGGCTGCGCAAAGGCCCCGAGGAGGACACACAGTGCATTTGAGGAAAGACAAGTGCCGAGATGCATTGGATGGTACCTTGTGGCTGTTGTGTGATGATCCGATTTATTCCAAGTGACGCGGGACCCATGGAAGGGTACTGAAAGAGGTGTGATATGACCTGATTAACACCCAACTCTGTCATGGGGAACTGAGGCACAAAGTGGAGCCCCCTCCAAAAGGCCAAAATGTGTTTGGTACCAGGTCTGTGCACTTTGTATTTCTCCAGTGTCTGTGGGAGATACCTGCATTCTGCCAGATGTGTCAGAGGCTGGGCTGACCCATGAGGTCAACCCCACGGATGGCTCCAGAAACCAAGGTCTGGCCCTGGCTTTTGCCCCCTGCTCTCTATCAGTCTGGGCATTGTTAATGACAATTCATAGGATGCTACTCCTTCCTTAGCTCCTTCTTCCTTCTTTGCTCCTCACCACCCTCCCCTCCCCAGGGGGGTTGTTAGATGAGGAAACTGGGGCTTACAGTGAAGGGGGTAGAAGATCAGATCAGCTGGGGACAGAGAGGTCCCTTCAAAGGTCCTTTGAGACATGGCTCTCTTCTAGCCCAGAGCAATGACCATTGACCCCCAAATGTCCCTTCCATGAGTTTTTATTCACCTCTACCTCCCTAGTGCCAAGCACATTGCTGGCAAACAGCTGGTCAACAAATAGTTGTTGAAGGAATATGAGGCTTTCAGCCTGTGGGGGAGGAAGCCCCCACAGTGCTTCATCAGTCCAGGAAAGGCTGCCCCACCTGCCTAGGCCAAGCTAGGCAAACCCCACTGCTAGACAACCCAGGCAGTTTGGAAGTCTTCCCAAAACACAGTTGAGGATGAGGGCAACTTGGGAGGGGACTGAGAGGCTGGTCCTTGATTGGATGCCGGCTGGACTTTAGGATGTCATTAACCTGTACATAGGTTTCGTGCACTTCTCTGTATGTAGGTTATACTTTAATGAAAAGCTAAAAGAAAAAAGGCAAAACAAAACATCAGATCTAAAACTTGGGCCAAGCATGGTGGTTCAGACCTGTAATCCCAACATTCAAGAGGTAGAGGTGGGAGGATTGAGAGTTCAAGGCCAGACTGGGCTACATAGAAAGACCCTGTCTTTAAAAATAAATAAATAAACTATGTTCTGGCCCCAGGTGGAGGGAGGGGCATCCACTCATTTGGTGCATATTTATTGAGCACCAACTGCATGCCAGGCACTGATTAGGCATAATGGTGCATAGTAAGACAGGCAATGCCTCTGCCTCATGGACTTACATTTTGGTGGAGGAGGGGTGGGAGGGACAGACAAACCATAAACCAGGAGGGAAGCAGACAAGAATTGCAGAAGAGTTGACATATGAGGGCTAGTAAATGGGGTTGGTGATGTGACATAGGAGGTGGCACTGGGTAGAGACAGGGGTGATGCAGCCTCACCAGGGGAAGATAGAATAGTAAAGGGGGCAGCAAGTGCAGAGCCCTGAGGCTCACCACACAATTTAAGGAGGCCACAGTGCTGGACCACTGTGGTCAGAGGAAGGTACTAGGCATAAATTCTGAGACGGGCCTTCAATGCCAACGTGTGGAGTGCGGATTTCACTCTAAGTGGGGGAAAACCCAGAGGAACCAAAGTGACTGTGAGCACCTTTCTGCCCTAGGTCTGCAGGCCAGAGGGCACCTTGTGCAAACATGTCTGGGGATGCCTTGTCCAACAAAGCCCTGAAGGTGAGGAGTCCTGCTGTGGTCCCCAAGGTCCCCTTTCCCAATCAGAGCCTCCACGCCCGGACTTCCCCTCCAGTTCCCGAATCCCCAGTGGCAGCTCAGCGCCACTGGGCCTGCTTCCCCATTTGAAGGTGCTTTCCGGGCTGGGTTTCTCTGGCCGAGTCCAGGACTTGACGCTTGGTTAGATTTCCACGAGCCCTGGGGTGGCCTCCTTTGGTGTGCCGACCCTGGTTTGCGCTGGTTTCCCCTTTCCGGATTCCCGCTCACCTTGTGGGCGCTGGATCAAGTCCAGCAACCACCTCGGTGGCCAAGGTGGTGGCTGGGGAGCACTGGGGTAGAGGGGAGCGGTCCCCAGCAGGGGCCGCGCGCCAGCCCAGGACTCGGGACCCCAGACCTCAGTTTCCCCACGCCCGCAGGTCAAGCGCGAGCTGAGCGAGAACACGCCGCACCTGTCAGACGAGGCGCTGATGGGGCTGTCGGTGCGCGAGCTGAACCGGAACCTGCGCGGGCTCTCGGCGGAGGAGGTCACGCGGCTCAAGCAGCGGCGCCGCACGCTCAAGAACCGCGGCTACGCGGCCAGCTGCCGCGTGAAGCGCGTGTGCCAGAAGGAGGAGCTGCAGAAGCAGAAGTCGGAGCTGGAGCGCGAGGTGGACAAGCTGGCGCGCGAGAACGCCGCCATGCGCCTGGAGCTCGACGCGCTGCGCGGCAAGTGCGAGGCGCTGCAGGGCTTCGCGCGCTCCGTGGCCGCCGCCCGTGGGCCTGCTGCGCTCGTGGCGCCCGCTAGCGTCATCACCATCGTTAAGTCCGCGCCTGGTCCTGGGTCTGGCTCCGCCCCCAGCCCGGACCCGGCCCCCGCCGGCTGCTCCTAGTGTCCGCTTGGCCCCGCCCCCTTCCCAAGCCACGCCCCTCCGAGCCCCCACCCACCCAAAGTGCCTAAGCGCTGACTCGGCCCCCAAGTCCTATTTCTCTGCGGCCACCAACCTCTGTGGTGAGCACACACATTTCCTTCCCGGGCTCGATCTTCCTCTTGCAGCCCCCCAAACTGGGACCTTATGGCCCTGGGGAGGGGCAACTTGGTTAGGTTGGTGGGGCGTCTGGAGCCAGGGGCCCTGGCTCCCAGCCTTCTGAAATCAGGAGGAATGGGACATGGAACCGACTCAGAGAAAAGCTGTCAGGAGAAGGGGAAGGAGGGCATGCCTCATTTTGGAATTGCTAGGATTGTGCCAGTACAAGGATTCAGAACTAGATCTGGCACTGTCTGTAAAGTAAGGGGCTGTCCTGCTGGCTCACTGAAGACACCTCCCACCTCTGCTTTGGGCCTGTGAGTGTTGGGCTTCACAAAGCTAAGAGGAGCCTTAGGGCCAGTAAAGCCCAGTGAACAGGTGAGGAAGCTGTCCAGCATACAGGACTGTTCCAAAAAGCCACATGTCACTTAGGGTGGAGCTGGAACGAAAAGCCAGGCCTTCTCACTACTGCCTCTTTAAGATTCCGGCCATGGATTTCAGGGGATCAGTGGGACTGAAAAAAATGTAGGAGGGCCTCCCTGGCCCGACAACAGCTCTCTGCAAGGCAGGTGAAGAGAAGTAGAGGGAGAGAGAAGGTGACACAGGAGGAGGAGAGGGAAGGAACTGGCCTGGCTCAACCCTGGGCTCTCCCTGTAGTCAGGGAGTCCGGGACCTGGCCAAAGAGAAAGGGAATAATGGAGGTGACCCCTGTGATGGGAAGACAAAGAGACAGAGCCTGCAGTCCCAAAGCCAGGAGTAGGGGTCCTTGGAAATAAGGACTCCACTCAACCTTTGAGTGTCCCCTGTGCGGTAGGGGCTGACCACTGCCATTGATTGCCCTTCTCCTGGGAAGCCCGCCCCTCCCCCAAACACTGTACACAGCTGCTCCTCCCCACTGTTTATTTATTGCACGAATCTAAGTTATTCTCCCCAGCCAGAGCCCAGCTCCTGCTCCCTGGCTGGGCTCTGAGCTGGGCTTTATATTTTATAACTGCAAATAAATCACATTTTATCTTATATTTAGGGAAAGCCGGGTGGCAACCACAAAAAGTTTTTAAAAAACTGCCCGGCTCCCAGAATTTATTTATTTTCTGACCTACAGTGAGCCAGTTATCTGCCTTGTGTATTTTGTAGACTTTCTGAATAAAGTCAAATTCTTTTTCCACAGACAAGTATATGTCCTGGGTTCTGTTTTGTGTGTGTTCTGAATGAGTGGCCAGAGATGGGTGGTCAGTACCCTGTGGTGGGTGGGGAGGCTGTGCCCCTTTCACTGGCTCTTGCCCATGGGGATGAGTGGAGACAGCATGAGGAAGGATGGTGCTGAAATTTCATCCTGCCTGGGACTGTGGAGAGCCCAGAAGCCTCCCTGGGGTAGGGTTCAGTTCCCTGGGCACCCTTCAGGGAATGCACAGTCTCACCCAGGGAGAAAAAGTACTGGATTTCAGAGTAAATCTTTATAGCACTTTCCCCTGAGTCTGATTTTCTACAGTCAAGGTGGAAATATTTTCCTTTTGCTTTAGAAGGCCCAGGGAGGAAGGCAGAGAGAGAAATGGCTTCCTCAGTTCGTCTGCAGGTCCCAGTCTTAAGCTGAGATCTCATCCTGTCACTCATGACAAGCCTCTCTCTGCCAGGTCTCAGGGCCCAGGAAGAAGAGTGAAGACTGCGGTCTTTAGTCAGGGACATCAGGGTTTAAATCCAAATGTGCATTTTCCTAGCTGTGGCCTGGGTTTACCTGTTTGTAAAATAAAGGTGCTATAGGGCACAGGCGAGAAGGATAGTGGGGCCTAAAGGGTGCAAGCTTTAATGGAGAATAAATGTTTACGATTACACACTCCCGGGGTGAGGACCATGTGTGGTTAGGCAGGGAGGGATGGCGAGGCCAGGGAAGGGGCAGGATTGGAGTGGGGGAAACAGCGAAACCACATGGCTTGCCGGGCCTTCAAACACTTCTCCCCCCTCAGGCTGGGACTCTGTCAGAGCTTCATCCTGAAATGCTGAGCTCAGGCCTTGGGCATGGGCAGCAGGAGGCAGCCGGAGGGACAAGAGGGCCATTTACTTCCAGGTTGCAGCCTGGCTGGGAAATTCTCCGCCCTCGCGGCATTCCTGGGCACTCAGTCAGCAGCCGGTCAGGCCCCACAAAGGCATGTGGGTGGAGGGACGGTGCCCATGGCCCAGTATCCTTGCCCCAGGCTTCCTGTCTCCTAGGGTCCCAGGATGGAGGGTGGGCTCCAGAAGGCAAGGAGGATCTCCTGAGGTCTCCCCCGCCCCACCCCAGGACATGGCCTGCAGAATAGTCTCCATCTACACAGCTGACAGAATGGGGAACAAGGTATCAACCCACTACATGCAGGCCCTGTGGGGTGGGGAGAGCATCTTGTGACAAACTGGTTGGGAAAGGGGGAGCCCCTTTGTCTAATGGGGGACCTGGAATGTAATTTTTGTCTCTGGCAATATGAACTTCTCCTCCCAAGGCCTATACTATGTGTCAAACACGAGAGAGTGGACACCCCTGCTTACCACCAGTACACCCAACCCTACCCCCAAACACAAGGAAAGGACAAAGTGTCACCCACAAGCAGAAGAGATTTCAATACAATCTATATTATCTCATATATATATATATATATATATATATATATATATATATGTATATATATGAGATTATATATATATATATATATATATATATATATATCTTCCTCACTTTATTTGCTCACTTGTCACGCATTTAAAATGTCACAGAGACCAAAATAGAGCGGCTTTCTGGTGGAACTCATGGCAGTCATACGACAAGATATAAAACTAGGGACTCCGTCTTCTCATACATGATACAATTAACTTTTCAAGTATTTTTTATGTACAAAGAGCTACTCTATCTGGAAAAGAAAGAGAAGGTAGGTTATGCATCCTAGGAAGGAGGAGGGGATGGAGCAGGAGGGCACAGGTTCTGTCCCCCCTGCCCCCAGGGACCACTGGTTCCTGCCACTGAGCTCCCCCCAGCCCTACCCACCATGTTAGTGGGCAAGCGCCAGGGCAGGTGGAGACCAAGGGAAGCAGGAATCAGCAACACACTTTGGCCTGGAAGGAGAAAGGAAAACAAGTCAGAGAAACAGATTTGTGAGCGCAAATGTGGCAGGAAGCCAGGGCTACTCCCCAAACAGCCTGAACCTGTCAGTGCCCTCCTGGTAGCTTGGGACCAGCTGGCCAGCCCTACCCCCCAGATGGGGCCAGAAGGAGACATGCCATGTGCAGGCCTCCTGGATGTAAGGCAGGAAGCTGGGAAAGTTGCTGGGGTGCAACTGCACCATGAGGACCTTCCTTGGAGATCCCAGGAAGAGCCTGGTCATTCTAGGAGCAACCAAAAGAAAGCTTCCAGTGAAGGTCACAGGCAGAGCATATCCTTCTTCCACCTTATCCACTTCTCCAGGCTACTACAGCCCAAACTTAAGTACTGTCTGGGCTCCCCATGCCAGAACACCCTGCCTATAGGAACATTTGTTGCCTTGGGGGCTCTTCCTAGGGCATGAGCCCACCTGCCTAGGGGTTCCAGCCCTGGAGGAGACTCTGGGAATAAGAGGAAGGAACAGGTGGTCCCAGCCACTCCTGAGGCATAAGGGCACCTGGCCCAGTGCTGCAAGATCCTGAGTGCCAGCAACTTAACGAGACACCCTCAGGGTGTCTGGGACAGACTAGGGGCTAGGGAGGGGGCTTTCATGTATGACTAAGGCACAGAAGAGATCAGCTAGGGGACCAGACAAGGCAGAACACCAGGCCCTATGTGGGCAGGGAACCCGGGAGGTGTCTGGGACCACCCCTCTCACCTCTGGCCCCCCACTGCATGGCCGTCCCTCCTGGCCTCCCCTAGGGGCTGGTCTGAAATCTGAAGACTTAGACATTCTCCCTGTAACGGGAGGGAGGAGCCCCCAGGAGAGGCAGGACCAGCAGAGGTTGCTGACTGCTCTGAGTAGGGAGGAGGGTAGGTGTCCCCTGAGCCCTGGAGCAGCCAGGAAGCCAGGGCTTTGCCCCAGTCTCTATCAAGAGCAGGACACAAGTGTGGGCAGGCTGCTGGCTGTCCTTAGCAGGCCAGGAGGAAGGGGCTGGAAGTGGGCAGAGTGGCCACAGCAAGGGCACCCAGGAGCACAGCACCTCCTGCTTCACTAGGCAAAGGTCCAGAGGCACGAGTCCCTTCCTAGCTGGGACCCCGGTGTCTGGCTTTGATCTATGCAGCATGCCAGGCAGGCCTGGGTTAGGAGGGAAGCCCACAGAGTGCCTGTGTTCCTTCCTCTTGCCTGGAGTGAGGCAAATCTAGCATTGGACAAAGGCGGGAAGGGGGAGCAGGCAGGGAAGAGCCCAGGTTGGGGTACTGCACGGCGTGGGCAGTGGGCTGGGTCCAAGGGCCTCAGCTCTGGTAGGAAGGGGGTTTAAAAGGCTGCAGCAGGTGACCCACACAGGCATTTGGGCCTCGGTATGGCTGGTCCCAGCATGACCCCAGCATAGGACAGGCTGCAGGGGCATGAGTGCTGCAACCAGTGTCCTCTGCCCCTGGCCTGGGCAGTGCAGGGTTGGCCCTGTCTGTATACATATTCCTGAAGGCCCATGGGTGAGCCTGGGCTATCGCCAAGGGCAGGCAGCACCTGCCCGTTCCTCTGGAAGTGGTATTTTTCTGGTCCAATAAATAAAAAACAGTGGCAAAGCTGTGCCAGCTGCCTCCTGGCCTGGCTGTGAGGCCAGAGGAGGACACTGCCTGCTCCTCTCAAAGTGCAGCTCCTTCCCCATCTATGCCTGTGCCTAAAACTCATCATCAGAGCTCAGCAGGAGAGTTTTCTCGTTGTCTCGGGCACCACCGAGGCTGTGGGAGCGAGACAGGCTGTGGGCACTGCCACGCCAGGTAGGCCCGGGCTCCAGTGTGGACTGCTGAGTGTACTGCTGGTAGGCGGGGGAAAAGTTGTGGATGGCATCCTGAACGATGTCATGGGGGTTCATGGTCTCTTTGAGGCTGCTGGAGATGCTCTTCATGGGGGCGCAGCGGCCTGCGGGGAGAAGGCAGGGGGTGGGGTGGGGGCCAGGGCTGCAGAAGGGAAGGCTGTTCAGCCCCTGCCCCTAGTCCTGGGTCAGATCCCCATCCTAAGGCTGTCATTCAGCCATCCTCTCCTGGGATGGAGAACAGGTCCAGTACATGAGAAGGGGAAGGAAAGAAGCGATTCCCTGGGGAACAGGAGTGGAGAGCGAGCAACCAGGGAGTCCCAGGTGGGTGTGTGTGGTGGAGGTGGGGGTGGGGAGCAGAGGTCAACCACCACTGGGAGCTGAGATGCGCAGGCAGGAAGGGACCCAGGTAGAAAGTGGCAAGCTGTGGGCAATGTGCCCAGGCTCACAGAGCCACGCTCCCACCTGGGGAAGGCTCCTTTCGTGTGAGAAGCAGACCAGATACCCATCAGAACCAGGCTGGCCCACTTTGAGATGGTGGGGGCTCTCTGCTCTGATATGCTTTCTTCTAATTTCCTCTAAGATGCATCCCATGGGCTCCAAGGGAAGAAATGGCCCAGGCTACTAAGCCAAGCTGTAGGGGATGAGCCCAACTCTGGACCCAGGACTTCTGACTCAGACTTTAGTCTTTCCACCCTCTGTGTTCTCAGCCACGGAAGCATCACTAACTGTCCTGCTATCCCACTAATGGGCACTGTGCCCTAGATCCAAGCAGGGCATATGCTAGGAGAGACCAGGATGAAAGCAGGCAAGCTGTATGAAGGGCAGCCTTTGGCAAGCAGGCCCTCTGAATTCTCCCACCCAGGGTGGTGGGGGTGCATGTGGGGCAGAGACAGGAACACAGAGGAACTACAGAGAGGCATGCCGGTGAGTGACCAGAACTGACGTGCATGACAGACGTGCAGGGATGGGGGACCTACCGTAAGGACCGTATGTTGGCACTGCCCGCGGCCAAACCCGGGGCAAATGCAGGGCAAAGGGATGGGAGAAGCCGGAGAGATAGAGAAGACAAGAGACAGCTGAGTGAACAATAACTACCCACCCTAGACCCTGGCTGACACCACACCTTCCCTCCCCCCAGCCCCAGGCAACTGGGCCACTCTGGCTGCCCCTTAACACCAGTGAGACATCTGCCTACAGACAACTAATCCCACAGTGGTCATGCTAACAATGGTCATCCTGACTGGTGGGAAGAGTTCGACCTTCACATTTATACCAGGACACCCCACCCCCAACTTCTTCCAGATGTGACAGAAGCTGTCTGCATGAAGCCCTGGCTTTATAAACCTCACTACATTTCGCAACTGGGGAAATGGAGGCTCAGAGGGGGGAATCACACAGCAGAGAGTTTTGTACCCAGCATATTGAGAGGCTGGGTGGGACTGGGAGCCTTGAACCAGTAGGGAGGTAGGCACGGGCCCGTAGCAGCTGGGCTACATTGTAGGCCATGGTATTTCTTCCTTGGGCAGGTGTGTCTGGAGCAGTGTGTGGAAAGATGGTCCAGACCTGAGGCAAGGAGCCTCCACAGAGCCCCAGAAGGATAGAAATGGGTTTCTGCCACAGCCCAGCCTACAGCTTGGGGAGGCGGGAAGGGGTCCAGCTCCAGGCCCAAAGGTGGTGTTCCTATGGGCAGAGGCTCTGCCAAACCAAGGGATACAACCCTCAACACTGGGTGGGTGTTTGTCAGATCATTTTTGCTGGGGGCCTGGAGTGGGCAGGTGGGGCACCAGCCAGCCAGCCTCTGTAGGCAGAGGATGGGGCACAGAGTAGGTGTACTATCAAAGACCAAAGCAGCAATTCAGAGCCTGGCCAGCAGGTGTGCCAGGAGGACAAAGTACAGCAGAAGCATCTTAAGGCCACTTTCCAACCTGGGCAGGAACAGTGAAGGTAGTGGGCTGGGAAGCCCTGTGATTGCATGTCACTGCTACCCTCCACACTACTCACAGAGGCCTGTGGTGGGCATCTGGGCCTGAGGAAGTGGTTTTCTTGCCTCCAGTCACTTAGGAAAAGCTGACAGCGATGGGTCTACTGGGCAGATGCCTTTGACAGCAAGTTCCCTTCTTTCCAGCCCTTTTGGCCTCTCACTGGGTAGGTCAGCCTGGGGTACTTCTTGCTTCTTCCTCCTCCTGAAACAAACCCTCCACCTTCCTACCCACTACTTCTCTAGGCTCCTTCCAATACCCAATTACCAGGAAGCTCTGAAAGCCCAGATCAATCACAAGAAGCTCCCAGGGTGGGGGCCACACCCCATTAAAACCTTCCCGGCATTCTCAAGTACAGCTGGGGCTGCTAACCATTGTTCTAACAAGGAAGATTAGAAGTATAAAGAGAAGGCTGTTAAGAGCTATTACAATCCGGCTCTTATAAACAGGGTTGGGTTTTTTTTATTATTATTTTAGATATGGAGGCTCCTGAACTATTTGCCGGGGCTGACTTGATCCTCCCAATCTCAGCCTCCCACATAGCTGGGATTATAGGCATGAGTCACAGGCACCCAGCTGGTTTTCTTTTTTTTTTTAAGAACTTTAGAAAGCATGCCTGTAATCCCAGTACTCAGGAAACTGATGCAGAAGGATTGCAAGTTCTAGGACAGTCTGAGTTACACATCAAGTCCATCTTAAATAAAAATAAAAACAAAAAAGGATAGACACTGCAACCCGCTGTAAGAGACAGATAAGTTTAGCTTCCAGAACTAAATCAGTAGTTCTGGGTCTGCCACTACCCTACCACCACCGTGGTCCCTCTCACAAATATAGACAGGGGTCAACGCCTGTAGGATGCTGGGAAGGAGGTGCTCTGGAGCTCCTCCCATTGGGATTGTGTCCAGGAGCCTGGCTCCTACCTTGTGCGTCAAGCCTCTTGTCAGCATAGACCTTGTAGGTAAAGGCGTGCCTCAGGGCCAGGGCTGCAAAGAACATCTCCACACAGATGATGAAGTCCTGGTATCCAGCAGCCACAGTGCCCTCGCCCACAGACACGCGGGCCGAGTGGATCTTGGGGATGGCCCCACATTTCTCCAGGATGGCCAGCAGCATGCCTGGACAGAAAGGCACAGTCTGGCCCCAGGCTGGATCCCTTCCAGGCTCCCTTCTCCATGGGACCCCACCCAGATGCCCACACACCACAGTGAGGTCAGAAGTGGCCCATCTGCTCCTGTAGCACAGGAATGGTAACACAAAGCCAAAGCCAAAGCCTCTGGAAACCCCACTCTCCCAGATCCTTGCCAGTCACGAAACAGAGATATCACCAATTATGTGGAGTCTCCTGGGTCCCCCATCCAAGAGATCTCCATCAAAGAGCCCCAAAGCCTCATCCCTCCCAAATGCCTAGTGGCAGAGGCCCCTGTGAACTCCAGGCTGGGATCCCCCAGGACAATCCTGTGGCCTGAACCCCTAGTCCCAGGGGCACAGGCAGGAGGGAGGGGATGGGGCTCGAAGGATAGGGCATGTCAAAGCCTCCCAAGGCTGGGAGGAGGCTAACCTTGCCAGAAGGAGAGGAAGATGACGGACTTGACCATGAGGAACTTGAGGACAGGCCTGTAGGGACTGAGCAGCTCCCGTGTGGCAAAGTGGAAGAGGAAGAGGGCGTAAAGGGCCAGGCTGACAGAGATGTTGTAGACGATGGTCACATACAGGTAGCCACTGGTGACGCTGTGGGACAGGCACGCTCTGGCTGGGACCAGCCCTGAACAGGGCAAGGCATTCCCTCCTCTGCCCTGCCCACACAGGCTCCCCCACAGCTCTGGGCTGTGCTGCTCAGCAGGTGCAATTAGCCACTAGAAGGAGGGGGACAGGGTTCGAGGGACACAGCTGGAGAGTGGGGCAGGGCTGTGTGCCTGTATGCAGGCTGGCTCTCTGTGCTGTATTCACACAGTGTCCTTGTTCTGGGACTCACTCCTGGTGGAGGACACTGGCAGGAAAGCCAGGAAGGCCACAGCTTGATGGTCAGGTGACAGTGTCACAGTGTGGGTGACCCTGAGCTTGCTCTACTCTTGTGCAGATGAGTTACCTTCCATTTGACCTCAGCCTGCTCACCTGCTCAGGCAGGGCTGTGGGGCAGGTTGCAGGCAGTACATACGAAGGCTCGTAAGCACAGGGCCAGGCTGGTGACCACTTTTGCTAACCCTCAAAAGAAATGTGTGTGGACAACTTACATGATGGGGACTTTACAGCTGGGGACTGGCTAGTTGTTGGGCTCTTTCCCTCTTGCTCCCTGCCTAGACACTAATCATCACCCCTCTGTGGCTCACTCATGGGCACTGCTGTGCAGCCTACATGGGAACATGAGTATAGCCAAGGGCTCACTCCACTGACATTGGGACCAAGTACAAAGGGTGGCCACTGCCAGGCTCAGACTCAGATATGCAGAGAGGCATGAGCACCAGAAAGCTCAGGAAGGTCACAGTCATGGGGCCTGTCTGGCTGCAACCAGCCCTGAGCCAACACTCCCCCACATGCCTTGAGGGAAGACCTGCTACTTACTCGAAGTCCCCATCCCGGTACTTGCCGAAGGCCTGGAGGACCACAGTGCTAACGGCCATGAGTGGCTTTACCACGCAGAACTGCAGGGTGGCCTGTTTGGGGAAAGAAAGGACAAGGTCGAGGATAAGCACATATAAAGCACCTCCTTGGAGCCTATATTGGACATTGGAGACAGGGCAGAAGGCTCCATGTCCTGCCCCAAGGGGACTGCCACCTGCAGGAGGAGGCAGACTATGTGGGAGACAATAAGTAAGCAATGCAGCTGTGTAAGGAGACATGGGATGTCAGGAAAAGAAGAACCAACAGTGGACCAGGAGGTGGAAGAAAGCTCAGAGGAGAAGGGCCCATAGGGACAGTGCTTGGAGACAATGGAGGACAGACTCCCAATTCAGGGAAAGAGAGCACCTCCTACAAAGGCCCAGAGGCAGAGTGGAGAAGTGCAGGGGTTGCACTGGGAAGGGGCTATAGCACGGAGGAGGCTGGGGAGACCAGCAACCAGGTCCTGAAGGCTCAGTGTTCTGGGTAAGGCCAGGCCCTGCTAAGGAACTGACAAGGGGATTAGGTGGGTGAGTGCTGCCTTCCATACTCTCGTCCACCCTGTCTGGTTCCTTGCCCTGTGCTCTGAATCTGGGGCCAGGGTTTCTTCTGAGCTGCAGTCTGACAGGGGCTGGAGATAGTGTAGAGAATCAGCAAGGAGGGAAGAGAGGAGGCCCAAATACATGGCTTTGGAGTCCTAAAAGCTGAGATTGAATTAAGGCTGGCTGACTACTTGCTGCAGTGGCTCGGGCAATCACTCAGCCTCTGGTGGCAGCCACCCTGGTGAATAGACATAAGCAGTTCCTGTAACACAGGGTCAGTGGTGTGGAACAGTAAAGCCAGATAGCAGTGTCCTCCAGGAGCACTCAGCACTGTCTTCTGCGAGCTTGCTCAGACACTAAAGGACAGCCTTGGCTGGGCTTCCATGGTCCCTGTAAACTCAAGGGTTGTCCATGGTACCCACGGAATCCCGAGACTCACCACCCTCCTGAAAGCAAATCAACCTAAGCTACAGACCCCTTGTGGGGAGGAGGGTGTGAGTGAAACCCAAGCAGAGTGGCTCCAAATGGTACAAGGAGTGGAGTGGAGAGAGCAGCCCAGGACACCTTTCCTCCCCACAGAAGACTGGGCCAGGCCTGTGGTGAGCCCAGGTGACTCATGCTGTGATCTGCTGCAGGAAAGGTGCATGTGATGGACCAGAAAGCCCCACAGAACTTCCCTGACCCTGAAACCCTGCCCAGAAGAAGTAAATCCTGCACCCTCTGGGGAAAAGGGAAGAGCAGAAGTTCACATGAGATGTGTGGTGAGAGGACTAGATGGTGCTTCCCTGAGATGTGAGAATTTTCATTACCCTCAGTTAAAGATGAAGAAACTGAGGCACAGAAAAGCTGAAGTGGCAGATGTGGCACAGCACCCCAAGCCAGGGGATCCCAGAGCTATCAGCCAATCACACCTTGATTCACCTTGAATCACACCTGGCACAGTTCCCGTACCAGGCTGGACACTAGAATCATGTGCCAGTTCCAGAGTAGGTGGTTCCATTTGAGACCTCAGTCACTAGTCTGGGAATCTTTTGTTTAAGAGGTGTGAGGGATTAAACCCAAGACCTGCCACACGCTGGGCCAGAGCTCTACCACTAAGTCACACTCAGCAGAATCTGTACTAGGAATTGCTACTTTTAACAAACACTTCAGGAGGCTCAGACATTGGGGTCTGGCCCCAAGGATGTCTAGGCTGCCTCTGTGGCTCTGGGATGAAGCTGTGGGTGCTCTCCTGCCAGGGGAAAGAACCAAGAACCTTTATTCTCTTTCCTCTCACTACCTTTTCCTGCCGTGTTCAGGTTCAACAGCAGAGCATCTGAGCCCACAGGGCTGGGGAATAATTTATAACATAGTGATGTAGCTCTTGATCATGAGATCAAAACTTTGTGGACAATATAATGATCAAACAAGGCTGTGAGTCACAGCTGGCCTGGAACCTGGTGGCTGAACCACTGTAAACAATGGCTCTTCATGCTGCGCCCTGAGCCCTAGGCCAGGGCAGCTTTAACTCCTTCCCTGCTGCTCCAGGGGGAATTATAAATGATCCCCAGGAGGGACGATCTGGAAGCAGGGCTGCAGCCTTGTCTATCCAGGTGGAGATTTTGTGGCTGGGTCACATTGTGAGCCTAGGATTCACACAGAAGTGAGCAGCAGGGCTGCTGTCTACAGTGCCACACCTTGACTGTGGCTTTTGTTTCCCCTTTTCACTACTTGACCATGAGGGAGGGGCTGACAGAGGCCCTGTGGAAGCCAACGACAGTCATGAAAATTGGATGTGTCACCGTCAAACTACCTTCCTGAACAAGCCAGTGCTGTGTTAAAGGCTTAGAGCAGTTACCTCATCTGTTCTTTATCTGTTCTCACCCCTTGAGGTTAAGTATCATTGTGCCCCTTTGACAGAAAAGCAAACTAAAGCTCTGAGAGGTTAAATAAATTATCTGAGGTCATAATCAGAGGAGAAGCTGAAAGTCAAACTCATGATGGTCAGGTGCCTAGGCCCAGGCACTCAATGCCATCACCATATCACATCTAGCCAGGCACTAGTGGCCAAGGAAACCCCAGATGGCCTGCCCCGAAGAGGTCTGCACAGGCCTATCTGTTGTATGTCTTTAAGGCTGAAACCCTCCTGCCCCCAACTGATGACTTTTCAAACTGAGATTCTAGAATCCCCACACACTTCCTCTGATTCTCATAGGCACAGAGATTTGGTCAAATGAGCAAGAGCCTGGAAACAGCTCATTTGGGCCGATACCCCTGAAGGCCATCACTGTCTGAGCACATGTTGCTGATGCAATGCCTTCCCAACAGCTTAGGAGTAGGTAGTGGGGGGCTGGGGACCTCGGGCCCAGGGCAGCCTACAGCAGGGTTCTCCCTCCAGGTCCACAGCCTGCTCTTTCTGCCCTGGCAGTAGTGGGCACGCACCTGTTTGCAGAAGCGAAGGAATCCAATGGAGTAGGTCTTGCCCCAGAGGCAGCACGTGCCATACATACAGCTGGACCTGGAAGGCGAGCACAGGAGACAGGCAGCTGAGTGGGAAAAGGGGCTGTGGAAGGCCACCCTCCCTCACATCAGAGAAACTGGGGGCATACCTAAGGCCAAGGCCAGGGAGAGGAAGGTTACCATGTCTTCATGAGGCCACAAGGGAAGCAGAGCCACCCTGGCCTTAGGGTAACAAACCAATTCAGAAGCACTGAGAATAAAACAGAGAGACCCTCTCAGGAGTCCAGAGGAATGGCCTTGCTCAAGAAGTATGCGAGAGACACAGCAGGTCCAGGTCACGGGCTAACACCAGAATAGCTGGACGACTGTCAGGCCCAGGAGTGGGGCTCAGGGAAATGTCATACTCACTCGATGGCCTTCCCTCTGATCTCTGACATGATGGAGCTCTCTCCCCCGAGGTACTCATAGCACAGGCTCAGAAAATTATAGATGACCAAGGCTGTGAAAAGGTCCAGAGAAACCACTCAACCTAGCAGAATGGGCACACAGCTGGTGATCCAAACCACGGAAAGTGGAAGAGCCACAGCCACACGCAGCACCAGGGAGGAGCCACGGGACATGAAGTTGTGCAAATGAGGCCTGCAGTTAGCATCCCACTTGTAAGTTCAAAACCAGGCACAAAGCAATCATTTAGTGTGAGCAGGCAGAACTCTGTGGTGGTAATACCCCAAAGGACAGCAAAGGCGATCCCCAAGTTCAGAATCGTCTGGGGAGGCTGAGAACAGTAGGCACTGGGCTCTTGGGAGGGCTGCCAGTGTGTTCACTATGGGGTGAAATGTTATTGATTTGATTATTACTTATTAGTTTTGTTCACCTGTTTGTCCATTACAGATCACAATTTTATACCAAGACAATGATGCTGGGATCTCAGGAGAAATTCTAAGCAAGGGGGACACAACTTGTTTCCATTCCACGAGCCCCAGTGGTATGTGGTGTGTGCACAACGCTGTAATATACAAGAGAACAAGAGAAGTGCACAGAATCTAGCACAAATGTCTTTGGAAGTTTAGTCACAGCTCATTCTGAATCAGGACATAGCTGAATACTGCCATAAAGACCACAAATTTGCAAGAATGAACGACAGCCTGGTAGAGTATGCTATAAATGCTGATACCAGAATTCAGTGACAGGCTGTGAGGAGTCTGCCTGTTTTGGGGTTCCTGCCAGGCAGAACTCCCAGGGCTGCTGCCCACAGGGTGCCAGCATCTAGAAAGGAGAGCGAGTGAGGGAGAATTCAGAGGGCACTGCAGAGGGAACCATGAAGGGAACACAGAGGCGCAGCCAGGCTGAGGACATGGAAATGGGGACAGTATTTATCAAAGAACAAGGCCAAGGGCCAGAGGCTAAGGGGGAGAAGGGACCCATTGCAGCCCTGCAGCTAGAGGGCCCCTTCCCACCTGACCCCACCACTACCACAGCAGAATCTTTGAGGCTCTTCTGGGGCTGCTTGGCTTGGAAGAGGGGCTCTTTCAATGGTGACTTGGCCTCCCCAGTGCCACAGAGAGCTGGTTTCACCCTCACAGCAGGTTCTACACCCTCTGTGACTTTGCACTGCCTGGGGTCCCCTCTCTCTGTGCTCCTGGGACACTGCGCCTCAGCTTAAGCCTCCAGTGGCTGACACAGAAGTCCAGACTTCCCCACCCACAGACTCTAACTGGAAGACACTGTCCAGTACTTCCTGCCTGATGTGTAACTACCCATTGGCATAGGTCACTTCTAAGTGAGCTCCTGGGGCTGTGAAAACAAAAGCACTTGACACCGTGACCAAAGACTGACGTTCGCCACTGGATGCCACAGTCACTCAGGTGCTATGCTGGGGTTGGGGGCGTGGCTCAGTGATAGAGCACTTGTGCTAGGGCACACTCGACTGAGGGCCTGGGTTCGATCCCCAGCATTGCCAAAAAACAAAAAAGAAAGAAAGAAAGAAAAAGAAAAAGTGTGCTTTTCCAGAGATAGCCAGACATAATAATGGTATAATCCATAAATGGTGATGTGGGAAAACAAATGTCTCAAAAAAAAAAAAAATCACTGACTAGTCTCACAGGTCTGTGACCCTGCAAGGGAGCTATTACCCCTCAGAACACAGGCCCATCATTTTTAGGCAGAAGCTGGCCTTTGGAAACTTGGAAAGGAATATATTTGGGGTAGTTTCTGCCACCCCAGCACGCTATCCATGCTGGGCTCCCACTGCCAGGCTGCTCCCTGAACTCAAAGCCCAGAGTACCTAGCACACTGCTATGACAGAGCAGATGGTTTGTGACATGGATCTGTGTCTGGCCATCTGAATGAGCTCTGGGCCTGTTTCCTCACCTGTGAATGGGGTAAGAATAATACCTGTCTCCACAGCAGGCTTTGAGTTTTAAGTGCTCAAAAGAACTACAAGGCTCAGTGGTGCTGAGTGTTGGTTTCTTGGTCATCTGCCTGCCTTCCTTAGGTCTGGTGTTTCTTATGGTGCTGAGCCCCTGTGCACTGCCTGTCTGGACTGGAGCAGCTCACCATGGTGATAGCAGGACACTCCACTGATCTCCAGTCACTCCTCACTGACAGGAACTGGAAAGCAGGGGCATAAAACTAAACCCACCGTCAGCCTGCTAATAACCTTTGTCCAAAACCACACAAGGCCAAGTGGTATGGCGGTGTCCATTCTGACTCAGGTCCAGTGATACTGTGATAGATGGTGTTTTCCAAAGGCCACAACTTGTGACGACACTGCTCCACTGTGAGGTGAGGTCTCATTCTCTCTTTCTGTATCTGGGTGGGCCTTGTTGACTATTATGGAAGTGACATGTTGTGACACTTGGTGTTGGCCATAGAAATGATCTCTTTCTCTCTGGCTCTTTCTCCCTTGAGAAGTTTGTCCTTGGGCCCAGCCACCATTCTGTGAGGAAGTACAAGCTATCCCACAATAAAGAACATGTGAGAGGTTCATGCGGAGGGAACTGAGGCCTCACCTGACAACCACCACCAGCAGCCAGACCCTACGTGAGCAAGCCTTTCCACAACTCCTGGCCAGCCTTCATGGTCTTTTGCTGAGGCCCACACACTTCTAGCCCTATTCAATTCCTGACCCACAGTATCTGTGAACAAAATTAACATTTGTTTACAACTAGTATGTTTTGGTAGTATTAATAACTATTTACTTAGCCAGAGTAAGTGGAATATATATAAGACCATCACTGACGTTCCTAGGCTGTGCCCCAATTACTCACAACTCCATGCAATAGAGTCTCCTCTGCTAACTCCCAGAGGCAGCCCTGCTGAGAATTCACCTCCTCTGCTGTCACCACACTCACTTCTCACACCACTAATCTCTGTTGACTTGCCTGATTCTTCCTGGACACAAGGCAACACAGAATAGTGGCAAAGAGCACTGACTCTGGCCTACACTGCCTGGCTGTGTGCTGTGCTTCCACAGTTTATGAGCCGAGTAGTCTCAGGCAGGTTTCTCACACTCTCTGTGCCTCAGTTTCCTCAACTGTAAACTGGAGGGAAATCCTTCCTGGCAGTTGAGGGGCTGCTGTAAGAGGGTATTGAGTGTGTAAGGCCAGAGCTAGGGCTGGGTTCACAGGTGCCACTCATAGTGCACTGCCTGTTGCTTTTTCCAGACTGTGAACTCCTTGCAGGTAGGAACTGAGTCCCACTCCCAGGGATGACCAGAGGGACTGGCACCTATGCACTCAATCAATACTGAAGGAACAAACAGCAGGCAGACAGACCTGGACCTGGATCCAGGGGAGGCTGCCATGAGGAATGGCAGGCCATGCAGCTTACTCTCAAATCTGCCAGGCTGGAAGCACACCTTCCCTGAAGTGGACCCTCAAGAGGTTACAGGGGCCCAAAGGTCATCAGCCCCTCCTAGGCCATCTCTCCAACCCACTCCTGAGAAGGTCTTGGTGCCTGACCTAACATCCTTTTGTGTGTGGCATGGTGTATTAGCATGAGCCTGAGTTCTGTGGTCCAGCCAGCCATCAATATCCAGCTCTGCACACAGCTGGTCAGAATCATCAAATTTTTCATCTCTCAATTCAAGAGTCTTGGTCTTTTAAAGGTGCTCTGGGGCCAGTCTGGAAAATACCAATTTGTAGACAGTTTCTTTTAAAGAATCATTAGTGAGTCAATAATGGACTCACTGATTCTCGGAGAAAGGAGATAAAAGAGAATTTCCTTGGATGTGACTCAACCAGCCCAAAGCAGGGCCTGCTGACCATCTGGACAAATCCATCCCTTTTTAAGAAGTGACAGAGCCTCACAGAACACCACCTCAGCCTCCAGCAGTGGTGCTTAAACTGGGAACCTCCACACATGCACCAGAATCAATGCAAAGACACAAGGGCCCTGGCTGTAGAAAGAGCAGAGGAGCCAAGCTATGACCAGGAATGGGGAGGTCAGGCAGCAGCTTGTTATCCAGCCACTCTTCCACCCAGGATACTAGTACTGCTCCATGAAGAGACCCCACAAATACAAAATGGCCTGTGCCTCCCTGGATGCCAACCACAACCTGTGCATCAGGCTTAGTGCTAGGCCCTGGGGGTCACATTAGTGACCAAGGGACCTGCAGATTGGGCCTGTTGGTCCAGAAAGGAGAGATAATCTCTTCTCTCTGTTTTGCCTTGGTCATTCACATACTTGGAACTTGTCATTCATCCTAGATACCAAATCTTAAGCTAGAGATAAAAGCATGCAATCAGGAAAGCAGGACAAGAATGGAGATGAAAGAAGGACCATGGAGCCTTGAAGTCTGGAGAAAACATGGGGTCACTTACTGCCTATAGACCATGGAGCCTTGAAGTCTGGAGAAAACATGGGGTCACTTACTGCCTATAGGTGATGGCACGTTGTCTACACATCAGACAGGACCCACGTGGTCCCAGAGGCATATCCCAGAAGGACTTCAGCTTAATGTAAGGAACCATTTCTAATGGACAGTGTCTTCAGAGCAGAACATATGTGCTCCCAGCCAGTGCACTAGAGGTAGGTACCCCTCAGTAATGACAGCATAAAGGGTGCCTTCCAATACAGAAATGTGAAGCCTTATTTCCTCAGAAGCAGCTTCTCTAACCCAGAGTTGCCTGGACAAGAAGTTGCAGTCAAGACACTGCTATCCAGCAGCCTCTTGGGTAGAGTCCCTGAGAACCAACAACTGCAATATAGCCCCAAGGGTCCCAGGGTTCAGAGAGGAGCTACTAAAAAGTGTCCTACAAGCTCACACTGTAACCCTAGCCACTTGGGAGGCTGAGATCAGGAGGACTGTGGTTCAAGGCCAGCTTGGGCAAAAAGTTCACAAGACCCCATTTCCAAAATAACCAGAGCAAAATGGACTGGAGGTGTGGCTCAAGCAGTAGAGCACCTGCTTTGCAAAGCATGAAACCCTGAGTTCAAACCCGGGTCTCACCAAAAAAAAAAGTGCTTTCTGGTCATTTCTGTCAGCAGCTCTATGGTCAGGAGGCAGATACACAGTCTGTTCATTCAATAAGCACTCACTAGGCACATACTGAATCCATGCACTGTGTGGGAGAACCAATGATCCTGGGCATGCTGAGCTACTCCAAACTCACTCCCCATGCATCTTCAGCACCTACAGCTGGCCTCGTGGTCCAGCCCTCTTTGCTATTCCAAAACACTCTGGTGATCTGGAAAGATGGGCAGCATTCGACTCCAGAAAGCTGGAAGATGAGCCTGGAAAACTGTATTCTCAGTGGCCGGTGATCATCATGGGCAATAATAGGTACACTGTGCCACCCTATGCCCCATGCAAATGCTCTGAGCTGCTCCAAGTGGCAATGCTCTCCTCCCTTGAGGCTTTTTGTCTGTCCTCTGTGGATCCTGCTTGTCCTCACTTCTTGCCTTCCCAAATGCTGTTTGTGGCCTATCTCTTCTATCATATCTTCTCAAAATTTTCATTTACTCTTATCTACTGAGCTCTTGTACTTCAAGGCTCTGTCAGAGCTGTGACCAATGGTGCCACTAACAGCCAGGGTGTAAATCTGGTAGCAAACTGGCCACAGACTCTTTTGTGGCTGGTATCTGTGGCTGTCAGCTTGTTCACCTGCTATATTCTCTCTGCCTGGGAAGACAGTTTACTTTGGGCCAGATGCCAAAAAGCTCAGTTTGTCTAAAATGTGAACTGTGAAATGGGGTGAAGGAAGCTGCATTTCTACTTGATCCTCTCATGCTGGCAGAATACTCAAGCGGTAAGAGCCTGCTTAGCAAGCGTTAAGCCCTGAGTTCAAACCCCAGTTCTGCCCAAAACAAGACTTAAAACTCTGAGGGTCACATGAATAAGCACAACAAAACAGACTACAGGGAGAAGCTGCAGGAGCCTGGGAGCTGT
Source organism: Castor canadensis (assembly GCF_047511655.1). Lineage (NCBI taxonomy): Eukaryota > Metazoa > Chordata > Mammalia > Rodentia > Castoridae > Castor > Castor canadensis. The sequence goes on from NC_133393.1 coordinate 148,739,558, forward strand.
GTCTCACTCAGCCTCTGGTCTCAGAGCTCCCCCACCCCTACCATAAACACTAAATGCATGCAGTGGCTGACTGCTACCCGCCTCCATTGGTTGGTCACTGTGCACCTTCCAGTAGTGTGTCCCAGTGTTATGTGAATTACAGCCCTCACCAGATGGGCACCACATTAAGCAGGGGACTCTGGGCAGGGTACCTCACCTTTCTGAGACCCAGTCCTCTCCCTGGAGAAGGGGAACTCCCCTACCAATTCAAGGTTCAGGGCCTAAACCTTGAACCTTGAGCCACTCCACCAGTCCTTTTTTTTTTTTTTTTTTGAGATAAGGTCTCCTGAACTATTTGCCCAGGCTGGCTTTGAACCTTGAACCTCCTGATCTCTGCCTCCTGAGTAGCTAGGATTACAGGTGTTAGCCACTGGCACCTGGATGAACAAACATTTATCTCTACTCTCTTCATTTCCTCCTGAAATGCTGCTGAAAGAAGGAAGGGGGGTGAGGGTGTGTGTGTATGTGTCTGTGTGTGTGTGTGAAAGAGAGAGAGAGAGAAACTTTAAGGACAAGAAGAATGCCAACAGGAAAACTGATAAGAGACATCAACAAAAGCTCTTGGGTTGAAAGGAGGAGCTGACAAGAACCCCAGAAAACCCCAGCCCTGTTGTGCCAGGCAGCTCTGAGCTGTGGGTAATGGAACAAGTGGGAAAAGTGGCTAAAAGTCTCCATATGGGCTGTTACTTTCTAGAGGGGCTGAGACGGAATGTGACCCAGCTGATGGCAGTCATGAATATACTAAACTAAATCTACATACAAAGGCTGAGGTATCCTCATAGGCCTCTCTGCACTCATAAATCAGTCTGTTCAGTTTTTCCTTCCAAGCAGATGAGAATAGTATTTTCTGGGGAAACAGACCCAGAATCAAAAGGTGTCGTACCTGCCCCGCTATCACATGAAAACAGAAGAGGAAACACTCTGAGGCTTATCACCCAATCAGGAGGACCAGCAATTATAAGCCCCATAGTCTAATATCAAAAAGTAGCAAGGACAACAGATGTTTGAGAAGAGCTTCTAACATAAAGACCAAAAGCCAAATCAAAGAGATGAAAGGAGCTTAAAAGATAGAGATAGCACAGGAAACAAGAAAATGGCAATTAGCATCTCTAAAGACAGAAGAGGAATACTCTTTTTTTTTTTTTTTTTGAGGGACTGGGGTTTGAACTCTGGGCTTCATGCTCAAAAAGCAGGTGCTCTACCACTTGACATACTTCTAGTCCGTTTTGCTCTGATTATTTTGAGATGGGGTTTCTTAAACTATTTTCCAGACTGGCCTCAAACCATAATCCTCCTGATCTCAGCCTCCCAAGTAGCTAAGATTATAGGCATGAGTCATCCCATACCTGGCAGAAAAGGAACATGCTAACCTATACTAAGAACAGTGGTTCTAAAAAAGAACAGGGAAGAGTTACTAATATTTTGCAACACAATAAAGGAAATAAAAAATTCAGCAGACAACCTCAAAGTTAACAATGTAACAAACAAAAAGCTCCTGGAAAGCAGAACAAAAACATGCTGGAAAATTGTAAATAAATCTGAGACACAGTTCAGAAGTGCAATGTCTTGCCAACATGAATTCCAGGAAAGAAGAGACAAAAGTAGAGGGAAGAAATTTTCACAGACACACACATGAATAATCACCAGATACTTAGTACAGGAGTTCCCAATCAGGTTGTCCAGCACAATGACTATTATTCTACCTCCTGTAAGATTTCAGAATATCGGGGATAAAAGCAAGATCCTAGGGCTCGGAGCATGGCTCAAGTGATACAGCACCTCCCCAGCAAGTGTGAGGCCCTAGTACTGAAAACAAACAAGATCCCAAAAGCCAGGAAAAAAAATTTTTTTTTTTTTTTTTTTGCAGAACTGGGGTTTGAACTCAGGGTCTACACCTTGAGCCACTCCACCAGCCCTTTTTTTGTGTGAAGGGTTTTTTTTGAGATAAGGTCTTGCTAACTATTCAGGAGAGAAACTTGGGCCACATATGCTCCACTCAACAGAGAGAGCAAACCACAAACAAGGAAGAAGCGGCATCTAGAGAGCACAGGAAAAGCAGGTAAGAGTCCCAGACGGAGATAAGTGACAGAGCCAGCCAGGGTGACAGCTGAGCAGTGCAGGCCTCGAAAGCAAGTGGTCGAGACTGGAGCGGAAGGGCTCCAGGAGAAACAGCCAAGGCACAAAGCCAGCTCTGACAGATAGAGCAGGGCTGGTTTTTTAAAATTCAATTGGAGCATTCAGAAATAAATGAATAACAGACATACAGAAAACTGGGCAAACCAAAAAGCAAGATAAGTAGTAGCCATAGCAAAAACAAGTTTTACAAGAAAAGAAAACAGAGTCTTGGGGCACAATAGGCTCAGCTTTGAATATTTAGACATCTATTTTTTTTTTCATTTTTCTTTTATTATTCATATGTGCATACAAGGCTTGGTTCATTTCTCCCCCCTGCCCCCAAAAAACTATCTATTGATTTTTTTGGTGGTAGAGGTTTGAACTCAGGGCCTCATGCTTGCTGGGCAGGCACTCTACTGCTTGAGCCTAATAACGCAAACACTGAGTGTTGTTATGAAAGTCCCACTGGAAAGGTGAGGGAAAGAAAATGTGTGTGCGTGGGTCTGTGTGTATATGTATAGGCCATGGATAAGATACCTAAATCAAAACCCTGTATAGTAGGAAATTAGCATGTAACACCACATACAATTGAAAAATCAAGAAATAACAATATAAGCATATTTACAGGTTATTCCAGAAAGGAACAGCTGAAAGTGCTGCGAACTTGGGAGTAAAGAGTTGGCGCAATTTTGTGTTTCAACCAGATGCATGTTACTACTTTAAGTCTAAAATTTTAGTGCTCTCTTTTTAAAGTAGAATTTTGTTTTTTAAAAAGGGGGGGGGTGGGCAAATGTCTGTACAATACCCTGCTCCTGAGTGATCCTCATACAGGCTGGCTGGTTGGATCTCAAATAAGGGTCCTGGGGCTCCTTTCCTGACTCCTCTTTGAGTCCTGGGGCACAGAAAAGGAAGATGGGAAGGGGATGGGAAATTGTTGGGTGGGGGGGAACTTTCTGAGTTTTAAGGAGTAGCAGCACAGATAGAAGGATGGAGTGCCAAGATCTGACCGGAGATGCAGAAGGAGAAGGGGAAGGCCGGCCTGCTGACTCAGACACTAAAAGCTGGTGAATCAGGACAGCCTGAACTTCAGGGCAGCTGCTCACTGTTTGTAAACTCCCTGGGAGAGGCCAGGCTGGGACAATAGTGTTGCTAGGAGATGGGCTTCACAGGGCATCAGACTTCCTGCAAGGACCTTTACTGTGGACAGGGAGGCTAGCTGAGACAGACTGGCAGAACAAAGAGGTTTCTGGGATGGGGGAGCCTGCTGACCATCTGTTGCCATCTCTGGGGTATCAAGTGAGGGCCGAGTGGAGGCTCCGCTGGCTATGCCCCCCACCTTCTGCTAAGCTATCCTCAATCTAGCCAAGAAGAGAGCCTAGGCTTGCTCCTCAACCACACAGGAGTGGCCCTCCATGGCAGAGAATAGCATTTTACTTCTGAGGGAAACAAGTGGGCGGAGGCTGCTCCACTTGAAGCTGAGAAAAAAGGATACTGAGCCCCACCTCTCTCCAGCCCAGAGGGATCCCTAGGGATTTGCTATTTTCAGGAACTTCAGGCTACAGCCCCAGTCAAGCCCTAAGCAGGTCCCCACCTGACTTTATATTCTCTGCTGGAAATGCAGGACAGGAGCACCAGCCAGGAGAAGGGTGCTTGAGAGTCAACGAGACTCTACCAGGAAGAAAGTAGGACACACAGCAGAAGCTACTAACGTCCCTTCTTTGTTAAAAAGTTATGGAGTTGAGTGGAGGTGTCACTCAGTGGAAGAGCGTGTGCTTAGCATTCGTGAGGCCCTGGAGTTCCTTTTCCAGCACCAAAAGAAGATAAAAAACAGAACAACACCTGCCATGTGTCTGGCTCTGTCCAGTTGGGCCACAAACAAGCCAGCTTTCACAGAGCTGAGTCTACCAAAGGGGCAGAAAGTAAACAAAGCCTTGCCACTATGTGTGGCTGAGGGGCATGCAGACAGGATGCCGGCCTCTCCCAGGAGGAGATGCTGGGGAACAGACAAGGATGAAAGGACCTGACCCACCCTGGGCTGGGGAAGAGCTTTCTAGGCACTGGGGCAGCAGCGCATACTAAGCTCCCAAGGCCAGGAAACACCTGCTGTGCTGCAGCCAGAAGGATGGTGATGTGACTGCAGCAGAAGGCAATGGAGCGACAAGAAAGATGGAGTTAGGATGTGGCAGGGAGGGGTATAGTGGGCTCCTACTAGGCGCCTCAACTTCCTTGCCAAATCCAAAGGCATTTCCTGTGCCCTGTGAGTCCTCAGGATGCACAAAGTTCAGGAAGGACAGGAAGAGGCTCCATCTGCTGGGGTTGAGCATGCTGTACCTGACCTCAACAGAGCCCAGGGCCAGGGCAAAGCTTTCCAGGGTCAGCGAAGCAGACACTGCTGGGTGTGGCCGAGCTGCCCAGCCTATGCATGAAGAAGCCAGGTAAGGGAGACAGGGAAACTGCACGGCCCTTACCAGTGGGTGGGGGCGGTGGGCATTAGCAGAGTTCTTAAATTCAGGGACTCCTTTTCTCCATCCCTGCTGGAGCATCCCCTGGGCATCGCTGGCCTGTGACCTGACTTGAAGCCTCTGGCCTTTCCTTCCTTACCCACCCTCCACTTGGAACTTTTTCTACTCTGAAATTTTCAATATACTTTTATGCACCAATAGTGAAAAAGAAAATCTAACCTTCTCTATGCAGCCTACAAATCAATAAATGGCTCTGTTCTGGCCTCCCTGTACAACCCCTTCCTCTCCAGCCACTGAGCTTTCCTCTAGCTGAGGACAGCCCCACCCATGTTCCCCCCAACCTCCTGGCCAGGCAGGTTCCTCTCTCCCCAAGGAAGCAACTTCCTTGTCCCGCTGAGGTGATTAGTCAGTGGCCACAGACCCCAGGGGGCAGAAGGGTAGGACCAGCTTTTCCTTCCTACAATCCAGAGCCCAGGGTGACGGTTCTTCTCTACACAAAGAAACGAGACCCATAAGAGGATATAAGTCCCTTTTCCCAAAGTACAACAAAGCATCTCATGAGAAAAAAGCCCTTAAATTTAGACACACGGGGATGCAGAACCAGCCCTCACCGACTTCTTTATCACTCAATAAATCCCTCCCATAGGTACCTGGGTTAATCTGGGGTTTCTATTCATAGATGGACCACTTATATGCTGCCCATCCTGATTGTAGATGCTAGAACTGAGAAATGAGACACAGGTGGAATCCCTGCCTCCAGGATCTGTGAAGGTGTCCTGGCAACCCCCACTGCCAAGTGCATCTCACAGAGTCCACAGCTGTCCTAGCTCCTGGTCTACATGTGCTATTACCTGTTAATCTGGAATGGAAGAAAGGAAGTGAGGGTGGGTCAGGGCCAGTCTTCAGAGGTCCAGAGGCCCCTCAGAGAGGAGCTCACGGAGAGGGGCTTGTGACCATGGAGAGTGAGCCCCTTACCTGGCAGCCCACCAGTTCCCAAGCCCTCCCCGGAACTTCCTTCACCCCTCAGCCCGCGCTGTGCTCACCCTCGTAGCAGTCGCGGACTGTGCCGAAGTATACATAGTACTGGTCGTTAGTGAAGAAGAGCAGGCTGAGCCAGGAGTCGAAGGCGTAGATGGGCACGATGAAGAGGATGCGCACAATGTAGCGCTGCTCGTTGGGGCAGCTGTAGCAGCGCAGGTGCATATAGATCTGGGGCAGAGGGAGGGGTCAGCTGGAGACCCTCCCATCACCACAGCCCTCCTCCCATCCTGTGCAAGGCCGCCCTCCTCCTGCTCCACAGGAGAAGGCATCTGGCAAGGGGGACCAGATGTGTCTTGACATCTGGCTCCACCCCTTACTCCTCCTATAGCCTGATGCAAAGATCCACTCTGAGCATCCGAGTCCTCCTCTGTAAAATATGACTCATAAAAACTTCCATCATGAGAGGCAAACCAAAGGAGCCACACGAAGCTAGTAGGATGTGTGTGCAGAAGCCCAAAGGCTAGCCTTGCAGGTAGAAGAGACTGTGAGATCACACCCATGACCACGGCATTAGTGAGGAAGAGGCCAGGGAATCCACAGCTGTACTAGCTCCTGAGGTCCTTGACGAGATGTGCTCCTGTCCCCACGGCCTTCCCAAAAGCCCAGCCTCTGGGGTCTCACCACAGCAGCACTGGCTACTTGAGGCCATCTGGCTGCAGGCTACCATGCCCTGTCCTTTCACTGATAGCTGATCGGGAAGCACAGACAGAAACCTCACTAAGGGGACATGGATGCACATCCTGGCTGCATGGTCGATGCAACACACATACTTGCCTAGTTTCCCCATCTGCTGAAGGAATGTCGTGCAGGTGGCCTCTCAGGATGTGAGAATTAGATGTTTTGAGAAAGCAAAAGTAAAATGTCCACACAACTGCCAAGAATCACTGCAGCTCTGACCCGCAGTCCCAGAAACCCCCACGTGGCTCATCTTGGCTCTCATGGCATCACTTGGCCCAGCCAAGCCCTGGCTGGGGAGGAAAAGTACAAAATATTCTCCACCTGCAGTGAGCAATTGCCTTGGATGCAAAAGGGTCTAAGGGGACAGAGCTGCAAGACAGCTAGCGAAGGAGTGCCAGAGGCCTGAACAGACTCACCCTGCCTTACGGAGCAGTCTGCAAACCTCCCTGGTGGGCCACTCAGGCCTCAAACCTGCCCAGCCCACACAAGCCTCTGTTGGGGCTACAAGTATAGTAATGGGGACTTGACTTCTTTCTTAGCTCTGTCACCAACTTCAACTTCCATGTGACAGGCCAGCTCCAATCCCACCTCCTTCTTGGGCTCTCAAGCTTCTCCTCTGCAAAGAGGCCCCAGCCATCCACGTGCTCCCTGTGGCTTTGGTCTGGCTAATGGCAGGTAAGCAGAAGGCTCTCCAACTGTATATGGCCAAGGAGGACATGGACAGGCGCCAGGAGCATGGCCTTTCTTAAGAAGAAACATGGGGGTGGGGGGTATGGGGAGAGAGATGGCCCGAACAATGTATACTGATGTGAATAAATGAATAAACAATTAAAAAAAAAAAAGAAGAGACATTGGGGAGCAGACAAGGATGAGAAGAGTAGGCTGGGGCTTCTGGGAATCTCAGCCTCAGTTTACTTAGAACAAGTGCAGTCACAAAGGCCCCTTTGGCCTGGCTCTGGTGGAGCCAGAGGGGTGTTGGGCTATTACCCTGCCATTGACAAGGGTCATTTCTGGATCCAGGTGGTCAAGGATCTAGGTGCCTTCCCACATTTCCCCTCTGGCTGTCAAGTGGATGAAGCCTCAAAGCTGCATGATTTCTGAAATTATAAAATGGAACCTGCCCTGTTCTCAGCTGAGCTGGAATATGACAAGAAATCAACTCTGTTGGGCAAGTCCCCTGAGAATGCAGAGTTCATTCATTCTTGCCACCTAACTTGGTCTGCCTAAGCCACATTCTGCTGTACTAGAAACCTCTCAGAATCCTTCAGAGACCTCCTCTTAAGCCCAGGTACCTGGTGGCAGGTGATGAGCAGGGCTGTCCACACGAAGAAGCCAGAGATGGCCTGGGCAGCTGTGGTCATCAGGAACACAGGCTGCTCCATGGCTGTGGGGCTTCCCTCAGGGGTTGCAGAGACGCTGGGCGAAGCTGCTGCAGTCGTGGGTGATGCTGGGTCTGGGGCCAGCACAGCCCCCCTCACTGTCATGGTGCCAGAAGCAGGATGCTCCCTGAGAGAATTGATTGGAGTGAGTGACAGGCTGGCCTAGAGAGAAGTAGTACTGTGTGAGTGGCAGCATTATAAAGAACCTTCCAGGTCTCTGCATTACCACTAACCAAGTCAACTCCACATGTTCCTCCAGCCTCAGACACGCTCCTGCTCTGCTCATGCTCTGCCATCCAGGCCACACACAGCAGTCCTGTGACTCTTCTCAGACCTTAGTGAGACCAGGCCTCTCCCCTTCAATAGCTCCCAGCTCTGCAAGAGTAAGCTGATGCCTTCACACTGACCCACAAGACTGCCCCCGTGCACCCTACCCTCTCTAAGACAGGGTCTTGCTTGTGGCTCAGGGTGACTTACAACTCTCAGTCCTCTTGTCTTAGCCTCCCAAGAACTGGGATTACAGGCATATACCACCTCTCCTGGCAATATGTCTGTCTTTGCATACCCCAAACTAGTAAAATTGCTACCATTACTGTCATCTCCTCCTAGGACTTGCATTTTTCCTTTGATACTTCTCCCCAGTTTCCCTAACAGCTGACACCCATTCCTTACCACCCAGCTGTGCTATTTTGGAGACTTTATGGCTCCTCCCTAATTTGTACACCTTCAAACTATTCTTTTTTGGGGGTTGTTTTTTGTAGGACTGGGGATTGAACCCAGGGCTTCATGCATGTTAGGCAAGTGCTCTACCACTGAGCTACAACCTAGCCCCAAACCGCTGATTTTTAAACTTGGCTCATGAACCCCCATTCTTAAAAGCCTGTACCATACTTTTTCCCCAATCAGATACAGTTACTTCTATCCATTTCATGTGCCTCAACTGTTCTATGCTTACACGGCTCTGCCTTTTGCTCACATGTTTATCCTCCTGGCTGCTCTGAGGCAAGACCCTACTTCTGTCTTTGAATCCCCAGAACCAAGTGCGGTACCCAGGCCATTTATAATGCCCAACTTTATTATCTATTGGTTTTCACTCCTTATTTCAAAAGGAACATGAGGTACCTGACAGAAAAGCCAAGAATAACAAAGAATTAAAGAGAATTGTGGTGGATAAGCGCAGCTGAGGTGTGTAGGATGCAGGGAGGCATCTCTGTGGAAGAAGCACCTTTCTACAAGGGGAGTTGGGGCACAGGCGGAGCTTCCTCATGGTAACTTTAGTACTCCTGGGAACAAACGAACATTTCACATTGAAAAGTAACCCGGAAGAGCTGTTGTCAGCTTCTCCTCAGAAGTTTACAAACAGAGTCAAGCCAGGCCACAGGCTGGGACTACTTTCAAACAGCAGAGAAGTTCCATCAGCACCATCTGGAATGTGCTCTTGGGGGTGCAATGGTCTCCCCCGACCCCAATCCATTTGTGGAAATCTGATTGCCAAGGAGATAATACTAGGAGGTGGAGGTTTGGGAAGTGGTTAGGTCCCAAGATTAGTGTCCTTATAAAAGAGGTCCAAGAAAGACCCCTCACCCTTTCTGCCCTGTGAGGACACAGTGACAAGACCACCACCTATGCACTAGTGTGGGCCCTCACCAGACAAAGACTCAGCCAGCACCTTGATCTTGGACTGCCCAGTTTCCAGAAACAGGCCAGTTTATGGCATTGTGTGAAAGCAGCTCAAAACGAGGAGGCCAAGAGGGCCTCCCTCTACCCCAGGGCATCCGAGCCCCAGGACCCTGCCCGATGTCCTCTTCAGTGCTGCCACTTGTTGACAGGCTGGTCAACACAATCCAGCCATCAGGTGACCTAGAAGACTAACTGCATGAACCACAAACTCTGGCAATGACCAAAGAACAGCTGATGGCTTCTGGAGACACACTGGAAGGAGCCTGACTAGAGCTCGGTTCCCAGCTCCACCACCAGCTGTGTGCCCTGGCATGAGTTCACTGAGCCCCAGAGTCTCTGCTACCTGCCTAAAACATGGCCAAGCCCCAAACACAACCATCTTGGCCTATATGGCCAATTTCTCTTGGTCCCTTTCAAGATAGCAAGCTGATATCCAGGCCAGAAAGAAGTGACACTGACAGGAGGCTCCCCTGGCTTTCCTGAGGTGCAGCTAGACCTGCCATCAAGAGGCATCCTCTTCTACTGTCCACACACACTTCCTGCCTTGACCCCAGCTTCTTTCCAGCATCCTCTGCCTCCATCTACCCCAGTCTGCTCCTACTGTGAACTGGGAACCAAAGAGAGGCCTTTACATTTCTATTTTTCTGTATACAAATGATCCCTAACACACCGACCAAGAGATGGATATAGATTAAAACTTCAAAAATGAAGATATCTATATTAAGAAACTCAAAAATGGAGAGGGTGTCTATATAAAGACTGGAGGCAAGTTCTGGAAAAAAATGACACAATGACAAGTCTAATAATAGTTCTTGTAAGCATGGTTGCCAAGTTGAAAACCAGTGCCAGAAATGGTTTTTTAACAAGAGCAGCACTGTAAACCATCATCTTCGTCTATCATCCTAGATTGAATGAATAAACAAGGGGAGTGGGGGAAGGGCAGATTTAGTACAAATACAGCAAAATCTTTACCATTTTCCCAAATATTATCTCAGGTTTTTTCTTACAACAACTTTGAAGTAATATTATCTACATCTTGGAGATGAGGAAAAGATGCGGAACTTGGTTTTAAGGCCCCTCAGGGTAGCACCAAATAATTCAAGGATTTCCATAATACTCCCCCCACAATACTTAAAGCAATCCCGACTCACAGACACATAGTCCATGCTCCCTTGAGAGGCAGGTGTGGGTGGTTCCTTGAAGGCTGGTAGCTGGTCTTACTCTCTGGATCCAGTGGTACACAGAAAGCTGCTGACCGTATGCACCATGCTAGGCACTGCCAGCCGAACTCATGGTCCAGTCTGTACCAAACTGTTCACATTGTGTGCTAGAGATGGAAAGGGGATAGATACTGAAGTCCAAACCCTTCATACTCTTTTTTTTTTTATTTTTTTTTATTTTGGTGGGACTAGGGTTTGAACTCAGGGCTTTGCACTTGCAAAGCAGGCGTTCTACCACTTGAGTCACACCTCCAGTCCATTTTGCTCTGGTTATTTTGGAGAGGAGGATCTCTTGAACTATTTGCTCAGGCTAGCCTTGAACCATGACACTCCCAATCTGTCTTCCAAGGGGGCTAGGATTACAGGCATCAGTCACCAGTACCTGGCCTCTTTCATACTTTTTTTTTTTTTTTTTTTTTGCAGCACTGGGCTTTGAACTCAGGGCCTCACACTTGCTAGGCAGGAGCTCTTAATACTTGAGCTATTCCACCAGCCCTCTTTCATACTCTTGACAGGCACCTCCCTGAGAAAGAGCTCTTGCCTGCAACTGGGAAGGTGGCCTGGCCCAGTCCCAGGGCCTCAGAGAAGCCATAGCAACAGGAGCTGTGCAGCCCCTTTGCTTCCCTGAGGAAATGGGACCTCTATGGTGCCCCTTTTTCAATGCAGTCCATACACCCTGAGGTGGGAGGAAAGGAATAGGATGAGGTTCAGAATCCCAGCTGCTCTGGAGAGTCCCTATTATTTTCTGTTTTTGAGACAGAATTTTGCTATGTAGCCCAGGCTGGTCTGGTACTAGCAATCCTCCTGCCTTGGTCTCCTGAGTACTGGGACTATAGGCCTGTGCCACGATGCCAGGTTCTAGTATTTTCTTTTTGGGAATACTGGGGCTTGAACTCAGGGCCTTCACCTTGAGCTATTCCACTAACCCAATTTTTTGTGATGGCTTTTTCATGATAGGGTCTCTCGAACTGCTTGCCCAGGCTGGCCTCGAACTGTGATCCTCATGATCTCTGCCTCCTGAGTAGCTAGGATTACAGGTGTGAGCTACTGGTGCAATTATTTTCTTAACTGACCAAATGTTATATTTTTGCCAAGAACATGACAGAGGGCCCTGGGGGAACATGCTAGAATCATCATTCTAAAGAGCATGTCCTGAAATCTCTGGACACCTGCAGCATGAGAAGTCCAGCCATGGCCTTAGGAACTCACAGCTCCTTTGTGCCTGTGTTACAGGACAGGAGGATCCAAGGTATCGTCCCTGGAAGCCTGTTGCTGAGAGGCGAGTGCCTACAGGCTGGCTTGGCCATGGCTTCCAAGTGGCAGGGACTTTGGGGCAGTCTTAAAGAGGCATAACCAAGCTTAAGCTTTGAAGTCATTGGGCAGGATTCCCACCAAACAGCCACCTGAGAGTTTGCACAAGTGACTTCTCTTAAAGCCTCAGTTTCTTCATCTAGAAGAGTTTAGATTAACTACATAACTGACAAGGGCAAGTTCTAGTTTTTAAAAGTCCCATTTAATCAATGGAGACAGAATAACAGAATTAAAAGTGGTCATTTTAGCTGAGCATGATGGTATACTCCTATAATCCCAGCACTCAGGAGACTGAAGCAAAAGGATTGAGAGAATTCAAGGCTAGCCTGGAAGACTGGCAAGACCTTGTCTCAAAAAAAAAAAAAAAAATCAAACAAGCTGGGCACTGGTGGTTCACGCCTGTAACTGTAGCTACTTGGGAGGCAGAGAGCAAGGAGGACTGAGGTTCAAAGTTAGCCCTGGGGGTGGGGGGCTTAATGGTAGCAAGACTTTATCTCAAAAATACCCAACACAAAAAAGGGTTGGTGGAGTAACTCAGTCTAAACCCCAGCACCACCAAAAAAACCAAAAACCAAAACAACAACAATAAAACACCCATACCAAACTAAACCAATCCAACTATTTTGCAACTCCTAATACAAATAATGATGACAAAATCGGAAAAGTACAGGGAAAGTCAGTAACGGATGAATGAGACCCTACACCCACAGTCACAGCCACCACCACCAACATGGAGATGCGCAGAAAGAACTCTGCCAAGTAAGAACAAAATCTAGCTGAGCCTCCAGAACTCACCGCCAGGAACCGAGGAGCACAGAGCAGAGCTACAGAATGCACGGGCCATGAGGAAGCAGTGGCCTTGCTGGGTGCCGGGACACTATATGTAAGGAGCGGCCTAGGCTCTCCAACACACTTCCACTGATACACAAAGGTGGCTGAAGGGCTGTTACAGCAGAAGAGATTTGAGAGACAGAAGGAAACACAACATGTGGCCCTTATTTGGGTCCTGATACTAACAAACCAACAATTAAAATGCATCATTGAAATTAATTCTTGTCAATTTTGTTATGTGTGATAATAGCAAGGTTGGTATGGAAAATCAAAATTTCTTATCTATGGAGGAAGACTGACCTTTTCAATACACAGTGCTGAACAACTGGACATGCAGGGGAAATCCTAGCCTAGCCCCTAACACCATCTACAAAAATTAATTCAAAATGGACCATGGTACTACCACCAGGGGAAAAAAGTGGACCACGGATTTTAACATAAAATGTAAAACTATTAAACTTTTTGAAACTAGGGGTAGGCCAGGTGATCTTAGACCTAACACCAGAACCATGACCTGGTGAACTGAACTTTATGGAAAGCAAAAACTTTCATTATCAAGAAAGACGAGTTGCAGAGTAGGAAAATGTGTCTGCAGGCCACAGACCTGGGGAATAACTAGCATCTTGGCTAGAAAAAGATGCTCAAAAGCTCAGCAATTAAAAATAGACCATCCAATCAGAAAATAGGCAAAAGATGTGAACAGACATTTCATTAAAGCAATATGGCAGATAAACACGAGAGTAGATAGTCAACATCACTAACCAGTAGGGGAAGAAATTAAATCCACAGTGAGGTGTCTACACACCTACAAAAAAACAAAAACAAAAACAACAGTAACAATGCCAAATGCTGGCAAGGGTGCAGAGAAACTAGATCTCACCTCACATACACTGCTCATAGGAAGGTAAAATGGTATATACATTTGGCAGTTTCTTTTCTTTTTCTTTTTTGGCAGCACTGGGGTTTGAACTCAGGGCCTCACACTTGCTAGGCAAGTGGCTCTTACCATCTGAGCCACTCTGTCAGCCCTTTTTCGAAGTGATGGATTTTTTCAAAATAAGGTGTCACCAACTATTTGTCCAGGGCTGACTCTGCCTCCTGAGTAGCTAAGATTACAGATATGAGCCACTGGCGCCTAGCTTGGCAGTTTCTTATAAAAAATAACATGCAGCAGGGTATGGTGGTTCACCCTTGTAATCCTAGCACTGGAGGCTGAGGCAAGAAGATCACTTGAGCTCAGGAGTTCAAGACCACCCTGGGAAACACACCAAGTCCCTGTCTAAAAAAGACAAACAACGTGCACCCATCATATGACCCAGTAACCATTCTTAGATATTTCTCCTAGAGAAATGGAAACTTGTGTTCACATGAAATCTGTACATTACATAAATGTTCGCAGCTGTGTTTATAATCACCAAAACCTGGAAACAGCCCAATGTCCTTCAACACACGAAGATTAAATAAAATGCTAGATGCTGACCACAGACTGCTACTCAGCATAAAAACCAAGGGACTATTGACACACGCGGCAGTCTGGATGGCTTTCAAGGACATTATGATTAATAAAACTAGCCAATCTCAAGAGGTCACTCACTGTATGACTCCATTTATAGGACATTCTCCCAGTGATAAAGCTATAAAGATGGAGCACAGGTAAGTGGCTGGCAGAGAACAGCAAGGGTGAGAGGGGTCTGGGTGGGTGAGTTCCTTTCAAGTGATGAGAAAGTTTGCATCTTGATAGTAGTGGTGGTCACGTGAATCTGTACTAGTCACAGGACTACAAACACACAATGAAAGCAGTGGAACTGAACACAGCCTGTAGTTCAGTTCTTAGTCCTGCTCTCAAGTTCACGTCCTGGCTTTCATGTGGCTAACAGGCAGGGAAACGTCACCACTGGAGGCATCTAGGAGAAGGGAACACAAGATCCTTTATGCTATTTTTGTAACTTCCTGTGTGTCTCCATTATTTCAAAAAACAGTTTTTAAGGTCTCCAGCATGTAGAGATGCATGCTGACATATTTAAGGGTGAAAAATAACATGGCACCTAGGATTTTCTTTTCTTTTCTTTTTTTGGTGTTGGGGGCTGGGCAGCAATACTGGGGTTTGAACTCAGGGCCTTGGGCTTGCTACTGCCACTTGAGCCATGCCTCCAAGCCCTTTTTGCTTTAGGTTGTTTTTTAGATAGGTTCTTGTATTTTTTTCCCAGGACCAACCTAGATCTCAATTGTATGGCCCTCCCACTTAGTTAGGATTACAAACATGTACAACCACGCTCAGCTTTTTTTTTCTTTTTCCTTTTTTGAGTCAGGATCTCACTGTTGCCCAGACTGGTACTGAACTCCTGGATCCTGGATCCTAGGCTCAAGAGACCTTCTGCTTCAGTCTCCCCAGTACTGGGACCACAGCCATAAACCACAGCACCCACCTTGGGATTTTCTTTTTAAAGAGAGAGAAAGAAAGACACAAGACTGCACCATGAAGTAACTGCTGAGGCTCAGAGTGGTGCAGGAAGAAAAGACACCCTCCATGGGCTGGCAGAGTGGCTCATATGGTAGGGTGGCTGCCTAGTAAGCATAAGACCCTGAGATCAAATCCCGATACCAGAAAAAAATGTGTATTTAAAAAAATTTTTTAAAAAAGAGACATCCCCCCATGATGTGCTCTTCCTATATGTGAACCTTTCCACAATAAAATGCTTCAAACAGTAGAACAGCAGACTCTTCTGCAAAAGCTGTACTGAGATGACCAGTGACTGAAGAAATGGGCTGTACTTGTTATCTCTTGGAAAAACAACCAGAGTTGTCAAACCTAACAATCTGTGCTGGGCCTGGGCTCAGAGTAGAGCACTTGCCTCAAATGCCCAAGACCCGGTTCGATCCCCAGCACTGCAAAATAAAAAGAAGTTGTTCTACATTTGCCATTTTTTATAACAGTAAAAGCAATAGTAAAGTTTATTAGAAAAGGAATTTAGCATAACACAATAAAAGTGCGGAGAAATGGAAAAAAAAAGGGAGAACCATTTCCTGCTCCCTGTGCAGGAAATGGGAGTACAGACTCTGGCCATTTTTTTTCTATGACAAGTGGCCGTCAGAGACAGGCTCCTCAACACTGGTTTACAAACAACTTTAAGCAGGCCTGAGATGTCCTGCTCTTTGAGAGGCCACACTCTCAAAGGCAGAGCAGTCAGAAAACATTTGCAATGTTTCTACTGTTTCTATGACTGACATTGATTTTTTTTTTAATGAGAAACTCTTGAGGACTGTCAAAATGGCTCAAGTGGTAGAGTGCCTGCCTAGCAAGCATAAGGCCCTGAGTTCAAACCAAACCCCAATTCTACCAAAACAAAACAAAACAAAACAAAAACCTCTGAAATCTAAACACCCAAAAAACTACATACCTGGATTTTCTAATCTGAGTCAAACATAGTTGCATGAGTTCTGAACTCATGTTTTAAGAACTTTAAAATAATTCCTTCTATTTAGCTTGCACAAACATCTGACTGGTGGAAGGTAGGATAGAAATGTACTAGCCAGATTCCAACGAATCCTTTGCATAGACAGTGGCTGGGATGGAAAAATAAGTAACCGACTTGGAAAGCAAGCCATGAGTGTTTCTTTCATATGCTGCTACGCAGGGATCTTTGACAGGGAGGGTGGCCATTAAAACGGGGTACAGAAACAAACGATGTACAGCCAGACCTTCCAAGTGCACTCTCCCACGGCACCAAAGCACACTGTCAAAAATAACCAAGTATGGGGAACCAGAGGCTTTGTGCCATCAGCAAAATAAACCCTTAAAAATTACTATATCTTTAGCTTGTCCTGACGTCTCTTCATGGAGTACACTTCTTAATAGGCCAAGGCCAAAGGCTTCCAAACTGGGCCATGGATGCGGCTCCCTCTTTTTTGCAATTTCTCTGCCTCGTTGTCCTACTCTTCCCTGACCACGTACCCCAGCCTATTCAGTCCCAGGCTGCAGGTCAGACACAAAGTGAAGTCAAGCCCTTGCCTGGCCCTCCCAGTGGCCCACCTCCAGCAAGTAGTCATTCCACACCTGTCTCCGACTCGCATGTGCCCAGAGGATGTAAAGAGGCCAGGTCACACAGTTGACACTTTGTCCCAGGCTCTGAGTCAGGGAACTGAGCTGGAATCTCAGCACTGTCACCTGAGCTTGGACTGAGCAGGTGACTGGACTCTGACTTTGGAGAAAAGAGCTCAGGTATGCAGTATGCTACATAGCCACAGCCTTTGGGCCCAATGAGTCAATGAAGTCAGAATTTTCCAGACTTTAAAAAGAACTATAGTGCTGTGTATGGTGTGACACTCCCCCAGGGGCCTGAACAGCCCCCCAAAATCAAATGCATAGCACTCCCATACAGAAAAGTATGGCTAACTATCTCAAGTGAGACATTTTAAAGACCATAATTAGTCTCACATCAATTCAGGTCAGAGTTTTGTCATGAAATTAGTCTGCTGCAGGCTTAGGAGGGACCTTTGGGATTGCCAACACAGTACAGAAAGAAGGGATGTGCTGGGGTGGCCCTGCAGAGCTGCAGGGGGACTGCAGAAGTGCATCAAGGGTGGGTGACTTTTACGCTTACTTTCCAACATGGCAGTGTCCCCTTCCAGATCTGAAATCCACTTAGAACACATCAGGAACAGGCTGAGGGATAGTCCTGGCTCCTTAGCAGGGAGTCCAGGGCCCTTGGCCTCCCTCCCCAGCATCCTGTCTGAGTGCCAGCTGCACAGGCCCCTTAGTCCCTGTACGTATGAACCCATGTCTATATGTCTATGTCCATGTGCCCAAGTGCCTTCCCTCTGGTCTGGTCTTCATGGTCACATGAACCCTCCTCACTCTTTTGGTAGTACTGGGGTTTGAATTTGGGTGTCTCACATTTGCAAGGCAGGCGCTCTACCACCTGAGTCACATGCCTAGACCTTTTTGCTCTAGTTATGTTTACATAGGGTCTTGTGCTTTTCCCTGGACTAGCCTCAGACTGCAATCCTCCTACTTATGCCTCCTGCATAGCTGGGATTACAGACACACACCACCACATTCAGTTTATTAGTCAAGATAGGGTCATGCTAAATTTTTGCCCAGGCTGGCATCAAACAGGGATCCTCTTGATCTCTGCTTCTCTCCACCACTCTTGACTCATCCTAAACATCATGGCTATCCCCAGAGCCAGCCCATTTCAGCCAGGCCCTCCTGCTGTGCTCACTCCACAGTATGATTGGCAGCCAGTGTTTCCAGTACAATGCCAGGCACACAGGGCAGGGATACAGAAAAGAAGAGAATCGTGCAATCGACCAAGTAATGGGACACCTGGCACTGGGACACACCCGTACTCTGTAGGCTGTCACCTGGACCCTCCCCACTGCTGACAACTGCAGAGCTCAGGTGAATGACCTGAGTACTCGGCTAGAGGGAGAGCCAGGAAGGACAAAGGATGGAGGCTGAGTCACACTGTCTTCCAGCGTGGAGAGGCCACACCAAGGAGGGAAACAGCACCTCTTATGAGCTCCATCAGGACACACCCTGAACCACCTAGTGGGGGCAAGAGGAAGGCAAGTCTGCCAAGACAGTGACATTTTCACCAACTGCAAGTTCTAGCAATGTGCTGCTTGCTCCTGGAATGAAGAAACTCACACTCAAACAGGACTAGCAGCCCCCTGCAGCAGGGACACTGACCAAGCAACTGCTGTGAGTGGTTCACTCTCACCTGTATTCACCCCACTACACTGACCTTCCCAAGGCTGAGGTGATGCCTTAGACGCACCTGTCTCAGAGCCTGGACACAGCGCTCCATATGCTTTGGCTGGATAAGGGAAAACAGAGTCAGCTTGTCCTTCTGGTTCCTTCTAACTCAATAACACCCTTCCCAGCCAGCACCCAGCTCTGAGACCAGAGTGCTGTCCTGTTCTCACCATGGAGCTCCATCCCTGACTGCGTGGCCACCTACTGCCTTTCTATTGTATCTTGGCCTGCACTTTCCTTCATAGCCTTTACCACGACTGTGATTATCCTTGGTCACTTAGCCTTCCCAGGCAGAAGGGCTTTTTGAGGGCAGGGATCATGTCCTAGGGTACTGAAAAAGTCATTGCTGAAGGCTGAAAGTGGCAGAGCACCTGCTTAGCAAGGCCTGAGTTCAAACCCCTGAGTTAAAAAAAAAAAAAAGTATTTGCTGAGCAAATGCTTTGGGGACAAAGGATACAGATGAAGACAAGCGTGTTGCCTTCTGAGCTTGGGCATCAGAAGTTGTGTGGCAGAAACAGGATACTTGCGTTGGGCTTCTGGGAAATGGCCTCACAGTGGAGATATAGGGCAGTGTGACCTCAGTGGCAGGGCACCCACAGCACTCTACAGTTTACAAAGCCCACTGACCACCACGGGCCTTATCCTGTCAGGAGACAGGAGACGGGCTTCATGAGGGTAGGGACCATGGCCCAGGAGCTGGCTGACAGCGGTGCTGAAAAAAGGTGGCAGCTCCTCCTGGTCACCTGGGAGGAGCTTTGGGGAACAAGGAGAGGCAGAGCCCCATGGGGCCACCACACCAGGCCTCACTTCTCAGGTCCAGAGCTCAGGTTCCAGGGCCTGGAGCTGGTGGGAATGCAGGTTACAGGCTGGGACAAACCCAGTTCACAAAGCAAGGGGTGGCCAGTTCCCAGTTCTGAGTGTTCCTTTCACCTCTAACCCGAGTGCCAAGAGAGCAAAATCAGCACCAGGAGGGGCTTGAGAGCACAGATCAGAGGACAGGGAACTGGGAAGGGGGTTTTGAGTAAAATGCAACCAGGCCCTGGCACTATGCCAAGGAGAGGTTATGTAACTTGTCAAGTCTAGGCTCTCCTTGGGCTAAGGAACTATGTCAACTCTCATGGGCAATGCAGTGCCCACCTGCACTCTTCTCCAGGGAAGATGGAGCCAGCTGACCCCTCCCCAAAGCCACTCTCCTTTCCCAAATGAGTCAACATGAATTGTAAAGCTAAGTGTAGCCAGTACTGGTAGCCACCTGCCTTGGAATTTCCACATTCCAGACATCGCCTCAGCATCTCACCAATTTCACTCTGAGTCATTTTAACTTAGTGTTTGAGGGACACCTTACTGTGGCCCCCACAGATTCTATTATGCCCTCTGCAGTGGGTTAAATAACAGTCTCCTGAAGATGTCCACATCTTAGCTCCCAAACCTGTGAACATGTCCCCTGGCATCAAAAGGGACTTTGGGATGAGTTGAAGTTGCTAATCTAGAGGCAGAGGGGAATATCAGGGATTATCCAAGTGGCTCGATGTCATCACAAGGTTTCTTCTAGAAAAGAGGCAGAGGGGAAGCATGTGAAGAAGGTGGTGTGACACTGGAAGCAGGGAAAAGAGAGAAGATCCCTTAGAAGATGGGGAAGGGACCACAAGCCAAAGAATGCAAGTGGCACTCCAAAGCCAGAAAAGGCCAGGAACTTGTCTCCATAGTGCACCCCTGCTGGCACCTTGAGATACACTTTGGGCTTCTGATTCCCAAACTGTGAGGTAGTAAGTGTGGCACCAGGAGCAAAGAGCTCAGGGTTGAAGCCAGAGGTGTGGAGGGCAGAGGCTGTCTGCCCAGCTATCTGATAAGGACTCCTCACACACCCTGCCACACCTCAGTTTCCAAGGGCTCTGAGAGCCTTAGGGGCTGGAACCAGGCTACCTGGATTTGACTCCCAGCTCTGCCACTCAGTAGCCGTGTGCTGTGGGCAAATTACATAACCTCTCCTTGCCCAGTTTCCTCATCTGTAAATGGGCATGCAGCCACCCCACCTCAGAGGGAGCTCCAAGGAACGAACAAGCTTGAGAGTGCTGCATGATGCTGTTAAGACAGCTCTGTCATCTCACCGTCATTTCATCCTCAGTCAGGTTGGGTTCACAGAGACCCAGGCTGGTCCTTTCTCTGGTGGCTGGCTCCCTTTAAATACTCTGTTGTCAGATTTTCATTCACTGGTTTTAGATCTAAACCCTTCTGAGCTGCAGTCACACAGTGCTCACTCAGGCAACTGCCACCCACAATCTGAGAAACCTAAATCAACACGTTAGCGCACCCTGGAAAGGCTTTTGTTCTTCTATTTCCAATCCATGGAGGAACTTCCAGCTTCACATGATGGACAAGTAGAATCTGACATGAGCACTGTTAATCTAAACTGACCACTTTGCTGCTACTTCAGCTGCTGGGGATGGCAGAGTCTTCCTGTCTGCAGGGGCTGCTATGCTCCATTAGCTCTGGGTGGGTGCCTTTGAGGGGAGGCTGACCCACATCAGAAGCAGCAGCAGTCCTCAGTCTGGCCTTTCTCCAGAGGGGATTAGAGGGAAAGAGCAGCTAGTGGCTGGCAGCTCTTTCTGGCCACCCTCTGAAAAAAGGTTCACATGCCTTTGCAACGAGGAAGTGGTCCTCATCTCTCTCCTGCTCCCCTCCAATCAACACAAACTAACCCAGGCCACTCTGCAGGCTCCATGCCTCCTCCTCTCCCAGGGCCACATTCCCACGAACTCTCAAGCAGTAAGGATAAATTGTCCAATCACGTGCCTATCTGTCACTTGGGCGGGTGGGGGGGGGGCCGGATGCAGAAATAAAGGGGAACAACAGGGGAATCCAAAATCCTTCCACAGGGAAATACTAAATCCAGCCTTGAATTAAGGATTTTTAGTACATACCAGTTCAAATTTTGACCACTCTGCTTTCTCCCAAATTGAGAACAGTGTACCAATGTTCAGCCTCTTTGCTAGGCTTTTGAGCTGGGCACCCACGTAACAGCCCATGTGCACTGAGCACATAGTACAGAATCCTGAATCTCCCATGGGAGCATGAAGTCTGAGGCAAGACCCCTGCACCTGAGACCCTGACAATAGGAAGCCCAGGTCCAGCCAAGGATCCCTTGGTGAAAGACCCCAAGCTGACCTTCATTCATGCAAATATGTCCTGAGCCAGGCAATCCAGCAGCCCTGCTGGATATATACCCACAGCAATGAGTGCACATGCACCCCATAGACACCTCTGCAGCAGTGGAGAGCCACCTGGATGATCTCACTGACAATGCAGAGGGGAGGAAGCCAGACACCAAAGAGACCTTCTGTGTTCCCACCCATGGGAGCCTCAAAGCCAGGCAAAACAAACCACAGGTGCTGAGGTGTGAGCAGTGGCTACCCGGGAGGGTAAGTGACCAGGAGGAGGCCCAGGGAGCCTCCTGGGATAACAGTATGCTTCATCAGGACATCGGTCTACATGGGGATTTATAGATGTAAAAGTCTGTTGAGCTATACATCTAGATCTGTATATTTTCCTGTAAGTTAGACCTCCATGAAGAGTTATAAATACCTTTTGAGCACCTTCTATGTGCTAGGTCTAAAGGGCATCTCAGACAAAATGCTGACCTGTTAAGAGCTTACAGTCTAGTGGGGAGGAAAATGCACTCAGATAACAACCCGGGCTTGTCTGTGGCCAGTGGGATAGGTACTGAGAGCAAGTCAAGGGTACCCGTACTAGTTGTGATTTGGGGAGGGGCAGAAACACTGGTGAAATGCAAGAGCTTTGGAGGTGGCCAGATCAATGCCCAAATCCCACACCTTGATGTATGACCTAGATGGGGTGTCTGCTCTACACCTGTACAGAGGGAAACTCGGGAGCTGCATGCCGTGGGTTCTCAAGAATGTAGGGAAGGGACCCAAATGAGGCACTGGGTGCTGAGCCCTGGCCTGACGTATGTCCTGTGGGATTTCCACTTCAAGTGTCAGGCACAGTCACAGACATCAACCAGACCCAGGCCCCCACGACTCCATCCCACCATGAAGAGGCTGGCTACTCCTCCACTTGCTCATTAATGGCTGTGAATGAGCACAACTCTGTTCAAGAAAACCCTGTAGCCCAGTAAGAATCAGATACTCGGGATACAATGTAGAAAGCCAACAGAGAAGAACAGATCTGCTTGTGGAGGGTGGTGTCACAATGGGCAAAAGGAGCTGCTACAGAAGGAAAGGCCGGCAGGCAGAGGGAGCTGCATGAGCACAGGCATGGAAGTGATATGTCAGGGAGGCAGGTGGCAGGTCAAGCACACCTCAAAAGAGACCATTACAGAGGGCCTGGGATACCCACGGATGTCTGTGGGAAGACCAAAAGGTTTCAGAAGAAGAAAATGATCAACCACAGTAGGGATTTAAAGTGACAAAGCTAGTCAATGACAGTGAGGGAGGTGGCTGTTTCTTCTTCAGGACTGGGGTATGGGATCACATTTATCAGGGAACCCCCAAACGCTCATCCTAAGTCCCTTTTATGAGAACCAGTCATGCATTTTTATTAGATGGTAGTCAGGGCCTGAGTGAGGCTAGCTGTCCTTCAGCCAGACTCTGGAGTGGCCAGAGTCTTCACCTTCCTACATTGCACAAGAGGTGAAGTCATAGTTTTTAGGTTTTTTACTTAATATTTTGAAAGGTCTATATTCACATTTCAACAATCAGAAAGTACACAGGGGAGCCAGGCATGGTAGCAACGGTCTATAGTTCAAGCTACTCAGGAAGCTGAGACAGGAGAATAGCCTGAGTCCAGTGTTTGCAGCCAGCCTGGGCAGCACAGCCAGACTCCATCTCTTGAGGGTGGAGGAAAATACATAGAACCACCAGCAATTGCCCAGCATCAGCGCCCCCTAGAGGCATCACAATCCAGCTTCTTGCAGTTGTCCAGAGTTCTTCTGTACACACATAAGCACTGTCCCTTGCTTTTACAGTGTGGCTTCCAGGCACAATGCTCTATACCTGCTTCTTTCACCCTTTGATTTATCTTTGCCATCATTCTATGTCAGCATGTGGAGTTTCCATCTTGTTTTTTATGGCTGTACAGTATTCCATGGTTTGGACAGGCCATCATTTGTTGTGGCTCCCTATAAATGGACATTTAGGTTGTATTCCATCTTTTGCTATTTCAAAAAGACAGCAATGACTAACCTTGCAAATAAGTCATTTTGCACACATGCTTAACACATCTGTAGAATAAATTCCTGGAAGTGTAGCTACTGGGTATTGAGAAATGTAATTTTGAGAAATGTCGCTAGAAAAACAGAATACACTTAGATTGTTCATCTAAGAAATGGACCTGAATGTTGGGGATAATACTGACAATGTGTAGCTTTAAGGTGCCCAGGGGAAGAAACCAAAGAGAAAAGCTTAGTTTTCAGCAAACAGAGCTCTGGGTCAAGAGATGGTGCTTGACCCAGATAGCCCCAATTTAGTCCATAAACTTGCTTTCCTCCAGTGCAAGTAAAAGGCTAAACCCAAGGCTGGGGGCATAGTTCAGTGGTAGAGCACTTGCCTACCATACATAAGGCCCTGAGTTCTATTCCTAGGATAGCCAAAATAGCCTTCCCAGTTCTGGCTCTGATGCCCTGGCCTCAGAGCAGGGGGAAGGTGGACAGAGAAGACTCACCACCACACTTAGACAACTCTGGGCTTCTTGGGAGAAGGTGCCAGTGTGCCTCTGAGGCACAAGCAAACCTGGCAGGGAAAGTGGGACAGAGAACCAGAGGGCTATAAGCTTCCAGTACAGCCACACCAAGTTCGAGAAAAGCATCTCTTGCTACATCTCTGGCATATGCTGTGGGGCCATCACAGCCATGCAAAACACTCATGCTCCATAACACTCACTTTTGACTAGCTCTGCTCTTGTCCCATTACAAACCTGTTACATAGCTCATGTGCCCAACCG
Source organism: Castor canadensis (assembly GCF_047511655.1). Classification (NCBI taxonomy): domain Eukaryota; kingdom Metazoa; phylum Chordata; class Mammalia; order Rodentia; family Castoridae; genus Castor; species Castor canadensis. The sequence goes on from NC_133393.1 coordinate 148,764,030, forward strand.
TCATCTCCACCTAAGTATCTGTCTCTGGAAAGAATCTACGTGTCCTTCCAGAGAGTAAGGCCAACTGAGGATATGCAGCAAGCAGGGCAGGGCTTCCTCCCCAAGTCAGGCCTTGTTACTGGAAAGCATGCATGAAAGGAAAGGTCTTCTGCCCTTAGCCAAGTGGAAGAGACCTCTGAAAGAACTTTCCTGCCCAAGCTCTGCTCCCACTGCCTGAGCCAGCCAGCCAGGAGCTCCAGCACAGCAAATCACCTGAACTGCACTGAAGCTACGCTGTGATCATCTTCCTAACTGACGCACAGCACATTCCCCCTCCTCCATAAAGCAAACGTGCACTGTCCGGGCAAACTCCATTTTCATGTCCTTTCTTTTTTTTTTTTTTGGCAGTACTGGGGTTTGAACTCAGGGCCTCACATTTGCTAGGCAGGAGTTCTATTGCTTGAGCCACACCTCCAGCCCCATGTCTTGGTCCTTTAAACACAACTGAAGTGTGTGTGTAGATGCACTGATTCCTCGTGGAGCCGGGGCAGGACCCTAAATGCCAAGGAGGGTTCACTTGGCCTTGGTGTCCTGGGCCTCTGCGTGAGCTCCAGTGACTCACTACCCAAAATCCCCACACAAATTATAATGAGGACAAAATTAAGATAACTGTTGCTAATATTAATTGATGTGAATATAATCTCACATACCTTCAACAATACTTATCACTGTGTTTTGAGACACCCAAACTGTTTACTGGGATCAGTGGCTAATGGAACCCCCGCTCACTGCTCACTCTAAATAAAATGAAGGCCACAGCAGTGTGAGATGGAAACCAGGAGGTTCTGCCAAGGCTTCAGCACTGCCACAGGGCTAGTTATCTTTCTCTCAGGGCTTTTCTATAGATGACAACCCAGAGGGCTTTGGGGAACAGCCCCGCCCCAGCAGAAGTTCTCAGCCACTTGCCAGCAGGGCAGGGCCTCCTTATGTGCAGCCTGTCCACAGAGGCTGTAGCAGGAGAAAAATAAAGGTATCCTATGTCCCAGGGTGGCAGGCGTCTGATCTAAAAATCCCTCTCAGGGTGACAAATGCAGTCACTTCCAGAGGTCTTGCTCCAACCCCTTTAGGGGGGCAGCCATCTTGAGACTTCAAGCGCCAGGTGAAGATTTCAGGTTAGGAAAGAAAGAATGCACGTGAGAGTACACAGCTTCTAACATGCATGTTCAGGCACTTAGGCGCACACACACACACTCACACACCCCTACCCTTTTCCTTCCTTCTTCACGGTCACATGACCTACTCACCCTCCAAGCCACGCCCAGGCTGATCTTAAATTTATGATCATCCTGCCTCAGTCTCCTGAATGCAGGGATTACAGGCAAGAACCACTACACCAGGCTTTATCCCAATATTTTCTGAGTTCCAAGTCTGCTACAATCAACAAGTACTATGTCTAAGAGTGGAACAGCCTGTTTATCAAAGGCAGCAACACTGAGAATGACACTGCCAACGTCTTACTAAGTCAACATTTACTGTCATACGTGGCTTTCTGAAATGTGGTAGAGATGGAAGTGACGCAGGTTAGGCACAAAGGTTTTCTGGGTGGGATCTTTCCCACCCAGAGGAAAAGGAAAAGGAGGTGGCTGCTAGGCTTCCTGCCTCCTCGAAAAGCCGGAGAGCTCCAGCACCCTCCGCAGGCACCGCTGGCTCCCAGGGATACCACCTCAGTCCTAACGAACTCACTGCCTTTGACATCCGTACGCTGAGAGTAATTCCAGCTTTATCTGAGTGGCAATGCCATTATTCCATCCAACAGTTCAGACTATTGCAAAGCCTACTTGGTTCGAGACTGCATGCCAGGCACTGAGCCACTATTAACTGAAGACTGGAAAGATGACCCACCAGAAGCCACATGCCAACCTTCTAGGTTGTGCTCAAGCACAGGGCACAGGGCGCAGATGGGCACATGAACAAATGCTGCTGGGCATCCAATCTAACTCCAGCTTCTCAACTCCCTCTGCCCATGGTTTTCTCCTCTCCAGGACTTTAAAAAAACAAGAGTTCCAGGAAAAGCAGCCGTTAGGATAATAGTAGACTCTCTGTAAAGTATGAACTCTGTTAAGGCACATGTACCACATCTACACAGGCAAGGTCATGGGGAGAAATGAAGAGAAAATCCAAAACAGGTGACTATTCAATTCTCCTCTCTATGGCCCTTTTCACTGTACCTCTTCCCTTTCTGGCCTGAGGCCAAGGTCACATTTAATGACATTTATTTCAGGCCTGCTAGGTGCTAAGTTCTAGGACCACATACACCATTTTGGAGACATGAACTTAGATCTTGGGTTTTTTGTTGTTGTTGTTGTTGTTTTTTGTTTTTTTGATAATACTGGGGTTTTAACTCAGGGCCTCATATTTGCTAGGCAGGCTCTCTACTGCCTGCACCATGCCCCCAGCCTATGAACTTAGATCTTTGCTTTGCATATACTATTCCCTCTACCTGGAACCCACTTTCTCCACTTTTTCACATGGTAACCTCTTAACTCTCACCTCACCAGAAAAATGCCTGCCCAGGCTAGAATGACCTAATGTTTCCTCAAAGCTATTTGCTTTCTCTTTCCCCAGGGATGCAGCTCTCCATACACAGCCTGGCACACAAGACCACCATACCTCTTTGCTGAATCCAGTAACTGGCCTGCAGGTAATAGCAAAAGCTGGTGTTCACGGCCAGTGGCCTGCTGAGCTCCATTCACTCGGTCGCCACACAGCACTACTGGAACTTTGCAGAGGAAGGAAACTGAATCATAACCACCACCTTGCCATTTTGAAGGAACAGGAATTAGAACCTGGTGAGCAACTTGCCCAAGAACAGAGGCCTAATAAAAGCAAGGATTTAAGCTGCATCTCTTAATTCTCTCTCCAGGTTACCAGAATTGCTCTCTCCATCTGGTTCTCAGTGACTATTTTTGACCCCTTCTGGATTTCCAACCTCCTATCCCAAGGCACCCAATTCGGCCTTAGCCCTCCCCCTCATTCCTGCTCTCACATACTATGTCCCGTCATCCCCACAGCCTCTTCCTCAGCTGTGCTTCAGTGGTATTCTGTGAAGACCCCAACTGGCACATGTCCAACCCCACAGCCTCAGTCCTGCAGGGATATTAGGATAATGCCTAATTCCTCATGCTCCAGTGGGACTGGCATGTTGCCACATCAAATGCCAGCAATCCAAGCACCAGCAAGGTGGAGCAAGCAAGCGAGTGCACAGTGAACTCACAAGCGAGACCAGCAGCCAAACCCATCTCCCCTCTATCTATGCTTGCAGATCTGGGGGATAGGTGAGGGATGAGGGATCACAAATCCCAAGACATTCCCTAGCTGTGGCAAGAGAAGCCAATGAGGGCCGTAAGTCCTGGGACTTCATTCAGTCCTTAAAAAAATTAAGTTAAAAAAAAAAAAAAAGTTCCAGCTCAGTGGAGCAAATTCCCAGCAGTGCAAGAGGCCAGTTTCAGAGCAGACACCATTATAATGGAGGGTCCACAGGCCTGGCCTGGGCAAATGGGCCTTCAGATCAGAAACTGCAGGAAGACAAAGGAAGGGCAGCAGAGACTAAACAGATGCAAGGGACTAGTGGGAAAGCAAACTGGAAAGAGGTGGGTCATTTTGGAGTTATTTGTAGGAATCAGCAACAGAAGGTAAGGGATGATGATACTTTCTCGTAACACACGACTGAACTTGTCACTTCCTCTGAAACTTTCAAGAACTCTTGTTGACCACACCAAGATCAAGCTCCAACTACTTAGTGGGGACCCAAAGGTCTTCAAATCTCGGGCCTGTGGAAGTCACATGTGAGAGGCAGGCATTTCAGGCCTGCACACCTGCCTGGGATTCCCTCTATCAAGGCCCTTCTCCTTGGGCCCAGCACCCCTAACCTTTAGGGCCAGGAAGACTTCTGACATCCCTCAGGGCAGTGGGAGAAGAGCAAGGCTCCAAGGTCAGACTAGCACAGCTCTGACGCTGAAAATGATGGCCCAACCTCACTGGGTAGTGAGACAATGAAACAATGATTTGTGAAAGCACTTTGAACAGTGCCAGGCACACAGTAAGTGCTCAATAAATGAGCTGTTGTTCTTTTGTCCTCTGATCCCCTTTAGGGCTCTCTGTTTCTACAAGTAGAGCACTGTCTCATATACATTCATGACATGCTAGACTCCCTCAGCCAACCACGCCTTTGGAGGGCAAAACGTACAACTCTGGCCTCTCTTCCTTGAGGCCCAGCATAATGGAGGGCACACAGGTGTTCAGTAAGTGCTTGCTGCTCAAGACAGCTTCTACCAAAGGTACTGAAGCAGACCCCACATAGAGTTCCCAGGACCCAGCTGCAGGCTTCCAGGAACTCACATATCAAATCCCCAATCTACTACCCGTTTTCAAAACAATAAAGGGCTGCACCTGCCTTGCCGAAGTAGTTTCTACTCCAGGGAATGTACAGAGAGAAATGAGTACAGCAGGGACTAGAAAGAGCACTGAGCCCCTCTCTGGGAGAGGGCTGGGCAGGCCAGCCAGCACACAGGAGCAAAACCTCAAAGACAGAGTGGGAGCAGGCTGGGAATGTGGCTCAGTGGCAGAGGGCTTGCCCAGCGTGTGCAAGATCCTGGGTTTCATTCCCCAGCACCAGCAAAGAAACAAAGTGGGAAAAAACAGCCTCCAGACAAAAGCCCAAGTTCACAGGACTCAGCCAACACCAGTGAAGTAGGACAAGTGGGTCACTCACAGCCATCCTGCCAAAAAGCTCTCTTCCTTCCCACTGAAAGGATTTAGAAAAGTTCCTTGTACATACCACCACCACCAAAGCAACTTATAACATATCCAGAATCCCTAGGCCTATGAGAAGCACCTGGACTGTCTATGGCTCTTGGAGGTGGGAGTTACAGTGCCTTCTCCACCCACACCAGCCACCTGGGCCTTGGGACTAGATCGGGTCACTCTCTATGTCCATCTCCCCAGAAGACTAGGAACCCCTGAGGCTCCCCAGAAGACTAGGAACCCCTGAGGATAAGCACCAGGTCCCATTCATCTTCAGACCGTTACTCCAGGGAATGTAATGAGAGAAATGCGCACAGGAGGACTGGAAATAGAGTTAAGCCTGGCATACAGTAGAAGCTCAGTAAGTTACAAGGCAACAAGATCTGACAGGAGAGGGGTTCTCTCAGGAATGACTCCATCAGGGCCTGCATATATCACACACAAGCGAGTCATGAATTTCCCATGGGCCTCAGTTTTCCTCATCCACAATAGGCCTAACAACAGTTCTCGACTCACACAGCTGTTGTAAGAGGTGATTGGGAAAATATATGTGGAAAGCCAAGAACTTCAGAGGAATGTCCGTCACACTTTCAGCTTCAATTCAACGTTCCCTTTGTGCTGGAGTCTTTTCTAGTGGTCACATTCGCCCTTCCCTGCCCTGAACCCACCTCTGCACTCCTATTCCTTTGTCTTGTGTTTTTCACATCGTTGTGATTTCTTTCCAAGTCTGATTTCTCCTCCCTCCTGAGGGCTCCTGGACGCCTGGGGCACCACGTGTCTGTGTCTAAAGTAGGCATGGACCTGGCTGCTGGGGCTCTCATCCCACAGCTCCAACTCTGACACACACAGCACTTTCGACAAGACAATCAGACATGCAGACGGCAAGGGCTCAGTAAGCATGTTGACGTTGATGAGGGACATGGGAAGGGATGATGTTTATGTAGCTAGCTCATCAAGGAAGTCACACCTCTGAGACCTGTGCCTCCTCTGTAGGTCAGGTGAGTCTGTGCACCTGGCTGACTCTGCAGCACACCAGCCTCCAAGGCACAGATTGCTGCTTCTTTCCTTACATGAAGCATCCACCACAGCCAGATAAATAATACACAGTCTTCACCCCACAAAGCTATCAGTCATGCAAACACCTGCTTTGCCTCATGATGCCCTGGAGGGAAGGAGGGGCAAAATGTCTGGCCTCATACAACACTCCAGAGAGAATGTGGACCGGGAATCTGTGCCCACTCCCCAGAGTCACTGCCTCTTTATGGCCTGGAACCACCCATCGCTGGATGCAAGTAGATTCAAGCAAGGTGCCCAAGGGCGTGCCTGGGGAAAAAACGCACAACTCACAGGTCGACACAAACACCCAAACCAGTAGCTATGGTTCCTTCGGAAGCAAATATTCTTGGAGACCCAGGTTCCAGTCTACCCTCCTCCAAACACGCTGACCTGTGTGCGCGGCTTGTACCTGTCCCCATTCACGCAATCCTGAAGGCCTCCTCGACCAAGCACCCTCCCTGGTGACTGCCACCGCATCGGGCACGGATGCCTCCACCACGCACTCGGCTGTGCCAGGCGCCTGCACACCCACCCGGACGCACACAATCCCACTTGCAAAGGGCCTGTCCCTCCATCGCCCCTCTACCCTGGCCTCCCCCACCGGCAGGTCCGATTACACTCCAGGCACGGCCCCCGCCACGTTGGCGTGAAGGGGGAGCGGGCACACCCACGGCCGCCCTGCGACCACGCAGGACGCAGAGGGAGCCCGGCGCCCGCTCCCTCCCTGGCCAGGCCGGTCTTCTTGGTCCTCTCCCCCGTCTCGGGGACCCGCGACCAACATGACCCGCGGGGCGACCCCCGCGCGGGCCTCTCCAAAACGGAGCAGCTCCCCGTCCCGGGAGTCCGCACCCACCCCCTCCGAGCCTCCGGCGCGAGGCCGCCGGGCCGGGTACCTCAGGAGCCCATGGCGGTGGCGTGTGCGGGCGTCGCGGCAGCGGGCGAGGCGGGCGAGGCGGGCGGCGCCGCAGCCCCAGGTTTTCGCCGCCGCCGGCGCGTCCCGAGCCCAGCGGAGTGTCGTCCCGGCGCGCATGCGTACTAGGTGCGCCGCCAGGGAGGGCGGGGCAGAGAGCGCACGGCTGAGATCACTCAACCGGCCTTAAAGGGGCCGCTCTGCAAAGCCCTGGCGGCTTTGGGGGAGGAGGGAGCGACCTTGTTCTGCAGCTCCAAACCCACTGGCCAAGACCATCTCCCTAGAGCCACTGAAGTCCCGCCCACTCAGACATTCCTGGGGCTCAGAGACTGAGCCTCGGGCTACAAACTCTGTGCCTGCCACTGGCTAGCTGGCTAGTGCTTCACTTCTCTGAACTCTGATTTCCATTTGAGCCTGTTTTGAAGGTGAAACAAAATATAGTGTCCACTGTGTGGAGGATACATGTGGAATTGTGAAATAAACGTACACTGAGTGCTGTGTGAAGTTACAGGAGGTGAAAGCACAAAAAGAGGCTTTTTCTTCCCACTCTGTAACAGGTACTTAGAAGCTGCTTTTGCTGAAAAACACTGACTCCTCACTTGGGCCTGCAAATACCCAAAGGGGAACAAAAACAGGATAAAAACTTGGCTTCTCCATCTTTGCTCAGAGTTGTTCTCTCTTGTAGTAACTTTTCAGCCACCTTGGAATCCAGGAAGGACAGGACAGATGGATAAAGCATCCACTGACAGAAGTTAAGGCACCGCCTGGCAGGAGGCAATGACTTATTGTAACAAGGTCCTGCCTGACCAACCCTGAGAGAATGAGCAACTGGACCACCTCTGGCCACCAAGCCACACCTGTGACCTGGGCTGTAATAATCACGCACACCTCTCTCCCATGCCCCAGTTCTTCCTCTACTTAAACCCAAAGTGCTAGTCTTTACATGGAAGACTGTCTGAGTGCTGACTTTGCCTCTTCTGCAGTGGGCCAGCCCAGGCCACGTAAATCTCCATCCTGTGCTTTTTACCACTACTCTTCTCTTTATTTGGCATATTGTTGGGAGTGACAGGACCTCGAGAGTTGGGCCTGAGACCTAGAGCTCCTGTTACAACTTCACTTAGCAGCATTTTGTTCCCACCTGGCCTCACCCTACACAGCCTACCTAGTCAGATTCTGCAGGGAACATTTCATCCACCTGACCCATTTCTGTTTGCCATGTCCATATCTTACCGAATTAATTGAAAAGCATAAAATGTAAGCACATTCTGGGCTGATGAACTCAAGCTCCCCAAGTTTCTTTAAATCTCCAGCTTGGGAAATTGGAGTTTTGAACCCCAGGCCCAAACTCCTGACATGGTCCCACATGTCAAGTCCAGTTACTGCAAATAGAGACATGGATGGTGAAGGCAGAGAAAGGAGGTATATTACACAGTTCGAGACATGCTGTGGGAAGAGGCAGAGTAAGCACTCAGGCCATCTTCAGCCATCTTCAGGGTACAGACTGAGCTTCAGCTTTAAATAGACAAAGAATTAGGGCATGGGACAAAAAGTACGCATAGTTAAACAGTCCTAGTCACAGGCGTGGCCTTATTCTTCAGGGGTTCCAGAGAAGTCAGTTATCCAGAGTCACTGTTGCCTGGCAGGTAGTCCATCCTGAAGGGCTCTACTGTTGGGGGTAGTTTCTGTCCCTTGTCATGAAAATGCTATCAGTCTGTCTTTCCTGGAATCTAAAATGATTGCAAAATGACTGCAAAGAGAATGACTTAGAGCAAAGAAAACTATAAAATGAAAGAGAGGTGCCTTTTCTCCTACTTTTAGTTAACTGTGGGCCTGAGTAAGAAGTCTGTGCTTGCCAGCACCAGTAGTTCACACTAGCTACTCAGGAAGCAGAGATCAGGAGGATTGAGGTTCAAAGCCAGCCCAGGCAAATAGTTTGAGAGACCCTATCTCAAAAATACCCATCATGAAAAGGGCTGGTGGAGTAGCTCAAGGTGAAGGCCCTGAGTTCAAGCCCAGTACTGAAAGAAAGTCTGTGCTTTTCAGCAAAAACAGTTCAAGCATCTCTTACATTCAGACTTCCCAAACTTGGGCTGACAGAGTGCCTGCTTAGCAAGCATGAGGCCCTGAGTTCAAAATTCAGTATCAAAAAAAAAAAAAAAGGCAGACTCCCCAAACTGTCTAACTGCAGGTCCAAGCCTCCTCCCTTACCTACATGCATGCAAACCTGCATCTCATGCACCCCCCCCCATCAGCTGTGGGCAACTCCATCCTTCCAGTCCCTAGGCCAGACAGAACTCCTGGAGTTATCTTTCAATCTTTCTCCTCCTTCCCCTACCCGCTTAGGCAGGCAGGAATCCTGTTGCCTCTATCTGCAAACTATACCCAGACTCTGAGTCTTCCACCCCACCCCCAAGGCCACCACTGTCCAGGTTCTGCCTAGGATAATTGAAGGCTCTTCTAACCCAGCTCCTTTATTCCAGTCTTGCCCTCTGCTCTGGTCCAAGTCAATGTGGGAATCAGAGGAATTCTTTAAAATCTAAATCAGCAGTAGAGCGCTTGCCTAGCATGCTGGAGGCCCTGGGTACCTAAGTCAAACCATGGCATTTTGCTCAGGATTCACTGAGTAGTTTTTCTTTTTAAATGCAGTACTGGGGTTTGACGTCAGAACCTCACACTTGCTAGGCAAGCACTCTACCACTTGAGCCACACCACCACCACCCCCTCCCTTTTTTTTTTTTTGTGCTGGGTATTTTCTAGATAGGATTTCATGAACTTATTTTCTCTGGTTGGTTTCAAACTGTGATCCACCTGATCTCTGCCTCATGAAAATTTCATTCTAAATAGAAGCCAAAGTCCTTCCAAGTCTCCACAAATCCTTGACGTGTCGAACCTCATCTTCTACACTTTCTTATCCCCACACAGATTCCTTGCTGTCATCCTCTGCTGGGATTGCCTTCCCCCCAGACATCTGCGTGGCCCCTCCCTCCCCTTCTTCAAGGATTTGCTCAAATCCCTACCATAGTCAAATTGCCAAAACTCATATGCACTCTAAATTTGCCCTTCACTATGCTCTATTTTCCCAGTAACATTCCATTTCTTTCATATTATATGGTTTCCCATTTTACGACTTGTCTTCTTCAAGGAGCTGGTGAGTTCTATGAGGACAGAGATTTTTGTCCTTTTTGTTTCCTGATGTAACCTCAAATACTTAGCACAGAGGCTGGCATAGTGAAGGTTTGCAAAAGGTTTTTGTAACGACAGCCTGCAAAAAGTGCAAAGGGAACAAACACATAGCCAAGTCCTATAGAAAAGTTCCCTCCCAGCCCAGGTGTGAAGTCCCTCAGGCTGAGAACCAGGAGTATTGATTGCCTTGTAATTATTTGTTCAGGCTTCCGAGTACCCAACCCCTCCAGGGCAAAGTCCTTATCCAACTGTCTTCCTATCTACAGGGTTTACAAATGAGACTCAATCTGATAGCCTCTGTCCCTTCCGGAGCTTTCAGGCCAAACCACACCCAAATCCAGTTCTTAGCCCCTGCTCCTCCAGGCACTTATGGATCTCAACTTACAGAGGCCCCAGCCTGGCAGAGGCAGGTGGTGGGTATTTTTAGGCATGAGTTGCCAGAAAGGGGCTCAAAGACAGAAAGTCACCTAGTCTGGTGACATGGCAGGTTAGCAGGTGGCACTGGGAGCCCTAGATGGTTGCTTGCTCCTTATTGAGAGTTAAAAGCCCCCCTCAAGGTCTTTGCCCAGGCTGCCCTAAATGAAATAAACATGTATCCCCTCCCTGTCACATGCAGCAGCCCCTCCGTCCTTTCTATTCAAGTTCAAAGTGTCGGTTCACCTCTGTCCTATCTCTCTCCTGGCCTGTGCCCACCACCCTGGCACAGGGCACCTTATAGTTTCCCAATCACCTTTCTCCTTGATGCCTGACCACTCAGGAAACAGCCAGCTTCCTTCAAGGACCAAAGCAGATACCAGCTCTTGGCTTCTTTGGCAGGGCAGCATTTTGGTTTGGTTTTTGGTGCTGTTGATGGAACTCAGGGTCTTTCACATCCAAAATATGACCTCTACCCCCGAGCTACACCCCACCTTCCCCTGTTCTGTTCTAATTAGTTTCTCCCTAAGAAAAAATTGGAAATAACCTGAAAGTCATTGGAGAGTGGCAAAGAATGGTGATCCATACAATGGTATTTTACACAGATATTAAAATCATTTCTATAAGACACATGCCTAGTCATTCCCATGGAGAAAAATGATGTGGAATAAAATTGGATTAAAAAGGTAGGATTAAATTCATGTGACAGCCTGGTTTGAACTCTGTAAAACACAAATGCTTAGAGAAAAGATTGGGACAAAAGATGACATTGGTTAGCCAAGTGGCACGGTTCTGGGCCACTTCTTTTTTTGTTTCTATTTTCTAAAATGTTTGCAAAGGCATGTATATTTTTCAACTAAAAAAATAGTTATAAACTTTTTTTAAAAAGCTATTTAAAGAAATGCTCCATTGTTCTGCTTGTTTTCTCCTCACTGTGAATCACAAGTTGTCTGAATGTATCTGTCTCCCCGACCAGACTGAGGCTGTTAATGGAGTAAGGACTCAAGGCTGGATTTCTCTCTTCATTCTCCCATGCCCAGATCCGTAAATCAGACAAAAAGCCTGCCCCTCTGCTGGGTGCCAACTATGGAAGGGAACCCTGGCTGTGTCCCAGAAGTTGCTGACTGGTGACAGTTCTATTACGTGCTGGTTTGAAGTGTTGCAGGCCAGTGTTGAGGGTCCTTGTCTTCACAGGCCAGGGAACTGGCTCGTGAGGCAGCTGAAAGATGAGTCAAAGCCGGTGTATAAAGTAGGATTTATTAGAGAAAGGAAAGGCTACACCTAGAGCAGTCCTGTGGCAGATCTATCAGACCCTGTATCTCCTCTTCAGGGTGCAGGAATGCAGGTTTGCAACTCCTTCTCAGGATGCAGGAATCATAGCACTCTCCATGGGGGATGGGATACTCACTCATCTGCCTTAGGTCTCTAGACCCAACAGTTCCATGTCCAAGGAGGGAGAAAGGAGGCCTAAGCCCAATGTCATATCCATTGCCCTCTCCCAGCCTCTGGCAGGGAAGGGTGGAAGAAACAGCAGAGGCCTCAGGGATGCAACTGATGAGTGACCCAAAGCCCAGAAATTTACCTGAAGACTCAGCGTCTCTACCTGACACTCTCTCTCTCTTTCATTTGCCCTCATTCCCAGCTGGCCGTTCACCCCGTGGCAGAGACAGTAACTCTTTCCCAAGAATTCCAAAGCATGTCCCAGGATTGCATCAGATTGGTTTTAGTTTGTGATACAGTCCCCATCTCAGAACCAATCATTGTGCATCCATTGGCGAGGCCTGGATCATGACCCTATCCTGGAGACAGTGGGTGGAGTCAGCTCTTATGAGCCACAAGCACTGAAGGGGGGTGAGTCCCTAAAGGACAACTGAGGTGCCATGAGCACCACTGAGGAAAAATGCTGGAGAGGAAAACACCTCCGATGTTCTATAGCTCAAGAACTTTCAGTGGCTCTCCAAGGTGACTTTAGTCCCAGGATGGCCAAAGTGTGACCTCACTCATAGTACAGAGAGAAGGAACAGCCATCAGCATAGGATGACTCTTTGGAGACCTACCTACCTAACCACCTGGTTCAAATCCCAGCTGTACACTAACAGGTTATAAGCCAAACCTGTTAAGCCTCACTAAACCTCTGTTTCCTCATCTGTAAAATGGAATTAACACCAGAACCATCCTTTTGGGGCCAGTGTAGAAGTTAGATTAAATGAAAACACTGGTAAGGCTGTTAGCAGAGGTCCTGGCACATTATAGGCGCTCAGTAAGTGTTGCTTCTGGGACTCAGGATGCAGTTCAATGATAAACTGCTTGTCTAGCATGCGCCATGCCCTGGGTTCCATCCCCAGCCCTCCAAAAAAGGAGGGAAGGTTCTGATATCTACAACAACAAGCAGAGTAAGGTCTTTCCTGGGTTTAGGGGCATGACTCAAGAGGCAGAGTACCTGCACAGAAAGCATCATTGAGTTCAAATCCCTGTATTGCCAAAAATAAAGAAGGCCTTTCCTGAAAATCTTGTTTAGAAGTAAAAACATAAACAGGCCTCATGGGCTAATTTTGAAACAAAATGGCCCCAACACTGCCACCAATGGTTCCATTTTCAGCAGCTGCCTTTAGCTTTTTAATTTTTTGTTTATTGTTGTTTGTTTGTGTGGTACTGGGGCTTGAACTCAGGATCTTTACCTTTTTGTGAAGGGTTTTTTGAGATAGAGTCTCACAAACTATTTGTCCAGGCTGACTTTGAACTGCAATCCACCTGATGTCTGCCTCCTGAGTAACTAGGATTACAGGCATAAGCCACCGGTACCCCACCAGCAGTTGCCTTTTGTCAAGTACCAGCCTAAACACACTCTGACTCACACTCTTCCTCTCTTTTCTTTGCCCAAATTCCTATCTCTCCTTCAGAGTCCTGATAAAACTTGAGTCCCCCTAAGTATGTCATTAAGTGGAAAAAAGAGAATGTCACCCAGGATAAGACTCACTGATGCAAATATATGCATGTGATTTTAAGTGTAGGAAATGTCTAAAAGTCAGGAGACTGTGATTGTCAGACTTTTCATTGCCGTGACAAATACCTGAGAGAAACAACTTAAAAGAGGAAAAACTTATTTTATCTCACAGTTTCTGAGGTTTCATTCCATTCATGGTCACTGGGCCCTATTATATGGCCTGTGGTGAGGCTGAGAGGGCACAGGGAAGAAATGCCGCTGACCTCATGGTGGTAGGGAATTAGAGGGGAAGACAGGAAGGGGTCAGGAACAAGATATACCCTTCAAAGATACCCCTAGTGATCTACTTCTTCCAACCAAGCCCCACCTCCTGGTTTCCACCATCTCCCAATGCCATCAAATTATGAATCCGTCAGCCAGGCATGGTAGTGCGTGCCTGTGATCTGAGAACTTGGGAGGCTAAGGCAGGAGGATCAGGAGCTCGAGGCCAGCCTGGGCTACATGGTAAATTTTAGGCCAGCCTCAGCTATATAGCAAGACCCTATCTCAAAACAAAACAAAACAACCAACCAACCAACCAAATAAATACTGAGTCCATCAATGGCTTAATCCATTGATTAGGTCAGGCCCTTATGATCCAATCACCTCTCAAAAATTGATTCTGCAACTAGGGATCAAGCCTTCAACACATGAGCCTTTTTAGGGACACTGCATATTCAAACCACAAAGAGGGACCAAAAGGACTAGAGCTTGCCCTTCTTTGTGTCCCCAGAACCTGACTTACAGGGGCTGGCATCAGTGACCTCTTCAGGCATCTTCATCCCAATGATTGTATTGAGCTTTTGCTATGGGCAAGGCAATGCAACAAAGTGCTTTGTTATCTCAGCAAGCAACAGTGACTGCCATTTAGCAGATGAGGAAACCAAGGCACAGGGAGGCAATGTGACTTGGCCAAGGTCACCCTGAGTTACCTAGCACACAGCAAGCCCCATGGATGTTTGTGAAATGATCCCAGAACCCACCTCCTCCAACCTCGTGGGAATCAGCAAGAGAAAATGCTTGCAATGTCATGAAGTCTTTCCTGTTTGGGTAGCGTCATTCCTGGGGGACGCCATCTGGGGTGCGTGTGTGAGTGAATCAGGGATGCGACCAGTGATGATTTATAGGTTGTTGACTTGGAGACCAGGAGAGAAATGTCCTTTCTGTCTCTCCCAGTGGCACACATACTTGTACCTCCAGTGCAGGTGAGGTGAGCCTTTGCTTCAAACTTCCGTAGCCAGCAAAGCTGGCGAGGTGAGATGAGGCCAGCCACATGCCAAAAAAAAGCTGTCCAGTGACACTGTTTCTTAGTTTCTTAGCTAGGAACATGTTTCAGTTTCATTTTACAAAATCCCAGGCTGTCAGCCAGGAACACTGCCTTCAGGAGAGGGAGGTCCCCTGCAGGTCAGGGGCCTGCAGGGAGCTTGGGGCTGGTCCTGGGTTTTCTCAAGGAGGATTTAATGAGAGGGGAGAGGAGGGGAAGAAGCAAGAGGTTCTAAGAGCTGCAGAGGCTTGTTAGGCCCTCTGCCTGCCCTGGGTAAACCTGGATGGGATAGCTTCAAAGGGAGGGGTGGGGTGCACCTGAATCACAGATGCTTTGAAGATGCTGGATGAAAGGCCTTGGGAGATATAATTAGCTGAGAAGCATTCTCTAAAGTGTAGGGAAGGAGCCCAGGCTGCTGTCTGCCAGAATCCTTGGTAGGGGTCTCCAGTAAGGCCTCCTTAAAGGGGCAGGGTTGCCTCCCTGTAGCCCCAGGGCTGAGCCCTCTGCTCACCTCACCCTAGCAGCTGTCTGAACTGCCTTCTCATCCCATCAGCCCTTCTTTGGCCTCCAAGACACTTGCAGGTACATTGACCCTCCTAACACTTCCTCCCAGCCGTTGACCAACCCTAGGCTCAGGCTTCCTCTTTCTGCTTCTCTTGAGGTCAGGCCTCCTTCTCCCTCCCTGTCCTCACAAAACCCATGACAGATCTCAGAAGAGTGTGTGCAGGGCCAGGGTGGGGGATGGAGAGAAAAGTGAATGGGAAAGAGCAGGAGGGGAACTGGCTGGAGTGTTGATGCCACCTATCTTCATCCTGGTGCTGGCCACACAGATGTACAAACAGGTACTTAGGACATACACATTTTTTGTACAGAAATTATAATGCAGCTTTAAAATAAAGGACCTGGGAGAACTAGTCAGCTGAGAACTCTTTTTTGCCAGCCTCACCCCTCCTACAGCTGTTACTTTGAACCCTTTGGTGACCCTTCCTGATGTCTCCCCTTCCCTCCTGTATCCTGCCCCTCCCCTGGCTGCTGGCCCCTCATTGGCTTGTAATGAAATGCTCCTCCCCCACCTGACCACTTCCTAGCTTCTTCTGTGTTGGGGGATGGGAGGTGAGGGGGAGCCTCCTGGCTTCCTCTCTCCCAGAATGCCAACAGTTCAATTCTTGCCTTCTACCTGGTTTATGACCACAGCTCCCTTGTCCTTCTCCTTTCTCTTCCTCCTGGCCACCAGATTTTCATTCAAGTGCACATCTCCTTGCCCCCTCCCCTAATCCTTGTCCCACCTTGCAGGTGCTGGGCTGATGAAGTCAGGTGAGTGAGCACTGAAGTGGCTGGGCTGAGGAGAATGACAATGCCTGGTTCCCAATTTATAGATGAGGGAACCAGGGCTCAAGGATGGTGAACTGCTTGCAGGTAAGGAGTAGAACCTTCTGGATCCATGCCCACTTCGGCAGAATCTGGTCCCTGCCTCCTCCAGCCTCAGCTGCAGTGGACTGCTTGATCCTCCCCACCTCCTTCCACTTGGAACTCCCTCTGGGCCTTTGCACGTGGGAGTTCTCTACTGGGAATGTCCTTCTCCACCTCACCCCCAGCAAACTCCTACTCCCATTTCAAGGCTCAGGTCAAATATCTCTGAAACACCTTCCTGGACACCAGACACCTTCCCTTTTTCCTTTGTTCCTAGTTGACACTTGGATTGGGAAGAGTCATTTGTTGACCTGACTCATTTTCCTGAGAGGTTCTGAGCCCCTGGAAGCCAAAACTCACACCTCAGTTAGACAAGTGTAGGTACCACTAGTGAGCGAGTTTGAGACACCTGGCTAGAGTGGAGTGTAAGAGTGTGGACTGTGGGACTAGGAGATCTTTTCTGTGCCTCAGTTTTCTCATCTATACAATGGGAATCAAAGCACGCTAACCTCATTGCATTGTCACCAGCAAAGTCCTCCACGAACTCAGCCCTACGTCCGTCCAATCATGGTTTTCCAATCCCGACAACCCTGGGAAGTAGACATCTTCACTCCCACTTTTCACAAGAGGAAACAGACCCAGTGTCCAAAGAGCCCACGTGGGCCAGTTGGCCTCCAAATGTCCAGTGTCACAGAGGAGCCCACATGGATCTCCAAAAGTCAACCCTGTACTCCCCATTCCTCACCCCTGCACTCTGTTCTACTACTGCCTGGCATGCAAACACCCTTGGCATCACACAAGAGGTCAGTGGTTTGTGGTCTGAGTGAAAATGACTCACCAGGTGGTATGATTGCCTTCTCTGGTCTGGGCAAAACTTCCTGACAATTGTTTGGAGTATATGATAAACTGTTTAGGTGATCCATCCTGGTCACCCTTAAGGCCTTGGCTTAATGTCACTTCCTTAATGTCAGCCACAGCCCCATCCCACACACATTGACTCTCTGGGGAAATGCAGGAAGATAAATTAGAAACTAGGGAAAAGAATGAAGAGGGACAGGGTGACTTGGGAAGCAGGACTCTGATTATAGCTTTGTTGTTTTGAGACAGGGTCTTGTTATGTAGCCCAGACTGACCTTGAAATTGCAATACTCCTGCTTCAGCCTCTCAGAGTACTGGAATTATAGGCACGCACCACCACACCTGGCTTTGATTACAGCTTTCTGTCTTTTCTGATTTTCATATATGTAAACACCTCACATTCAAAAAATAAAATTAAACCAAATTTTGTGTGTGAGTATTAACCCTTTACGGAAATCGATGAAATAAACACACAGAGTAAAGAATGACTTCAGAGCCAAGTGCAGGTGGGTCTAGCTACCTGGAAAGCAGAAATCAGGAGTTCCATGGTTTGAAGCCAGCCTGGGCAATGTCAGGGTATGACAATATCTGGAGTAAGATGTATGCTAAGAACAAGAAAAAAGTATTTTTAAGTTTGTTCCTCCATAGGTTAAATTTTGGTAGTGATACAATTATTTTAGCTGGGTACCAGTGGCTTGTGCCTGCAATCCTACCTACTCAGGAGACAGAAATCAGGAGGATCATGGTTCGAAGTCAGCCTGGGCAAATAGTTGTGAGACCCTATCTTGAAAAAACCCTTCACAAAAAAAAAAGTGGGGGGAGGGGGTTGGTGGAGTGGCTCAACATGTAGGGCCTGAGTTCAAACCCCAGAACCACAAAAAAAGAAAAGAACTATATATATGTACACACACTTATTTGTGGGCTACAGACAATAAGTAAACACATTAGTGTCATTTGGAGCTACAGTTTTCAGATAAAAAGATGGACAGGGACAGGTTAGTTCCCACAGGGCCATATTGGCAACTCTGGACTATGTGCTCTGAGGTGTGGCAGGGAAGGGTGGGGCTGGGGCTCCCTGCTGCTTTTCCCCAGCACCTCATTCAGTAAGTGTGGGTTGACCAACTGACCACTGGCTCCCCACTCACCGTCACCCAGCCTGGGCTGATCTTGCTAACCACTCCGGGGCCCAGTGGGGCTCTGTGGCTTTGGGTAACACACTCTGATCCTTGATGCTTGTGAATATAAGGACTCACATTTCCCTAAACCACACACATGGGGGACCAGCAGGAGACCCTCTTCCAGGTCCATGAGCCAGGCTGTGGGGTCACATGATCTTCAACTGCTAGCTCTGGGAGGGACTCTGAGGGATGCCCAGGACTCTAAAATGCCTGAGAGGAGCCTCCTAGAGCCAACCACCCAACCCTCCCAGGGCTCAACAGTCACCACATCGCTCTGCTCCCTCTGGATGAAACCTGCCAACAGTGGCTCCTGGGCTAATGAAAAGTAGGAGACTGAGGTAGGAGGATCATGAGTTCAAGACCAGCCTGGGCTACATAGTGAGACCACCTCAAACAAGTAAAAGTGCGTCGTGCTGGGTAAATGCAGTGGTAAACACAGTCCTTTGCAAGCTGGGGAGACAAAGGCAGGGAAGGCTGAGCGTGGCCCTTTATCAGGGCTAGACTGAAAGAACTCCCAGAGTCTCCCAGAGTCACCCAGAGCACAGCCCACCCTGGAGCCTAACTCCAAGACTGTCTCTCCTGGAGTTCTGTCATCAGTGATGAGAAGGAGAGTATGACCTCCCAGGTGAGACAGCGTGGGCTCAAATTCTGGCTCTGTCATCAGAGCTGTGGCCCTGGACCATTCTTGTGGGAAGGCAGGACTGTGGAGAGACCCTAAATGGCAGGCCTCTGGTGTGGGTGACACAATGTGGTAAGGAGTCTAGAACCTTCCTTTGAGGTCTGGACCTCACGGGCACAGCTGGAGTGCAAACTCTTAGCCCACCCAACACTCGTGAATCAAGAGGCTGCACTTTCACAAGACCCCCAGGTGCCACCTGTGTACACTGGAATTCTTAAAGCCCCTGATGTACCAAGCAATGTGAGATGACAGTGGCCCAGCCACACCTGCCTCCTGAGGGTGAGGGCTTGTTCTTGGCTCCTGGCAAAATCCACTTTCACATCAGCTGGTGAAAAGCCCAAGGGCAAAGAGGTGGACAAAGGCCTGCCCACGTCACTTTATCCTTTTCTACTTTATTACTTCAAATTAACAACCACGATAAAGCTCAAAAAAGTCCAATATTTACACAGGAAAAAAGTACAAAATTCCCCCCAAAGTTCTTCAGTATTTTTTTTTTCAGTTTTTTAAATTACAAAGTAATAAAAAGCTTTGCTCTTTAATTTAAAAAAAAAAAGGAAAAGGGGAGAACAGAGGTAAATAAATTAGGAAATACACACATGGAGAAAACAAACAAAAATAAAGAAAGAAAAAAACCAGGTGTTAAGTAGGAAGGATGGAGAAATCCAACACTTAGCCCTGACCCTAGGCTCTTCCTCAGAAAAGCAGGGCCCAGAGAGAGAGGGGGACCCCAGGTTAACAGTAGGACCAAGGGAGTAATTGATAGCTCAGGCCAAATGCTATCTGGGAGCAGTCTCCATGGACTCTGCCCGAAGACCAGGAATGGAAGATGGGCTGTCACAGGCTGGTATTTGGGGACAGGTGGTGGTGAGGACCCTATACCATGAGGGATGTACAGAGCACTGTCCACCCCCATCTCCTTTTTAGGGGGATGAGAACAGAAATTTGGCCTGGTAGGTAGGGCAGGGCACCTGCTGCTCTGGGAAAGACAGGGCAAACATGTACACGCACACAAGGCATCACTGGCACCACCTCACAGGCCACCCGCTCAAGGTCTTCACAGAGAAGTGAAGGAGGGACCTGAACGCACAGGGGGATGTTGGGAAAGCTCACAGCCGCTGTCATCTCAGAGGCGCTGAGGACTGTGCGTGTCTCCTTGGATCAAGGCTCATGAAACCCAATGGGACTTGTCTTCGACTGGCCAAACCAGCTCTAGACATGAGCTCCTCCTCACCCAGTGGCTGCATCTCCAACTTGGAGAGGGCTCCTCCCCTTGGCAAGTGGTGGGAACAGGTGGCTGGGTGGGGCCTTCACATCTGGCTCACGAGACCTGGCATCATCAGGGGAGTGTTTGGCAGCCTGAAGGTTGGGAGCAGTGGGCAAGGCAAGGGGATGGGGATCCTTGGTGCCAAGGGCATCCCATCTTTGCCATTGGAAAATAAATCAAAGAAAAAAATCCATCGTCGATTTTCTGCTGGGTTTTTTTTTTTTCTTTTTGTTCATTTGAGCGTTTTGGTTTTTTTTTTCCATCATTTTTTGTTGTGTTTTTTAAAAGAAAATACAGTGAAGACACTAGAATGAGGAAGAAAGAAGACAGATTAGGTGCCCAGTCGCCTCTGTCTACCCGTCAGCTCCTGTCTCCTTGTCCTGGAGGTCATCCATCTTAGCGCCCAGAGTGTGGCTCAAGGCTCTGCCCAGACACCTGTTCAGCACACAGTAGGTGTGCCACTGTCCTGTAACTGGAACAAAATCTCCCTCTTCTATCCTGGTGGGTGGCCACTCTGGCCACACATCTGCAAGCCTTGCCATGGAAAGACTGGCTCCTGGGCCTGTGGCCTGAGGTCTGACATAAGAAAGCTGTCCCACACCCCAGCTCTGTCTGAGGGTAAATTCTGCAGTGACTCATGCTCAGGGTGTCCTGGTGTGAGCCAAGTCCCTTGAAGGGTGAACTACTGCCTACTGCTATACACATGCCCCAAGGAGCTTGCATCGCCAACCACCACACATGTGAAGAGTCCCCAGCCCCTTCCCAAAGCCAGACCACTGCAGAGTCCCTCCACACTGCCTCAAGACCTCAAGTCAGCCTGACTCTGCTCCCCTGGCCACAGGACCTCTCCTGGGCTGCAGAGGCTACTACAGGATTTGTACAAATGAACTTGTTTACCAGCCCACACACTGAGGTGGGCTTTGGAAAGGGAGGACTGGCCCGAGGTTTCTAGGAGAGTTAATGCATACAGGGCCAAGACTGAGCAAAGGAAGCCTCAGTCCCATGTCAGGCTGACTCTGAGGTCTTAAGGTCCTTTGAGAAGCCTTGGTTTGAGAGGTACATGGTTCTATCTGCCACTTCCTCCACCCTGTCCACCACACACTGGCCTCCTCCTGGGCTCTTGGTGTTTCAGACCTGGCCAGGCTGGGCTGCCTCTACAGGCGTCACTCACCTAACGAAACACTGGTCCGATGGTGGCTCTCCTCACTTCCCAAGATGGTCAAACGGCACGCTTGTCTTCAAGGAGTGGGCAGAGAGGTAAGTGACGAGGCAAGTGCCTAAGCTACTAGCATCACATGGGCAAACCTCTCCCCACCAGTTCCTCACACTAAGGGAAGGGTGTGTATGTGGGCCTAGTGACCCTAGATGTCCCTTCTCTGCCCAGGGAGGCAGAGAAGGCTCCAGGCCACACCCAAGTCAATGGAGGCAAGATGTGGACAGAACTCCTGTCCACCTCTGTCAGGCCCCCTTTCCAATTTTCCTAGTCCCAGTAGGGCCGAGAGGTGGCCACCAGACAGGTCCTCTCCCATTCCCCATCCCGCGCTCTTGCCAGTGCTGACAGGGAGCACCGGGGGCTTACTGAATGACAGCGACTGTGTATTAGCACCTTGTCTTTGAGTCCCCTGCTGCTTAACCAGGCTGGGCCCAAGCAGTGAGGGCTGGATCCCAGGGCTACCACTTGCTGGGGCAAATGACTTCTCTGGGCTCAGTTTCCAGCTTTGCTCCATGAAATGGGGCTAATTAGACCCCGGGACTAACTGAAGCCAAATAACAGCCCCACTGAAGGAGCCTGTTCTAAGATGACAGAGTCAGGGTGAGGACAGAACAGTGCAAAGAGGCTGGTTTCAAACCTGGGGTTCCAGCTCTGCCATAGACCAAGAGGGGATGAGATGGGGATGAGGCAAGGGCCACTCACCTGTGAGGCTGAAATCCGGGAGACCTCTTGCCGCCCAGTGAGATCTGATGAGGAGACGTTGGCAGGAGCGCCGCGGTGCAGCCTCATGCTCACCTTCCTCTCCCGGTCGGCCCGTGAGATCGCTCTGGGAGAAGTATTGCCTGGAGGAAGGGAGGCCAGGGAGCCACCCTCAGTGTGGGCACAAGAGGACCCCCTGGCCCTCCTGAGTCCAGCCCACAGGAGGACTGGAGGACTATACTGACCAGCTTGCTGGATGCGGGAGCATGGGGTAGAAGCCACAGGCTCGGCTGCACTGCGGAGCCGGTTGGCAGTGGCTCCCGTGGGTGGGCCAGGGGGCAGGGCCCGGGTTGCAGATCCCCGCAGTTGCCCCATTCTCTCCTCTCGCTCGTGTTCTCGCCTCTCCCGGTCCACGTCCTCGGGGTTCCGGGCTGCACCCTGCAGGGACGCATGAGGAGATCTGGTCAGCCCTGTGAGGCCAAGGTGCTCAGTGCCTCAACATCCTCACAGGCCGGAACAGGGAGGGAGGCTAGGTGAGCATCTCAAGAACCTTCTGGCCAGCCTCCTTCCCACAGAGCAAGAATCCACAACCCAAGAGCACAAGAGATGACCCTTGATCAAAGTGCAGAGAAACAAAGTCACAAGACACCCAGAGGAGGTAGAAGGTAGGATGGAGAAACAGAGGAAGTTGTCTGCCCTGGCCTCATGGCTGGAGTTGGGGCCAGAGAGCTGATACCCCCAGGATGACCAAGCACACCTCTTGTCTCTCCCAATCTGGGCCCTCTTTGTGCTAAGAGCCCTCAGCTGCTTGAGTTTTCCAAACCTAATAGAGAAGGCATTCAGAGGCCCACATCCAGGTGCTTGCAAAGTGTGGAGGGTGTCCAGAGAGAAAAGCACAGGCTGAGTTAGCACTTGTGAAGGCAGGGCTAAGACTTCACCCAGGTTCTCTAAGTGCCCAGTCAGGGGCTCTCTTCACCAGAGGGCAGTCCTTCCTGAGCTACCAGACTCATCCATGGCTCCTGGCTGGCACTGTGGGGCTGCAACCAGGAGGCCCAGGGAATCCAGGCAAATGCCACTGGCTTTGGAGCAGGAGCTCGGGTAGCTGAGAAGCTGGGCTGAATGCCCCCAAGGAGGAAAGACCCAGCAGGCAAGGCTAAAGAAGAAGGATGCCATGAGCCACCAGGGGCCCTGCCCTCTAGCCACTGCTTCCCCCAGTGCAGGATGAAGGGAGAAAGGCCCAGGGAGGAACATGGCATGGAAGCAGCACCAAGCTGCATTACCTAGCTGGTCCTGGGGCCATCCGCAGGGAAGGGCAGGGGGCTGGCGTGAAGGGGGCTGCATCTGTGGAGGAGAGAGCTGTGGGCTAAGTTGGGGGCCTGCTCCTGGGCCATGGGGTATGGGCAACCCCGTCTTTCCCAGAAACTGGCTGAGAAGGCCCTGCTGCCCTGGAGAAATGGGCTGAGGAAGGTCTGGGGGATGTGGCTGGGATCAAAACAACCTCTGAATCCTAGTGGGGAGGTGTACCAATTCATTGCTGGCACTTGGCTCCTTGCTGGGTTCTGCTCTGAGGCAGGCTCTGCAGTCAGAAGCTGGGCCAACAGTCTTATCCTTATCTGGCCTGATCACAGAGCCTCATGACCAGTTACAGCAGAGCTGGGGTTTGAATCCAGGCCCTGACACCTAGTCCCATTCTGCACCCCAAGAGGATGCTGCCCAGAGAGACTGCCTTTGCAGAAACCTCCCCAGTCCTCCCACCCAGAAGCCCACCAGAAAGGCTTGGGAAAACTGTGACTCCCCCCAACTTCCTCACAGGCTGGCCAGAACCACAGCCCCATGGAAAAGAAACAAGAACTGTGGCACCTACTGTTCCTTCTGTGGGCAGGGGTGAACTGACTCAGCAAGGCAGGAATCATTTCGTCCCTTGTTGGGGAAACTGAGGCTCAGCTAAATGATTTGTCCAGAGGTGCAGTGCTCTGTAGCCAGTAGCTGACTGTGCAGCTGGAGCTCCAGCCCTCAGTAACCCCAGCAGGTTTGGGTCACTGTTAGCCCCAAAAGGGTTACTCACCATGTTTGCATCCGACCCAAGCGACGCATCAAGAAATGCAAGCCAGGGAGTTTTTTTGGTCTTTATTTTCCCACAAGAAAATACAAAAGATCGATATCAAAGTCATATGGACCTCTGTCCTTGGCTGTGTGGAGCTTCCTCCTGGCCATCTGGTTGGACCTCAGAACATAAGTTTCTGTAGGTGCTGAGAGTAGTAGCATCACGAGTTTTAGGCACCTGAGAATTCCAGTGCTGCAATGCTGAACATGGAGAGGCCACTCCAAGGTCAAGGCCAATATCCTTCCCACGGAGAGTCCACAGACCGCAGTGCCCAGCATGGAGTCTGTCTGCTGGGAAATGCTGGTGATGACTTCTTGCGGGATGGGTGAGAGGGCCTGACCTTGAGCTGAGGGCTGTGACATCACCCTACATGTTCTACAGATGCTCCTGCTGTTGGTGTCATGATGGTGACGGGGTCAGACATGGGTGGAGGATGAGGCTGTCAGCACCTTTGCCTGGCTTCAGACTCCAGAGCCAAAGGACCCCAAGGAGGGGGGGTCAGAGTGCCAGCAATGGGGTGAGGAGGGCGCACCTAGCCTGGCCGAAGATCTTGTCGGCAGGACACTCCCACGAGGGACATCCAAAGCAACTGTCCACAGAACTTTCTGGGATGACAAATGTTCACACCTGCCTTGCTGGATGTGGCAGCCACTAGACATTCACTTGTAGCTCCTGAGAACTTGAAATGTGGCGAACATGGCTGAGGAACTATAGTTTCCGTTTTGATTCACTTGTGTTAAAGGTTAGCACCACATTGCCAGTAGCTACTATAGTGGATGACACAGGTATAGGGAATGCAAAACCCATTCTTGAAGCTGCACTGAGCCAAAGGGATAAGCCCATCACAGACCTGGACCCAGGGATGCTCTTCTATAGTGAGTGTCTAGTGCCCAGGGTCTTGAGCAATACTCTGTGATGAGGAGTTGGCCCCAATGGCCAGGTTCTCGACCACACTCCAAGCTGGAAAGTGTTCTACTGCCCACCTCTCACCCCTACCAAGGAGGGCCCAGAGGCCTCTCCCTAAGGTCCCTGGCTTTTGAGACCCCCTCTTTCTCTGCCTGATCTCTGTTGCCTGCCTTAAAGAACAGGACCAGGCCATTGACTGGGACCCAGAGAGAAGAGCCCGAGACCAATGTGCCAATTTCAGCACCCAGTTGGACGAGGTCTCAGTCCTCAGCATCTAATGGAGTGGGCCAAGGGCCACCTTGTGAAAAGAGATGCATACCAGGATGCAGCATAGGGATGCATTTAATGAGTTCAGGTTCGATATAGAGGCCACCACCAAGGTCTGGTCCTGGTGCCTGTGCCCACAGGGGCCCTCCTAGGCAGAGGCCATGCTCCATTCTTCAGACTTGTCCTGGCTCTCAAGCAGCTGGTTCATTCCTGAGAATCCCTTGCAGGGCCTTTTCTGTCACACCCTTTCCACTGAAGAGCCACCTCTCGGGAACAGGGTACCACTCCCACCATCCCAAGGGATGCTTCCTCAGGCCTGGCTCTGATGGCTCAGGCACACCTCATTATGTCAGAACTGGGGCCCTGGAGTCCAGAGCACAGGCCAGAAGTTTTGAGGGGGCAGCTCTTCAACCTCCTCTGCCTCCTCCATGGGCCTATCTGGGGGGCCTTGGGTGCCCAGGGGCGCCGGGCACCTGGAAAGAACAGAGAGAGCACAGCTGTGGCTCAGCCTTCATGTTTGCTGGTCAAGTAGCAAATCCTGGAAGGGGCAGGCTTTGTAGGGTCCTTACCAGTATGTGGGTGAGCACATGGGCCCAGCGCACGGCCAGGGGTGGGGGCAGGGCGGTGCCATAGCTTCACGGTCACGGGCCTGAGCCTGGCTGGAGGAAGCCCCCTTTTCCAGAAGAGATGTGAAACAAGATACACAATTTCACGGATTCCAGAGCTCCAGACCCGGCTGGCCAATGCTCATCCCCACCCCACCCCCAGGATGCTTAAAAGAGGGAGATAGAATAACTGCCTAGCAAGACCCAGGGTCCCATGACCAAGAAGAAAGAAGCCACTGTGGATGGGTCCAGACTGGCCAGGGGGGCCTCAGTGAAGGTGGCCGCCTGATATGAGCAGAACAAGAGGAGCAGGATGGTGCAGGCAGCGGCAATCAGGGCAGCAGGTGGACCTACCCGTGCCAACCATGCCCCACCACAGGCACTCAAGAGGAACTTGAGGCGGGGCTGGGTCCTCCCTGACCTGGAAGGAGGTTGTACCCTGCCTGAACCCTGTCCCCCATGGTGGCACATGCTGTCTGCATGGATGCGGCTGGAGAGGAGGGCATCTGGGACACCAGCAAGATCACTTGCACTGTCCAGCTCATACCTCCTGTTTACCGGGAGCCCTGCCTGCCACCAGGTCACCGTGGCCTTATGAGTCAGGGCCTTCCCAGTCCAGTCCCCCAAGCCCGCCTCAGTATCCAGGTGACTCACGAATTTGAGCATGTTCCAGTCAAAGACGTAGTCGTAGGAGAAGCCCTGGCGGTGGAAGAGGTTGCGGAAGAGCTGGCGCAGGTAAGAGTAGTCAGGCTTGTCGTCAAACCGCAGGGAGCGGCAGAAGTTGAGGTATGTTGAGAATTCGGCTAGTGGGGGGGGTCACAGAGGACAGAGGAGGCCACCGTGAGGCCCATGTTCCCAGGGCCCCTAGCAGTCACTACTGTCCTAGCCACCCACTGTCCCTACAAATACTTTCAACCAAAGAAGGGGCAGGATGAAGAAAGAACAGAACTACATCCTCCGGCCTGTGAGAAAGTCAGCCGCCTGTGAGCAAAGCCACTTCCAACAGCACTCTGGAAGAGCCAAGCTCACGATCCTCCACCTGCTCTGACGAAGCATTCTGGGGTCATGGAGACCAGGGCAACAGGACACTCATGGTCCCGCCATGGCCTAAGCTACAGAAAGGAAGCTTTTGCTTCCTCCTCAAATGGTCTGTGTCAGGAGATAGCCATCAGGAGATATGGCAAAAGTGTGGGCTGGGGACATTTGGTATGTAGCAGCATGGCCTAGGGAGTCCAAGTCTCCCCACCAGTGCTGTGGAGCAATAGAGAGCCAAGGGTCACGGTAACCACATCTGGGCTTGGGGTAGCCTCATCCTGCCCATAGAAAGAGGACCCCCCCCCCACTAGACTACTCACAGGGGTAGCCTTTGCAAAGAACCTCGATGGGCGTCGACATCTTCTTCTCACTGATCCGCTCATACTTCTGGCGCTTGGTGGCCGCTTTGAGGCCCTGCCAGGGCAGGGAGCCCAGGTTGAAGTACATGAGTACATAGCCCAGACTCTCCAGGTCATCTCGACGGCTTTGCTCTGCAGAGTTGGAGGCGAGGTGAGGGACAGGTCCACTTAGGCCCCTGGCTCCTCCTTAGCCTGTGTTCTTCACCATACACCTAGCATTCCCCAGCTCCCTAAAACCCTGTTATAAACAACCCTGTCCACCTCCTCCTACAGAGGACCCAAGGCGGTGCTTTCTCAACTCAGTTTGGGCTCAGTTTTTCCAGCTCAGGCACCATTTACTCCACAACTGTGAGTGGGCACCCATCGCCCCCTCTCCTGGCCCACCCCACAGAGGGAAAAAAGCTATGACATGAGGTTCAACCTGGCTCTGGAATTTGCTAAGCTGCACACCCTTAAGCAGCCTCCATTACCCAGTGACAACAGTGGGAAAATGCTGTCAGCCCTCAGCAAGGAGGCCTCAAGAGTGAACAGGGCCATATGAAGATGGATAGCACACCAGCTCTGCTTATGAGGGGGAGACATGGACAAGCCCAGGCTCAGGGCAGATGGGCTAGAGATCTTCCTAGCGAGGTGGGCGGGGGTGGGAACCAGGCCAGCTCACTCACCGATGCCCAGGTGGGTGTTGATGGAGGCGTAGCGCGCCGTCCCGGTCAGGTTCTTGTTCTCCCGGTAGGGGATGTGCTGGTGGGTGCGGGCGTCCCTGTACTTCTTGGCCAGCCCAAAGTCGATGATGTACACTAGATTGCCCTTCTTCCCCAGCCCCATCAAGAAGTTGTCAGGCTTCACGTCCCGGTGGATGAAATTCTTGGAGTGGATATATTCAATACGGCTGATCTGGGCAGGGGAGGAAACAGCAAATCATTTGCCAAGTGTTCAACTGCAGGGCTATGACCAGGCATGATGGCAAATGCCCGTAATTCCAGCTTCCCAGGAGTGGGAAATAGGAGGATCATGGTCTGAGGCTGACCCTGGGCAAAAACTCAAGACCCTACCTGAAAAATAACTAAAGCAAAAAGGCTTGGGTCTGAAAGCTGGGGCCACAGGGACAATCAGGTCAGGAGGAGCATGGAGGAAGCCTAAACTCAGCAAAAGCGAGAGAGATGGAGTGCAAAAGACAGGACTATCACTTGGCTACCAAAGGATGCCAAAGTCAGCAGACACACAGCCCTTTCTTCCTTGTGATTTTTTAAAAACTTGGATGAACACCCATGCTAGTGCTATGTCCTCTGGACCTCAGGCTCCCCAGGGCTGAGCACCTTCAGGAGCTTTTGTGAGTTTCACCCTCTGGGTATCTGATGACCCTCCTCTTATATACACGTGGCTCCAAAATGCAGGGCATTCACAGACATTCTGTAGGCAAGCCACAGACCAAGATCACAACAAGTGCACACCCCAGGTCTCCAAAATTCTATGGCTTTACGTAACTTACATACGTGTTATTTTGTTTTTTTTTTTTTTTTTGCAATGTTGAGATGGAATTGAGGACCTCACACATGGTAAGCACACAATCTGCCAACTGAGCCACACCCCAGCCCTGGTTTTAGCTTTCTATCATTTTCTTGTATTGCTTTTGTTTTCAATTTTTTTGGTGGTGCTGGAGTTTGAACTCAGGGCTTCATGCTTGCTAGGCAGGTGCTCTATTACTTTTTAGCCCCACTTCCAGCCTTGTTTTGTTGTCCATTTTTGAGACAGTCTATGTAGCCCAGGATGGCCTCAAATTCAAGATCTTCCTGCTTCAGCCTCCAGAGTGCTGGGATCACAATGTAAGCTGCTGCCATGCCCAGCTTTGTTTTACCCTTCGAAGTTTCTTTTTTGTTGTATTGGGGTTTGAACTCAGAGCCTTAAGCTTGCTATGAAGGCACTCTACCACTTGAGTCACAGCTCCAGCTGGTTTTCTAAAAAAGCTTTCCTCTGTGTATCAAGGGCTATAGGACCTCCTACCTACTCTGCCTGAGCACGGCATGGAACCTCACTTAATTCCCGTACCAGGTGACTACGTCTCAAAGAGGCTTAGCAATTCGCCTTGAGTCATCACACTGGGACAGGACCCAGACCTGTGTGATGGCTGGCTTTAGAATCTCTGAGGGCAAAATCTCAGGGCCCTACCGCCGGAGGCTGATCTGGCAAGTCTGCAGTTGGGCCTGGCATCTGTATTTTAAACAAACACCGCAGGACTCTGAAGCAGCTAGCCAAGGTTCCCTGATCCAGGAACCAGGCTTGTCCTCTACCCCAGCATCCTCCAGGATGACCAGGGGTCAGGTGCCCTGCAAGCCCACTGGCACGATGGAGAAGCAGAGATCAGGAAGGAGGCAAATTGCCCAGCAGGATAAGTTACCCGAGCAGGGTGCAGAGGTGGGGAACTCACCATCTGGTCGGCCAGCAGCAGCACTGTCTTGAGGCTGAACTTGCGGGAACAGAAGTTGAAGAGGTCCTCGAGGCTGGGCCCCAGCAGCTCCATGACCATCACGTTGTAGTCCCCCTCGGCCCCACACCACTTGATGGATGGGATTCCCACTGGGGCCAGGGAAAAGGGACTGTCATGGGCAGTCACTCCCCACCTGTACCTTCCACATCCCACATGTCTGCACCATCCTGCCTCCCCTCTTCCTTCACTGCTGCAACCCCACCCCTCAGCAGGACCCCGCCTCACCTCCCCCCTGCATCATCTTGTAGAACTTGCTCTCGATGTGTAGCTGCGGGTGTTTTGTTTTCACACACTCGAGCTTGATGGCCACTTCTTCCCCAGAGGCAATGTTGGCACCTGCCGGGGCAGAGGAAGCAAAGGATCAGGGTCACCTGTGGCTGGCCAAGTAGTCCCCACTTAACATGTCTGAGGTTGCTGTCCCTGGGCCCAGGGCCACTGGGGTATCTACCCCTAAGGAGCTTGGTGTCTCTTGGGGAGAATGGAAAGAAGGTGGGGACTGTGGGGCACAGGGGGGGAAGGAGCTCAGCAAAGGCTTCCTGAGCATGGGGTGACAGGGGAACTGGTGAGATATCTCAGGAGCCTGATGCTGGAGGGGGCCTCAAAAGGCTCAGACCATCTTCAACTATAGAGTTGAACTATAGACTATCTCAACTATAGAGACAGGCCAGGTCACTGGGGTGTGTTGGGCTGAGGTGGTGTGTAGAGAAGGGGCCAGGAGCCCAGTGGAGATTGGTGTGTATATTCCTCAGGAAGGGGATGGGCCCAATAATAATCCCCCCCCACATCAATGCTGACACCTTCAAAGATAGTCCCACGCCTCTGACCCCAACACCTGCCTCTTTCTTTCACTTTATCCTCATCCCTATTACTTAGATGAGAAGAAAACTAAGACCTAGCCAGAGTCATGTGACTCTACAATATGGCAGACTCAAGGGTGAACCCCAGCTTGGCTGGCTTCTGAGTCTGGCATGAGGGCCCTAACTACACCTCTGCCTCTCCCCAACTCCTTGGTTCTCATGTGCAATCACGAGGGCCCCTGCTTAAGAAAAAACCCTCACACACACTGAAGTCCTTCTCTCGACTGAGGTCCAGCCTATGGCTCAAGAAGTTACAAGAGGCCAGACACAGGCTCACACCTGAAATCCCAGCTAAGGCCAGCCCAGTCAAAAAGTGCAAGACCCTATCTGAAAAATAACTAAAGCTAAAAGGCCTGGGGGTGGTGGTGGTATGGCTCAAGCAGTAGAGCACCTGCCTAGCAAACTCGAGGCCCTGAGTTAAGAAAGAAACAAACAAGT
This sequence comes from Castor canadensis, assembly GCF_047511655.1. Lineage (NCBI taxonomy): Eukaryota > Metazoa > Chordata > Mammalia > Rodentia > Castoridae > Castor > Castor canadensis. The sequence continues at coordinate 148,794,979 of NC_133393.1, forward strand.
TGGGCAGAGGTGGCTCACACCTGTAATCCTAGCTACTCAGGAGGATCGCAATTCAAAGCCAGCTCCAGGCAAATAGTTCTCAAGACCCTATCTTGAAAATACACAACACAAAAAGGGCTAGTGAAGTGGCTCAAGTGGTAGAGCACCTCCCTAGCAACCATGAGGCCCTGAGTTCAAACCCCAAAAGCGGGGTTGGCAGGTGCCATGTTGGCCACAAATGTGGCAAGAAGCAGCCCCTGAAATGCCCAAGCAGGCTAAGGAGATGAATGAGGAGGATAAGACTTTTAAGCAGAAACGAGAAAAGAGCAGAAGAAACTGGAGGAGATAAAAGTGAAAGCACAGGGAAGGGCCCCCTGGCCAAAGGTGGAATTAAGAAATCTAGTTAAAAAGTCAGCTGTTCTCGGGATGAAGTGGCCCTGACTCCATATTCCACTCCTGTTTAAACACCTGGATCCCCTGCCATAACATTTTTTTTTTGCCACCGACAGCTACAATGAAGTGTTGTTGTGCATTTAAGAATAAACTTTTATTTATAAACAACAACAGAGTGGCTCGTTGTGCCTAGTTTATCAGCTGCCATCAGCCATTTGAATCTCAGCCATGAATTTAAAGTAAACTCAGCCTAGAATCCTGCCAGCTTCTGTTCTTTGGTCTTTTTTGTACTCTGAATTCTGTGTTACCTCAAATTAAACCAACTCACTTGAAAGGTGAAAAACCAACCAAACAACAACAAAAAACAAGTCCCAAGAAAGACCAAATCTAAAGGGCACTCAGTTTCCCCAGCTCCACAGGTGAGCTAGGTTGGAGAGTCAGGTGTTTCCCTCACAGGGCCAGGAGGGACTCTAACTGCAGGAGTAGAGCAGTTGTCACACTGGCCCCCATGCAGACCAAATAATCAGGAGACACAGACATGAGAAAGCTCAGGGCAGGACAAACCAGCACGTCCAATCAAGAAAAGGCTGGGACCAGGTAAGAGGCATCTGGGCACAAGTGGCTCACACTACAGCCAGGAGAAACACCAAGCACAGCAAGAATGCTCCTAAGACATTTTTTAAAAAGAGCATGACTGGGCATCTCAACCCCTTGACTGGGCAACACTCCTCCCCAGCACAGCAGGGAGAGGACAAGGACACCACGAGAATCACCCACCCAGACGCCCAGCAGTAGCAGAGGCTCAGAATGACGTGATCACACAAGGAATTCCAGAGGACAGCAAAGGGGTGGACAACAGCTTCACAGAGCAGCAGAGCCATGCCTGGTTCTTCAACTTGGGTCAAACAGTGGCAGCAGCCTCTTTACAAGAGCCAAATGACGGGAACAATCTGCATGTCCAGCAGAGGATGGAGAGATGGAATGGGGCCATCCATAAAATGGAGTATTATTCAGCCACAAAAAGGGATGGAGTGGCTGGGCGCAGTGACTCACGCCTGTAGTCCCAGCTACTCAGGAGGTAGGGATTGGGAGTTTTGCAGATCAAGGCCAGCTCAGCCCCACCCACCCCCCCAAAAAATTGGTGAGGCCTCCCCATCTCAATCAATAAGCCAAGTATGGTGGCATGGCCTGTCACCCCAGGTATGCAGGAGGCCATAGGTAGGAGGATCAAGTCTGAGGCTGGCCCCAGCAAATGAGGCACTAACTAAAGCAGAAAGAGCTAGAACCATAGCTCAAGTGATAGAGTACTTGCCTAGCAAATGCGAGGACCTGAGTTCAAACGCCAGTACTACCCGCCAAAAAGAGTGGTGAAAGTGCTACCACATGGATAAGCCTTGTAAACATGATCCTGGGTGGAAGGCGCCAGACTCAAAAGGACAAACAGTGCAGGACTCAATTCAGAATGCCAGAAAAGGCAAATCCTTAGAGTCAGGAAGTAGAACGGTAGTTGCCAGGGCTGGGGAAGGGACACGGGGAGTGGCTGCTTGGTGGGTATGGGGCTCCCTTCCAGAGCACAGGTGAAGCGTGCTGGAACTGGATAGAGTTGTGGTTGCAAAGCACTGCAGTAAGTGTCACTGAGCCTCTTGTGCTTTATTTTTGAGACAGGGTCTCATTACCATATAGCCCAGGTTGGCCTCAAATTCTTGATCGTCCTGCCTTAGCCTCTTGAATACTGGGATTACAGATGTGAGCCACCCTGCCCAGCTTTGAACTGTACACTTTATATACAGTTTATGCCGGGCCCTGGTGGCTCACACCTGTAATCCTGGCTACTCAGGAAGCAGAGATCAGGAGCATCATGGCTCAAAGCCAGCCCAGGCAAATAGTTCGCAAGACCCTATCTCAAAAATATCCACCACAAAAAGGGCTGGCAGAGTGGCTCAAGGTGAAGACCCTGAGTTCAAGCCCCAGTACTACAAAAAAATAAAACGGAAAAAGCCTATTTTTATGCTATGTGAATTTCACCTCAATTTTTTATAAAGGTAGAAAAAGCAAGTGACAGATAAAGCAAGGTTCTATTTGTCTCCATTTTAAAGCACACAACACTAACATATAGTTTACGGATATAAACATGATAAAACTCAACTAAAGGGAGTAATTTAAAATGTCAGCTGGTGGTTACCGCTGGAAGGGGAAGGAGGAGGGCAAGGTGGTGAGGGTCTCCAGGGGCCTTTAAGGTAACGGGAAGATCCTTCCCTTTCAGGTAAGTGCTGGGTAGGGAAGGGTCCCACGTAACTTAGGGTGAAGCAAGGCTCCTTTATCCCTCATTCAATATCCAAAAGCCATTAGGGGAAGAAAAGCTCCCTCCCCTCCAAAAAAAAGGTGCCTTCTGTGTGGCAAAACCACCAGAAATAAAGCCGAAAGAAAACCTGCAATTCGTCTCCCAGGCAAAGCTAACAGATAATGAGCTTCCACAAATCCATAGGAAAGACTCGACAGGAAACAGGGCGAAGGACGAAGGACGTGAGCAGGCACTTCCTTGAGAAGGAGATCATTAATATGAATGGCTTACTCATAGCAAAGGATGCTTGGCCTCCTTAAGAGAAATGCAAATTCAAATGGTCCCCAAAGACCATTTTTCAGCTAGGATTGTCAGAGCCCCAAAACAAGATAGCATGTTTGTTTGTTGGCAGGGCCACAGGTGGTTGGCTCTGCTCCTCAGGCTGCTGGAGGGAGAACGGGCCGACTTCTAGAGCAGGAGTGGCAGTTTTGCCATGGCCCAGCTCTGCCCAGCACCTCCACTTCTGGGGGTTTGGACCACACCCTCTCGTGGTGGAAATGAGGCCTGGACAAGGCTGTCCACTGTAGACTGTTGCAATGGCGACAACCTGAAAACCACTGAGGACTGTTGAAGAACAGCCTATCTGTACAACAAAACCCAATGGGAAGAGAATGAGAAAGCGCTCTCGTGCAAAGGTGGACCATCTCCAAGACACAGGAAGTGAAGATGCAAAGTACAGGACATGCATTCTGTGTTCTCTTTTCAGGTACAAAAAACCTGGGGACAGAAGTATGTGTACTTGGCTACGTGAGAAGGATCAGGCTGGGCACAGGGCACCTCACTGGTTACCCGGTTATGTTGTCACTTACTTCAATGTCCTGGTTGAGATGTGACGTACACACTGCAGGTGAACTGCACCACACCGTGGCTTTGAGTGTGTTCACGAGGTTGTATAACCAACAATCAATTCTATGTTTTCACACTCCCCCCCAAACACCGACACCCTTTCGCATCACGCCCCACTTCCTCACACCGCCCCCCGCCCAATCCCAACAACACTAATCTGCTCTCTGTCTCTATGGATTCGCCTGTGGTAGACATTTCATAGAAATCAGACAACATGTGATCTTTTGTAAGCTGTTCTTAACAAACTTTTCTGTTTTGGTTTTTGGTTTTGTGTGTGTATTTTGATTTTTTTAGGGGTGGGTACTGGGGATTGAACCCAGGGCCTCACACTTGCTAGGCAAGTGCTCCTCTGCCGCACCACATTCCCAGCCCCCTTCCCCTTTCTTTTTTCTGATGGTAATGGGGCTTGAACTCAGGGCTTCCCACTTACTAGGCAAGTACTCTACTACTTGAGCCCCCTGCCATTTTTGCTTTAGTTAATTTTGAGATAGGGTCTCAAGTTTATGCCCTGGCTTGGCTTGGACTAAGAGCCTACTTATGCTTCCCATGTAGCTGACAGGCATGTGCCACCATGCCCAGATTTTAGTTGAGATGGGGGTCTTGCTAACTTTTTGCCCAGGCTGGCCTCCAACCTCTCAATTGTGATCCACCCAATCCCTACCTCCTGAGTAGCAGGCTTTACAGGCAGAAGTGACCACAGCTGGCCCCTTTTTTATTTCTATTCTGAGACAGGCCTCAAACTTGTGACCCTCCTGCCTCAGAGCCTGAGTAGCTGGATTATGGGCACACACCACCACACCCAGTCTTGTATTTTGATTTAAGAGCTGTGTAAAAGTAGAATAGATGACTAAATTCAGTGAGCAATGGGAGAAACACTAAGTTTCCAAGTTGTAAAATACTTTTGACACATCAACACTCACCACTCAGTAGAGCCCACAGGTTTCCAGGGGGCCAGGAGGACACAGCACAGGAAGAGAGCTGCAGTGCCCTACAATTCACTGTCATGCCCCATCTTGACGTGGGCACAAGAGGCAAGAGTATGCAGTGGGTGAAAGTGTCCTGCCTCTGCCATCTCCTAGCCAGGGGGCCTCGGGTAAATCACTGACCCCTCTGTGCCAGGTGCCACATCTGCATACCTTGGCGGAACCCAGCTCGCATGGCTATTCTGCCACACCAGTGAGTTTAGCAGAGTCCCTGACACACGGTTACTGCTCCACAATGTGAGGGCTAATAAGGAACGACAGGCTCGGGCTAGAGAGATGAGCCAGTATTGGGAGTGAGGTGGTGGTGTGGCAGAAGCTGCCCACATGGGAGCAAAGGAAGCAGAAATAAGTGACACTTTGGAGGAAGGGATTGTCTCCTTAGAGGGAGCACAGCCAGAGCACCGCCAGAGCACCTGGCATGGGGAGCAGGACCGTGCCAGACACACAGAAGTCATGACATGTGCAAAGGCTGGACAGAAAGGGGCATAGCTACCTCTGAGTTGCTTGATGTGGTGGGAGCCCGGGTAGCTGAAGAAAACAGAGGAAGCTGGGCGCTGGTGGTTCACGCCTGCAATCCTAGCTACTCAGGAGGCAGAGATCAGGAGGATTTCAGTTCAAAGCCAGCCTGGGCAAATTGTTCACGAGACCCTATCTTGAAAATATTCAACACAAAACAGGGCTGATGGAGTGGCTCAAGTGGTAGAGCACCTGCCTAGCAAGTGTAAGGCCCTGAGCTCAAACCCAAGTACTGCCCAGAAAAAAACAAAAAAAACCAGAGGGTTAGTGGAGACTTGAGGGGGAGGGAGAACCAGGAGGAGGCCACTGTTGCTGTCCAGGCAGGAGCTGAAGGTAGCCCTGCTCAGGCAGGGTGCAGACAACAATGACACCTGAGGCAGGGCCTTTAGCACTGCTTGGGTGACTCAGCAGACATGCAAAAGGAAGAGAGGCCTGAAAGGTGCAGGGCAGTCCCCTGAACTCTGACACTGTCCTGCTAGCACTACTGCTTGCATGTCCTTGACACACTGAAAAACCAACACACCAAAGGTCAAATGACCATATGCCATGCAACTTCCCAGGGTCAGGCACTGGAACTGTTAGGCAGTCTTCCGACCCCAGAGCGCAGAAAGCCTTGTGCCACGATTGTCTCCTCCACTACCAGACCCTCATGGCCTTGGATTCCCACCAGGAAGTAGCCAGTCTTTTCTGATTTCCCTTAGTTCTCCCAACCACTAAGCTAAGGTTCAGAGAGGTAAAGTAACTGGCCCAGGTCAGACAGAACCTGGTGGAGCACAGCCAGGACTTGAGATGCACAGGTAGTCCTGAGCGTGGAGCAGATGAGATGGGGCAGGGCTGCCCTGGAACTCTGCCCACCTTCCGTGTAAGAAACAAAGGGCAACTGGCCTGGAAAGGAGATAGGGCAGAGGATGAGAGGGGAGCCCGGGGGGGGAAGAGGTGGTTGGGCTAGGTGTGCTGGAAAGGGGCCAGGTAGGCAAAAGCCTGGAAGTCAGAAGGAATGGCCCCATGTCAGGTACAGAAGAACATGGCTGACGGGTCAGATACAGCAGCATCATGCAGGGCCTAGTCAGTCCCCCAAACAAACTTGGAGGCAGAGAAGGGAAGGAGCCTGGCTAGCCCCAAAAGGCCTAGAACACTGAGAAGCGGTAGGTGGGGAGGGTGGTAAGCAACCCCATATGGGAGCTCAAGCCAGACACTCTCACAGACAGACCCATGAACCTGGTGATCCACAGGGTAAAGGGTGAAGCCCATCTGCTCCAGCAGCAGCAGCAGCAACTCCAGCTCCCACCTATCAGAGGACTGCAGTTTTCCCCGCACCAACTCTCACCCCATAACTACCTGTCCAGGGAGCATTTTCTTCCCTTCAGAGTTGAGAACCAGAGATTCAAAAAGGTCTGGAGTTCCCCAGGATACGAAGACAGTGAGAGACCAGCCCTAGCCACCTCTAAGGCCCTTAGCAAAAGGGTTCCACTGTCCTTGTTGCCGCCTTATGATGCCAGGGGTGGCAGACCTACAAGGGAGCTGTGGGCCTCACAGACACACCAACCATGTGCTCACCCAGTACATACGTGCCCTTGGTAGATCCTGGAAAGCAGGGTTTGGAAGCCATGCCTGGCCCCACCTGTAGAGGCCATCTGGAGTCAGGCCCTGGCTTGGGCACCAGTGGTGAGAATGTGGCCAACACTCTAAACAAAGGGAGCCAGCAAGACCAGCTGGGGAAGCACTACAGTCACCGCTGTTCCCACACCAGTGCCAGCAGGAGGTGCACCAGCAAAGGCTGGAGAGTGGAAGAACTGGCTCCCTCCCCCATATAGGCCAAGAGGACCAAGATCCTTGGAAAACAGCAGCTGCCAACTGAGCCTGAGGGTGGGACACAGAGGAAAAGCACCACTGCTGGGCCCATGCAGGCATTGTATATGCCAGGGTCTCATCACATCGCTCTTCACAACTCCATCTTCCAGAGGAAAGCCGAGGCTGGGGAAGGCCTGCCTAGCTAGAGGGCTTTAGCTAGTTAGAGGGAAGGAGCTGACACAAGCAGGAGTAAACCTGGACTTAAGATTTTAAAATAAACAAGATAACTCTGTGGATAAACAGGAAGCCCTGCCCCTAAGGGAGGCTCAACACATGAGCCAGGGACACTGGCTTTTCTGAGTGACCTTGGGCTTTCCCTCCCTCTCTGTGGGCCTTCCATGTCCCTTCTGCAGAAAAAGGGCCAGGACAGGGTGCTGCCTGAGAGCAGGTGACTCTTGTGTGCCAAGAGCTGCCTCTGTGTCCTTCAGTGTTGAGCCTGACAGCCTATAATGGGGAGGGGTCTTTACACCCACTCCAAGTTCACTAACAGAAGATGGTACCCCTGTTGCATAGACAAGAATATTAGCGCTCAGAGAAAGTGATTTATCCCAGGTAACACGGCAAATAAGGGAAGACTGGAAACCTGAGCCTAGCCCTGTCCCCAAATCTCAATCCTCTGCCATCTTGCAGAGTGAGGCTTTGCATGCTACAGTCCCTATTTTCTCATTCATTCACTTGATGAGCTTTCACTAGACATGCACTGTGGGCCTCCTCCTGGGAGGAGCCTGCGGATGCAGAGAACACCTTGATTTTACCTATTTATCTTTTGAGCGGGGATCTGTGTTGCCCAGGTTGACATTGAGCTCTAGGCTCAAGTTATCCTCTCACCTCATCCTCTCCAACAGTTGGCATCACAGGTGCACACCACTATGTCCAGTTAGAGAAAACCTTTAAACCACCTACTACTGCACACTCTCCTTCCCTGTCCTGTTTATAGGGGAGAGTGATCTGTAGGGCGCTTGACAATGAATGCCCTTTCAGCTGGCACTTCACAGTTTACAAAATGCTCTCCTGCCACCATTTCATTTGTGCCTCATAAGAGTACTTGGACAATCAGGCAGTGTCAACACACACACTTTACAGATGGGGACACTAAGATTACAGGGTAACCACCCAAAGCAAGCTCTAGACCTCAGGTCTGTCTCCCACATTCTGTCTTGTATATTCTCACTCAATACAGCTGTCAGTGGAAAGGCTGTCTTTGGAGTTTTCTGATGTGACCTTGGGTGGTCACCTTGACCATGCTACACCTCAGTTTCATCAGCAGATCTCCAGAAGCTGCCCTGAGGTCAAACACATTCAGATAAGTGCTAAGAGGCTGTGCACAGCCCTCCCTGGTCCCCTCTGAGGCTCCCAGACTTCATACTCCAAGGGGTCTGGAACTCTGACCACTGAGGAAGAGAAAGTCTTACAGTCTGAATTAATGAACAGCACACTGACTTGTCGTTTTTCTCTGCCCACAACAAAACTGATTGCCTTTCCTTGTTCAAGGATTGAAACAGAGGCAGAGATGTGGCTCAGGCCTGCTTCGGAGGGCTCAGGGACGAAGACAAGAATAAACCCCAGGGGACTTGCCATCTTACCCTAACAACTCCAACCACCAACCCATCTCCAATTACCAACCAAAATCTCTCCCCTGCAGACCAACACCTGCAAAGGAAGGGTCTGACTCATGCCCTCAGCTCCCCCACAGGCTAGAAAAGTAGCATTCAAAGGCAGAGGCCTCATTTCTCTCAGGCCAGAGGGCAGAGATACCAGCGCCTTGCTAAAATGACAGCATCAGAACAAACAGACGTCTAACAGGAAGCACATCCGGAGTAAGAGTTCCCTGCAGGCGGAGACCCCTCCCCTTGTTGTTCCACAGCCTGCCTGGGCTGCATTCCAGGAGGCTAGATCACAGAGAGGAAGCCTCATGCGCAGGGCAAAGAGCGGTAACCCAGGCCCTGTACCCTGCATCTACCAGCATCCTCCAAGGACTCAAGAGACAGGGATGCCAACCCAGTCTAGGCTTTCCCACGCCCAGCTGGAGGCCCAGGTCAGCTGCAGCTGGAAATCAGGGCTAAAAATACCCTTTGGCCAGCACAGCAAGTGGGAGCCCCACCCCTCCCAGCTGTGAGGGGAGCCCCAGGCTGCCTCCCCTCCACCTGAGGCTTCCTTCCCCATCTGGACAGCCCCAGAGGCAAATCATGGAACTGGAGCAAAGTTCTGTCTTCAGAGCCTGAAATCCTGTACTCCTCCCTCCTCCTCATCCCCACGGCCATCCCAGCTCTCCCGCTGCAACAAGGAACACTTACCCAAGTAGATGTCTCCAAAGGACCCACTGCCGATCTTACGTCCCAGCCGGTATTTATTCCCCACACGAAGCTCCATGATTTACCCTGCTGAAGAAGGAAGCAGAAACACAGGGGGTCAGAGAATGGGGAGCTGCAAAGGAGACCCCCACCTTTTCCCCACAGAAGGCCAGGCAAAGCCACAAGGGACTTGAAAGGCTAGCATTCTCCCTCCCACTGCCCAGGAAGCAATTTGGCCTCCCTTTGCTTGAGGGCAACCACGTAGTCAGGTAATCAGGTAGCCCACACACCCACACACCTGGGGAACAGCTGAGGCAGGTCTAGAACAGGTTTCAGCCTAGCCTGGAAAAGGTGGAATTAGAGCCAAGGCCCGAGAGGAGACAGCCATGTGAGCATCTCTTTAGAGGACATTCATTCAGGGACCCTCTAATAGGAGCCTGTCAAGGGGGAGGCTGGTCACAATGGGCCAAGGCCCTGAAAGGGAAATCAGGGACAAAGGGGTAACAGGGACAGGGAGGGGATGCAGGAGCAGAAGGACCATGCATCTTTGGCTATCAGTGAATCTCTACAGCCCTAAGAAACCAAAGACCCAAAGTCTTCTCCAAGCTTCCCTGGAGCATGAACATCCCAAAAAAGGACCCTGGGCCCCAGAAAAGCGACCAAGACAAGAGGAATGAGATCAGCAGGAGTGGACCATCCTGCGGGCATTACCATGGTAACCAACAGCAAGTCCCACCTCCAGGGATAGGAGAGCAAATTGAAGAGAGGTACTAAGCCCCTTTAGGCCTCTGAAATGCCAGGGTCCCCCATCACCACCCCCCTGCCCAGGTTTCTAGTGCCTAGAACTAGGCAAGGCCTCCACAGCCCACTGGTCTTCCCAAGCACTGCTTCTGGCCAGACATGCTGGCTCTCAGAGTTCCCTGCAGGAGGGGTCTGACCCCCACTCAGGGGACCCCTGAGTCAACCCACTCTGCTCAGGGCATGAGAACCTCTCCCAAGCCTCTGCATGTTTGTCTTTGGACAGACTTTTGGGGCTGGCTTCATTCAAGTCTAGGAGGGAAGGTCTCCTGAGAGAGAGACCTGTATATACAGCGACTGCAGTGAACCAAGCTAGGTTTTTAAGTCATCAGTCCCTGTGGGGCAGAGGGGGTTCTGATTTGAACAGCTTCCCTCCTTACTGCAACCCACCCTGAGTGCCTCAAGCCTAAGACAATAGCACCTGGTCACCCTGGCAGGAACCCCTCTGTGCTGGCCTGGGGTAATGATCAGGACACCTGTGCTCCAGGTTAGCAAATGAGGACACTCAAAAGCCGGGGGCAGTTGTGACTACTGGGAGAACAGGAACAGTAAACTATGAAATAGAGAGGAAGAGGGGGATGTCCCTGAAATCTTGGTGTGCTTACATGAAGGCCAGTGTAGGTGACCAAATGGGAACTCAAAAAAGAAGAGGCCTTGCCAACACAGCCACCCCATCCAGCAGCAAGTCAGTGGCAGAGCCTCACCGATGATGACAGGACAGGGTGTCCTGATGGCCCATCTGGTGACCTCGCACCCTGACACACAGGTCTTATTTTATGCCAGGGCCAGGAGGCAAAACAGGAAGGTGGGAGAGTTGCTGTACTGGCATGAAGGAACTGCCCCTTCCCATGCCAAGGGCTACCACCAGCAGCCACACAGCCCAGCAAAGGAGCTGGGAGATTTACCCCACCGACGGTCAGGCCAAGCGCTTCAGCTGAGCAGAACCATGCTCCTGCCCAGGAAGGACACCCCAGGCCAGCAGCAGCTCTGGGGGATTTACTATGAGCCTTTCAACAGCTACAAGGGAGTGGCGTTCTCCCCATGCCAGCTGACCTCTAGGTGTTCCATCCGGGGCCTTTGCCCACATGCCTGGCCTGGCCCAGCTGAAGTAGCCCACAGCCACAACACTCCACATTTGCAGGAAACCTGCACGTCACTCACCCCATGTCCACACACTGTCCAACTTCTCAAGTGTGCACCACCAAAGGAAGACAGGCGGACAGCACAAAGAGCCCCGCTGGGGGTGGGGGGCGTGAGTGTGTATATACAGCCACCCCCAGCCCGGTTTCCACCAACACCAATTCAGAGACCACACACAAGGCAGCTGGGAAAGCCGCAGGTTAGGGAAGGAACATAAATACACCAGCATCCTATATTACATAAATACTCACACCAGGTTATATAAATACCCATGCCCTCTGTCTGGGTGTCTTACATAAATACACCGCACAAGACCCCCAGCTCCTTTCCACTCACCCGGCTGTCTGCAGAGAAGGGGAGGCGGGGTGCAAACCATCAGCCCTGCAGGAGCCTACAATTGCTCTGTGCTAGTCACCCAGTCTGGCAGGGTCTCCCCACCCCTGGGGGCCCAGGGCTCTAGGGAGAATGTAGCCTGTACCTGCACTCCTTCCCCCAGAAGCCCCCCAGAGGGGAGAGAAGGCATCATCAGGGAATGGCAGAAGCTTTCCAGTTCTTTGACTGCTTCTCCCATGGGGGCAGGGTGTGGTGGGGGAGATAAACAAAGTAAAAAAAAAATAAAAATAAAGAGCAGACACAAGCATTCAGGACACTCAGGAGTTTCAGCTGGCTGGACAAATTAGACAAACTACCAACCAGTGTGCAGCACGTGGGCAGGTTTTTCACTTCCTGACATCATTGCCCTTCCCCAGGAACAGGACCCTCAATGAACTGACTGTTAAAATAAAAACTGATGGGCATCCTAGACCAAAGGCAAAGGAGACCCAAACACAGGCCATCTGTTGGGATCTACTTAAGACACTGTATCCCTTCTCTCTCAGGGAGGTTTATGCTAAGGAGAAAATATGTCAGAAAACTCAGGGCAAAGTTGGGGAGGGGGCTCGCCTCCCTGAGTTGGGGCATTAAGAGGAGTTGGGAGCCCTCTGGTAGCTTGCCGTTCCACAGAGAGCTGCAGAACGTGGATTTCTCACACGCAGAAATGGGAGAATCCCGTCGGATACAAAACCCCCTCCCTTCCTCTCTCCACAAAGGAAAACAAAGCCGGTGGCCTGGGTGACCACGCACCCCATCACCTTAGGCCCTCCAAACACCCCATCCAACAAGCCGCGACAGCCTTGCTGACCCTGGATCTGGGGCACCAGGGAGAGGACAGGGACGCAGCTGATTGTCTGGTGAAACCTACAGAAGCCCAGGGTTTGGCCGGGAAATCCAAATCAACAGTACCGGGTGCCCCCCGCCCCTGCACCCCAATGCTAGGTCCCTTCCCTCAGGGTCGCCAAATCACAGCCCGGTGGCCGCTTCAGCAGCTGGGGCCTTGAAGGGTCCAGCTGGGGGAGGAGGCGGCGGGCTGGAGTGGGGAGGGCCTCCTCCGAGCAAGCCTACCAAATAACAGTCCCCCTCCTCCCTGTCCCCAGCCGCGCCTTTGTCCTCGCGGGCCGAGCGGGCGGCGCCCGGACTGCCCTCCCAGCCCCGGCGCGAACGCGCGTGTCCGCCCTCCGCTCCCTCCCTCTCCCGCAAAAACAAAGAGGCGGAGGGAGCCCCATTTCCCCCCAGGTTTGCGCCCCTCTGCGGGCCTGCGGCCCCCCAATATTTACCCCGCCGGGAAGGCGCCGGTGCCGGGCCGCTGCTCGGGGGGCTGCCGCGGGCGGGGGCGGCCCGCCGGGGCGGATGCCGGAGGATTCGCGGGGCCGCCCGGCGCGCCAGCCTCTCCTGGCCCAGCCGCCGCCGCCCTCCGCTCCGCTCGGCCCGACCGGGCTCTGGCTCAGGACTCCCGCCGCCGTCGCCGCCACCTCCCTCCTCCCGGCCGCCCGCCCCCGCCGCCGGCTCGCGCGCTCCCGGCCGGCGCGCGCCCGCAGCTCCCATTGAGCCCCGGGCCCGCCCGCTGATGTCATCCCCGGCCAGCCGCCGCCGCCCCGGAGGATTTAAAGGGCCCGCGCCCTGCGCCCTGCGAGCTTGGGGACGCTGGGGGGCAGCAGCCGAGAACTCAGTGCCCTGAGCCCCCCTCCCGCAGGATCCACGTACGGGAATGCGGCCTTGCGCGTGGGGCCGAGGAGCTCATGTAGGCACTGCCACCCGGGGACAGCACAGGGCACAGGTGGAGAAGGCACGGTGGGGGCAAGGGGAAGGAGGGCGCACAAAAGCCGGGATTTTCTATACCCAGAGCCTCCTCTCCCCCTGCCGGTTCTCTGTCCTCTGAAGGCTAGGGGACGGGGCCTTTCTCTAATGCAAAAGTGGCGTTAGAGAGTTGGGGCTCAGCCACCTCCAGGCTCCCAGCGCTGCGGAGACACAGACCAGGCAGATGAGGGGCCAGAGATGTAGGGGCGTGGATAAAGGCCCGGGGAGGTAACCTGGGCTCTGGCACACTCTCCCCCCAGAGAAAAAAATCAAAGGCAAAGATGCTTTTCTTCCCCCCAGCTCAACTCTCCTGTGATGAGCACAGAGGAGACCCTCAAATCCTAATCTTAGTCTCCCCCATTGAGTGAGGGACCTCTCCTATACACACACACTACCATGAAACCAACACTTGAGTCAAGAGTCCCAGGGGTACACTTTCAGTCAAGTCACTCCCAGCTCTAGCCCTAGGTTTCCCTAACTGCAAATGGGGAAGAAGGCCCCTTCCCTCCCCAGGTCACAGGAAATTAATTAAGGCCTCCTACCGGCTTCCAGAACAGTGGGATGAAAGACTCTAGCAGGGTTATTAAAACAATGATATTTACACTGTGCCATCCAAAGCTCCAAATCATGACACACCTACATTCTCACACACACAAATGTTGAGAGTGGCCAACAAAATGCCTGACCACACCACATCCAATCCGGAAGCACGGAGCCAAGGAAGAGTCACTTCCATAATAACCACATCTTCCCTCGAGCCTGAGGGACTGAGTCACACACTGTCCAAACTGGTGGTAGTTCTTTCAGATCAGGTCCTTTCATAGGCCAGGAGACTGTGGCCCAGAGAGGTCAAAGATTTTGCTCAGGATCACACAGCCCAGGAAGATGACCCTGTTCTTCCAAGAGGCCTTGGACACTGGGCCAAAGAGCCCATCTCCAAAAGCTGGAGAGTGAGGAGGAAGTTTCTCCCAGGAAGACACCTTGACATCTGGGGACCCGTCCTCATGCCACCCTTGCCAGGGCAAGGGGGTCACCAACCAGGTGGTGGACTTGGTTTGGACTGCATGGTATTTCTTGACTTTGTTTGGTTAATTGATTCCCAACTGGCAGATTTCATATCCCAGATCTACGCTCCTGACTTCTCTTGAAGCCTTGGTAACTCTGAGCACAGGTTTTCATCAGGCCCTTGGCTACACACAGCTTACCTGGGCAGCAGCCAGTCTCTTTGGTCAGAGCCCAAAGGCCCCATTCTATGTCCCCACATCAGCACAGGCAGTGGAACCCTGGTACTATTGAGAAGGAATGAATGCACCCCCTGTGTTCTCTTGTGCTCAACCCCCCAACCAAACCTTCCAACCTGGCCTTGCTTCCCAAATGTGGGCTCTCCCCTTCCTCAGCACCTACCAAGCTCCTAGCAGCTGTCTCATTTAATCCCTCAAACCATTTTTTCCCTGGCTTCCTGGGGGAATTAGAGGATACTTAGCACTTGCTTAAAGAGCACAGTTCAACCTGTCCAGAGACTGGAACCTGGGTCTAGCTGGAACAACTCTCCTTCCTAACCCATTACATGCCCTTAAAACAAAATTTCTTGTCTCCAGTGTGCTGGCCTTGCTTCCCCACATCCTGTCACCCGCCCTCCTCAACTTTCTAGAACTTACAGCCTATACCTCCCACCCCTTCCCCCCATAGAAGATCAGGTCAGTTTCCTGGGCCAACAGGTCTTAAGGACCCCTGGTCCACCCAAGATCTGCTAAGGAGCCCAGGATGCCTGGACCCTTCCAGTCTCTGCCGCAGTCTCTACCCACTGTCCCTTGGAGGGATGCACCCCACCCACTGTCACCCAATGAGTTGCATTGTGGGCAGGAATGCTCTTCCTTCCTACTCCCCCGTAAGTCCAAACTGTGAGTCCTTCTAAAAAGCTTTGCTGTTAAGCTCTAAGGGGAAACAGACATGACGCAAAACCTTGAGGAGGAGAGACAGCTGCTCGTTCTAGAGCTAGAGCCTGCCTTCTTGCTGAGTCGCTTTCAAAGACTGTCCTGAACTGATGCACAACTTTGAAGCCCAAGGGTGTGGCCAGCTGAAGGTTCCCTCGCTATTCTCTCACCCACCCAGAAGATGCACCGGGCTGCGCTCCCAGCTCGCTGGGGGCCACCCTGAATTTAGGTTGCTCCGGGTTGGATCAGGAACGGCAGCCCTCCTGGAATCTTTGCAAACTGACATTTGTATCTATTTCCTAATTTCAGAACCCTCAGACCACCTTGCACCCCAGAGCACTGGGCCAGGGTTCTGAGGGACATACAGCCCTGGAACCGCAAACCAGTGCAGATGGCATCAGTGATGGGGAGAAAAATTTCAGAACCTTGTGGGGGAGTCTGAGTTTTGACTGTGGACACATGAACTTACTAACCATCAAAGACAGTCCCTAAAATGGCCCTCCACAATCTGTCCTTAGTCCCTCAGCTCTCCTAACCTGGACTCCTCAAATGCGGGTTCCCTAGAATGAGTGTGGCAGGCCACCTAGTCCATTCTTCCCTGAGAGCCACCCTCCCTCCCTGGGACCTGACTCTGAAGTCACCTGCACAATATCTTCCGTCTCCTGACTTAAAATTTTAGCCTTCCACCTCGCCCAGGGCACTGCCTCTGCCCCTTGCATACTCCATTCCTCCCTCCTGCACCTAGCATTATCTAACATACTAGTTGTTGGTACCTTTTTTTTTTTTTTTTTGGACTGGCTCCCCCACTTAGAGGACTAAGTTGCCTGAAGGCAGGGAGTCAATGCTATTTTGAGCACCACTGTGTTGCCAATATCTAGAATAGTTTCTGGCACCTAGGAGGCATTTACCAAATAATGAGAGCAAACATGAGGCCCTATCCCCTGGCATGTGCCAGGCTCTAGAGACATCGCCTACATTGACTCATACAAGAGTCATGCAGAGGAAGCAGTGGCCTGACACACTGCTTTGCCCAGGCTAGTGAAGGACACAGTTCCAGGACCAGTCCCTTGTGCCCTCCATCTGACTTCTGGGGGACACAATCTGCTAGAGAAGCAATTCCGACCCCCAGGCAGAGAGCAAGGGCCCAAGGACATCCTTATCCCTCTCCGTTGATTTATGGCTCTGGAGACTAAGACCCAGGGAGGGCAAGAGCCTGGCCTAAGGTCCTGGGGAACCTGAGGCAGGAGCCCCCAGGGTTAAGAAGCTGGCTTCAAAAGCTGATTCTGAGCTGGGTGTGAGAGGTCACATCTATAAGCCCAGTGACTATGGAGGCAGAGACAGGAGGATCCCAGTTCAAGGCCAGCCTGGGGACAAGGCAGACAATAACAACTTAGCCCAGAAGCTCAAGGTAGGAGCTCCAGTAGTTGCTACTTTTACTGTTCTTACAAGAGAGCAGATTTAAATCCAGGTCACTTAACTAGGATTCCTTGTAGTGCTGCAGGTGCATCTTGGCCTCTTCCTGCCTTTCTTCATCCTTCCTCTGGAGCAGCTACCACCAGGCTTCAGAGCTGGGGTGGGTCAGAGGGCTGCAGACCTAGCTGGGCCCCGGTGAACCACTAGCCTCATCCAAATTGGTCAGGGCTTCTGAGGTCCCTGCAGGAAGCTTCTCCATGTCTCTACCTTCTCAGATCTTGCTCCTGTCTCTCTTCCATGAGCCTGAGGGGCAGGGACTCACTCAGGTGCCAAGAGGTTCCACCCTCCCCCCTTCCCCAACCTGAGGGTGCTGCCCCAGCCTCCTCGCCCAAGAAGGCCTTGGCTCCCTGTCCTCAGACCTTCCATGAGGTTACGCCCATTTCTGCAGGATTCCAGGGCAGTGCCTGGTCTTGTCTTTCAGGCTGCTCTCTAGGTGATCTTGACATGCAGCCATGTGGGTAAGGTAAGCCCCCAGCAGTGAATTCTCCCCACTCTTCCAATTCCAGGAGGGTGGAGTCACATGAAGTCCCAGCCTGAGTCTCAACCAGTCACTGGACTTCAGGGAACCTTGGAGAAACCACAGGCCCTCTCTGAGGAGGAGACTGGGCAAGGTGACCTCTACAGGTCTTCAGTCTCCCCCTCCATAAAGGAGGGGCTGACTAGATGTGGACTGGCATCTATGCTCCATGTCCAGGGTACCATTCTGAGAAAGACCCCAGGGTCACAGGAATCTGGACTCAGTAGTAAGGGGCTCTTCCTTTGCCACCTCCCTTTCCCAAAAAATAAGCAGCTACTATTAACTGTACCTCCAACTCTATTAGGAGCCCAGCCACCTCCCTCCATGTCTTTCACCTAGGTGCTACAGATTTTTTCCCAGGGCCTGCTATGATCAGGCCCCACCTGCCTCATTTCACACCTCACTTACCCTTCATTTATCACACCTCAGGGCCTTTGCACTTGTTATTCCCTTGGCCTAGAATGATCTTCCCCCAATCTTCAATGGCAACCTCCTGCTCATAGTTCAAAAACTACCTCCTCCCAGAAGCCTTCCTTGACCACAGTCTTAAGTGGGTTTCCTTTCTTTCTTTCCTTCCTCTATTGGTGAGACCCTGTTTTATTTTCTTTATGCTACTTAGGACTGGCTGAAAACATTAACTTATTTTTAATGCCCTTGAACATGCTGAGAGAGAGACAGACAGACAGGCAGACAGAGACAGAGAGAGACCCTGAGACTCTCGTATGTGCCCATAAATACATCATGAGCATGCTGAGTGTGGTCTAGAAGTGGGGCCCAACACTCTCCATCCCTGGGCCAGTCTGTGCCTCACAGCCTTGCCTGTCCACCCCTTCTCCTAGAGAGCTTTCTGTCCTTCTGCTCCACTGGGCCAGAGGTGGGCAAATCTCTCTGTGCTGATCTCCTTCAGGAAGTTCATCTGCAGAAGACCCAGGAATGCTCGTCACATGTCACACAGGTACAGGAGCACTGAACAAGTCCCCACATCCCCCAAAGGCACTTACCCTGCCCCCAGCTAAGCTCCCTACTTCCTTCCTTCCATCTACTGATCCCATCACCTTCCTGCCCCTCTGGGCTTGTCTGGTCCCTCTGCTTAGCGCAATGTCCCTTGCTTATGCAGCTGCCAGCTTTCGGAACGTGCTCCTTCCCCTCTCTGGGAAGCCGAGGGTTCCCATTCTGGGGACACAACCGCTCATTAGCTGGGCCTCGGGGGCAATGATGGTGGTTGAGGCTAATAAATCCTGGTTCCCACAATACTCCTCAGCTCAGCAGAGCTGACTCGACTCACCATGTCCTTGCCACACCACGTGTCTGTCCACAAACATTCCTGATGCCAGCTCCTTGCAGGGCCGGAGAGGCTGACCCAGCCCCTGCTCACCTCACCAGCAGTTGACGATGCAACTGCAGAGGCTGGCCAAGCTCAAGAAGAAAGACAGATGAATAGCTAGCATGGCAGAGAACATTCCAGACATGAGCTGCCCTCTTGCCTTCTGCCTAGGGCATTCTTTGATTTGCACAACTGCTGTTTCTCCTCTCTTTCCTTCTTTCTTTGAGCCACGCTCCCCAGCCTTTGGGTCTCACTATTTCACTCCCGGGCTCAAGTGATCCTCTTGCCTCCCAAGTGCAGGGGCCGTAGGTGTATCACCTCACCCAGCTCTGTCTGCTCAGCTTTAACCAAAGTGCTACACAAACACAGTTTTGAGACAAGTCTCCAAGCCCCCCCGCAGCCAGACTGTCCCTTAAAGCCCAGTCTAGGAAGCAACTGGGGAGTTGACAATGGGGTGGAACCAGGAGGCAGGACAAGAAGATAGGCAAGGTTTGAATGGTGGGAGGAGGGGGAGGCTGGTGAAGCAACAGCCTTCAGCCCCAAGTACTCCATGGGTAGGAACCTCAGCTATTTTGGGGGTGGGAGGGAACCCCAGTATGGGTGAACAAGTCACCCAGGATCACCTCGGGGGAGAAGGCAAATGAGATCGGTAGAGGTGGGCAGGGTCTCCAGTCCCAGACAACTGACTGTGGGGTTTACCCAGGGGATTTGTTCAAAATGGCTTAGAGGTTTACATGTGGAAAGGGAAGGGGGAGCTTGCATTTAGAGGATGGACTATGTGCCAGGCTCCATACTGGGTACCTATCTCTTTTTTGTTGTTATTTGTTTGTTTATTTGAGAGAGGGTCTTGCAATGTATCCCAGACTGGCCTTGAACTCACAATCATCCTGCCTCAGCCTCTCAAGTGTTGGGATTACAGGCCTGGACCATCATACCTGACTCCACACTGGGTATTTACTGAATCCTGTTTGATTCCACAATAATCCAATAGGCAGGAGATCACCCCACCTGTTTTACAGGTAGACACCCAAGGCTCAAAGAGTTTAAGAGAATCTGAGTTAATGTCCATAAAGGTTATGAAGGACTCCACTTTGCCTTCCAGACCCTCCCTGGAGCCTCGCCCTAACTTGGGGATGAGGCCCTACTCTGCCTTTGTCTCCTTAGTGCATATCAACAGGGACCTGTCCTAGACAGAATACACAATAGCACCATTTATGGATATCACAAATAAATAATTCAAGTCTTAAAAAAAAAAAAAATCCAGGGACCTGACTTGTATCCAAGGCTCCCATTGAAGAGTCCCCTCACCTCTCAGGACACCAAGAGTCTATTCCCCCTCTCTGGACACATCCAGGCACTCTGGGGACCATTAAGGTAGCTGTCTCCAAGGTAGAAGCCAGCACTCAGCAAGCTTACTAAGTAAGCCAGTGCGTGTAGGAACAGCAAGCTGGAGTTTTATTTTTGTTTTTTTTTCTGTACTGGGCCTTGAACTCAGGTCCTATACCTTGAGCCACTCCACCAGCCCTTTTTTGTGAAGGATTTTTTCAAGATAGGGTCTCTTGAACTATTTGCCCTGGCAGCTTCAAACTGCAATCCCCCTGCTCTCTGCCTCCTGAGTAGCTAGGATTACAGGCATGAGCCACCAGCGCCTCACTCAAGCTGGAATCTGTATTCTTACTTAGTTTTTAACCTTAGCCATCTAAATAGTTTATTTTAATGTATATTTATAATGCACACGTTAATGCAGCAGAAGCTTTGTACCTATGTTGTAAATTTACATTTGAATACAAAATACATGCTCAAAAACTTGCACTGGACTGTGGATATAGATCAGTGGTAGAACATTTGCCTAACATGTATGAGGCTCTAGGTTCAATCCCCAACACAGCAAAAGGAAAAACAAAAAGAACTTGGTATCGAGTGTGATTCAAATCACAGAGCACTTGTCAAGCAAGTGTGAGGCCCTGAGTTCAATCTCCAGTACAGCCAGAAAAAAAAAGAAATGTGGCTGGGCACAGTGGCTAGAGCCTATAATCCTAGCTACTTGTGAAGCAGAGATCAGGAGGATCACTACTGGAGGCAAGCCCAAGCAAAAAAGTTCACAAGACCCCATCTCAATGAATGGCAGGGTGTGGAGGGTGCGTGGCTGTTGTTCCACCTATTTGGTGAAGGATTGTGGTTCAAGCTGACCCAGGCATAAAGTGAGACCCTGTCCCCAAAACAACCAACCTTATTAGGGCTGCTGGTGTGGCTCAAGTGTTGTATGTGTCTAGCAAGTGCAAGGCTCTGAGTTAAACTCCCATTACCAGCCGGCTCACGCCTGTGATCCTAGCTACTCAGGAGGCCGAGATCAGGAGGATCAAGGTTCAAAGCCAGCCCAGGCAAATAGTTCATGTGACCCTATCTCAAAAAAAAAAAAAAAAAAAAAAAAACCTTCACTAAAAAGGGCTGGTGGAGTGACTCAAGGTGTAGGCCCTGAGTTCAAATCCCAGATCAGGAAAAAAAAATCAAAAACCAGTACCACCAAAAAACAAAACAAAACAAAAACCCCACAAAACAACAGCAACAACAGACCTTACAGATGGGGTATGAAACTTCAGCTCTCACAATGTAACCCACAGCATATCTCACTTAAGAGGCACGTGGTAAAGTGGTGGTAAAGTCCCTGCTTCAACAGGTAAATTCAGATCCTTCATTGGCTACTTCAGGTTCTATGCTGTGTGGCTGAAACTTGATAAGCCTCAGTTTTCTGATTTCAGAAATGGGGCTAGTAATCCACCCACCTCCAGAGCCCTGTGTGTCAATGGAAGACGTAGTTATTATCCATTCACTTACAGGAACCAAAGCTGGACCTGACCGGGCTTTGTGGGGTACAGAGGTGACAGGTACATGTCCTATTCCAGGAGACCCAGACCCTACCACGGGTCATTTTAACGCACTGTGAGCAGGGCTGCTAAGCCAGAGATCAGGATGGCAACAGATATTGAGAGAACAGGGATTCTCCCAGAAGGCCCTGCTACCCTGTGCAGAAGATGGCATGGAGATATATTTGAAAACTCAGTCGGGCAGCAGGCCAGACACTGTTCTAAGAGAAAGAGGCAGCCTAGTCTAGGAATAGGAGGGAGTGCCATTAGACTGCTTGGGATCAGATCCTGGCTCGCCGTGGGCCATTTGGCCTCTCTGTGCCTTAGTTTCACCATCTGTAGGGTCATAATGTATTATTTTATGGCACTGCTGTAGGGGCTGGGTGTGGAGCTCTGTGCTGGAACACTGGCATAGCATGCATGAGGCCCTGGGTTCCATCTTTAGAATCACAAAAGAAAATTTTAATTTACTTTTAAAAGTAAAAGTAAATTTAAAAAATAATGAAAGCAGAGTCTAAAGCACGGAACAAGTTGCTGACAGGTGAGGATCTCGGTAAACATCAGTGATTGGATTCTGGTTTTTTGTTTTTTTTTTTTTCTTGAGGCGGAGTCATGCTATGTAGCCCTGGCTGGCCTCAGACCCACCTACCTAGCCTCTCCTGTACTGGGATTAAAGGCGTGCACCACCACACCTGGCTCAAGGTTAGATTATTGACCAGCCCAATGGGAGAAGTATGAACATTTCAGGAAGTACCATTTTCCAGGCCCAAGGCAGGTATTTGATTCTGAGTCTTGGAGCTAACTGTATCTCTAACTAAAAATTATGACTAGGCAATGGATGACCTCCAGTTTCCTGTGAATTAGAAGGTGACACCCCAATTCTGTCTTAGGACAGTTGAGCCCTCTGGAACCCCTTTTGCTAAGGCAATATGATAAACCCTCTGTTTCTATCCTGGAACAACAGGCCAGGCAGAAAGAAACGGCTGGGGTGGGGGAGACTTGGCCGCTGACCATAGATTGTCCTGCCACTCAGGCACTTACCCCCTTCCCCCGGGGATCAGGGCCTTTCTCATCCAGTGGTAGTGAATGGTGGGTGTACCTCGTAGGAAAATTCAACTGGGGACCCAGAGCACAGCTCCTAACTGAGGTGTGGCCACAGGTCCCCACTGCTTCTGCTGCCAAGTAGATGGCCAGGGAGTTCAGAGGTGAGATTAAACAGTGTTCAAAGCAGAAGTAGGGCTTGGCTACTCCTAGTGAGGAGGGAGATGGAATTATCCCCATTTCATAGAGAGGGAAATGAAAGCTGAAAGAACAGAGTGGGCTATTTTCTCTAAGCAAGCCCTAGCTTGTTCAAGCGCTGCCATAACTCGACCTTGACCTCCTTTCTTCCCCCACACTCCCATCAAGTAGTCCGATAACCCTAGGGACAGTTAGGAGCCCTGAGGTCCGAACCTACTCCATTAATGCTCCCGGTATGGACCTTGAACAAATTGTGTCTTCTGAGCCCCAGTTTTCTCATCTGTACAATGGGCTGATTACTAAGTGGTACCTACCTCCTGTTTTTCTTCCAATCCCCTCTCTCTGAACCTTTTCCAAAAGTTCATCCAAGGGGTTGAACCCACCTGGGGCCTGGAGGTCACTGACTGCCTCAGGGACACTGTGTCTGCCCCATATGGAGTGGATGTGGACTGTTCTGGCTGGTGGTCACCTACCCCACACAGAGACCACACCCTCTGGGGGTTTCCCCTACTCTGGCCTCTCAGCAGCTTCAGCTGATCCAATCAAGTCCTCCCCACCCACCAACACATGGACCCTTTTCTGCATAAATTAGCTCATCTATTTAATTGTTTATTCCTCGCAACACTCTGGGAGTAGCTCTATGTCTCACTTCCTCCACCCCACCACAGAAGGCAGAGCTCTTGGCCTTCTGATCCCAGCAGACCTTTCTCCATCACCTCCCTGTCTCTATTTAGTTCCTTCCTCCCCAGGGGGTTCAGAATAGCACCCAACCTCAGCCAATCCCTCACAAAAAACATTATGCAGCCACTAAAAATGATGATTACACACACCAGAATGACTATGACAAAAGCTTATGACAATGTTGAGAGGAAAAGCAGGTAAATACAGTGTGATGAAATTCTACTAAAATGACCACACGTAGGAAAAAAGACTGGATAGGGCTGGCAGAGTGGCTCAAGCAGTAAGAGCACTTGCCTAACAAGTGTGAGATCCTGAGTTCAAACCCCAGTGCAACCAAAAAAAAAAAAAAAAAAAAGGAAGAAAGAAAAGAAAAAGAAAAAAGAACAGAAGGAAACACACCCAATACCTACTGAGGTTCTGCTTGTGCCTTAATGACATTGAGAATTTCTTTCCTACTTTTCTCCATTTACCAAATAGCCAATCGACGCACACTTCTTTTATAACGAAAAGACACGTTAAAAAAAAAAGGAAAATAAATATGACACTTACTGTTTCCTCTTCAACTTTCTCTCCTTCCAAGTCTACGATTTCAAGACGACATAACTATATCCAAGAGATGGGAACATGTTTGGAAGCAGCCAGTACCTCCCCAGGCCCACGTCCAACTTTCTGGGCTTTGAGCAGTTCCCTTTGCCCAGGCTCTCCTCTCGGTTGAGTGACGGCACCCGCTGGACCCTTCCCCTCGTCCCTAGCCCCGGCTCCCGCTGGCCTCACCTGACACTGGGAGGTTGGCCTCCGAGACGCGCACACCTGTGGCTCCAGGTGAGGATTCGGCTGGGGAGCGCGCGTCGGGAGGAGGGAGTCGGCGGGGGCGTGGCCGTGACGTCATCCAGGCTCCGCCCCCGGCTTCCCAGCCCCGGGGCTCGTGGTTCTCATGCTTGCTGGGTGAGCTGCGGGACACTTCTGTTCCCAGGCACGCCCTGCGTGGTCTGGGGCCCCGGGGATCTGCCCAAAGGGAACCGCCAAGCGTCAGATCCGGTCCCCAACCCCGATTCAACTAGAACTATCGGGTCCTCGGACTCCAAGTTCAAACCCCCGGGCGAGGAGTAACTTCAGGGGCCTGCAAAGAGCCTCTGACTCCCAGAGTGTCAGCTCTCCAACCCCTCCTGCTAAGGAAACTGGTTGGGGTGGGAGAGATGAAAGGATGGAGCCCCAAGGGTTGGGTAAAGTTTTCTTGGGATCTGACCCCTCTATACACAGGAAACTGTATCCATCTTCTTTGTATTATCTGAGTTTGCACTTGGCAAAAATTGTTGGAATTGCCAGCTTCCTGGTGGTGGTGGAGGTAGATAAAAGGCCCCACATCTTTGGAAAAGCTCCAGCTACCCCAAAGTTTTGAAAAACGTGTCTCCCTTGGTCTAGCAATTCCATGTCTGGACATCTATCCTAAGGAGGTCGTGGGAAATGCATGTTCACGGTGGTGTTTTTTATCACGGTGAAAGCTGGAGCTAGTCTACGTGTCCAACAAAAGGGAGGTTGGTTAAACAGCACAAACACACAAAGGAATATTATGCAAGCGTTAAAAGCTATGTTTACAAACAGTTTATAATAGTATGAGGAAATATGTCATAATATTAAGGGAATAAAAGCAGGGTGTAAATATGTAGTGACACAATTTATGCACAGGGAAGAGCCTGAAAAGAAAATGCTCACTGTGACATTTCTGGGTGGTGGCTTGTTTTTTTTCATTCTTTTGTTTCTACATGTTTTCAGCATCTAATGGGCTTATTTCACTGTTAATGACGTTCCTTTACTTTTATTTTTTATTTTTGTGGGGCTAGGGATCCAACCCAGGGCCTCAGGAAAGCCAGGCAAACTCTCTACCAGTAAACTGTATCCCCAGCCTTCAAAGGGTGTCTCATTAATTAATTAATTAACTTATTTTTGAGGTCCTGGGATGGAACCTAGGACCTTGAGCATGCAAGGCAAGCACTTTACCACTGAGCAGCACCCCAGCCTACAAGCTCCTTTATTTATTAAAATAATCTCATTAATTGGAACTAATTAGGATAGCCCCTTTCATGTGATCCTTGCACAGCCCTGAGGAAGGAATTACCAATTTCTTCAAATTGCAGTTGAAATACAGGTCTGAGAGGTTAATCCCCAAAGTCACATGGGCAGAAAGGGCCAGAGACAGATCAGCCTCTCTGGTTCAAGGCCAATTAAGGCTCGTGGCCCTGCCAGGGTGGGCCACGAGCCTTAATTGGGCTAAAGGGAAGTGGGGTTGTCACCCTTGGACAACAGCTTCAAGGGGAGGCAGTGGGAAAGGGAATGCCGGAATATGGGGGAATGAATTCCAGCATGCTTTTCTCCCCATTGGAGGACTTGAGCCTGCCGCTGCCCTGCAGGGAAGGCCCCAGGGAAGACAGAAACTCACAGAGGCCAGCCATAGGCTGACTGGTCAGTTACTTCATCTTCAGCTGATTTCATAGCTTCCATAGGTTTTTCTGATTATAAAACCAGTATGCATTTATTTGATAGAAAGCTAGGAAAGTCAGCAGGGCATGGTGGCACAGGCCTATAATTCCAGCTACTTGGGAAGAGGAGGCTAGAAGGATCTCAAATCTGAGGCCAGTCCAGACAAATTTAGTAGGGATACCGTACCTCAAAAACAAAATAAAAACAAAAGGGCAGGGGATGGAGCTCAAGTGGCAAGGTGTTTCCCAGCCAGCACTAGGCCTTGGCTTCAATCCCAAGTATCACACACAAAAATGTTGGAAAAGTCAAAATATAAAGAAGAAAATGAGTGGGCACCAGTGGCTCACACCTGTAATCCTAGCTATTCAGGAGACAGAGATAAGGAAGACTGAGTTTCAAAGCCAGTCTGGGCAAATAGTTCAAAAGAACCTATCTTGGAAAAACCCATCAGCTGGGTGCCAGTGATTCATGTCTGCAATCCTAGCTACTCAGGAGGCAGAGATCAGGACGTTCAAAGCCAACCCAGGCAAATAGTTTTCGAGACCCTATCTCAAAAATATCCTTCATAAAAAAGGGCTGGTGGAGTGGCTCAAGTGGTAGAGTGCCTATCTAGCAAGCCTGAGCCCCTGAGTTCAAACCGCAGTGCCATCAAAAATGAAAGTTAATCCATTTATTGCTTTATGTTTCACTACGGAAATTTAAAATATTCGTAAAAGTAGAACAGTATGAGAATCCACAGAGCCATTACTGATTTTCAGCAAATATCAACATTTTTCGCTCTTGCTTTATTCTTTCTTCCACGCAGTATTTTTTTCCGGTACTGGGGCTTGAACTCAGGGCCTCACCTTGAACCACTCCATCAGTCCTTTTTTGTGAAGGGTTTTTTTGAGATAGGGTCTCTCCAACTATTTGCCTGGGCTGGCTTGGAACCTCAATACTCCTGAACTCGTCTCCCGAGTAGCTAGGATTAGAGAGGTGAACCACCACACCTGGCCACACACAGTTTTTTAAGGAAATTTTGGGCATCATTTCACCTATCAATACTTCAGTAAATATCTCTAACAGATAAGGACTTTGCTAAGACCCCCACACAATACCATTATCCCATCTAAGTAACACATTTCTCTCATTAGGTCATTCCATATTTAGTACATGTTCAAATTTCCCTAATTTACCTTTAAAATGTCTTTTAAAAGTTGATTTGTTTGAATAAGGATCCACTCAAGGTCCTCATTTTGTATTCACTTGATGTGTCTCTTAACTCTCTCTCTCTCAGATGTAATTCACATGCCATAAAATTCATCATTGTTGGGGGGTACCTGGGATCAAACCTAGGGCCTCCATCTCCAAAATGGACTGGAGGTGTGACTCCAGAAGTAGAGCTCCTGCTTTGTAAGCATGAAGCCCTGAGTTTCAACACCATCCCCACCAAAAAAAATAGTATTGTTCACAAAATTTTATAACCACCACCATCAAATTACCTAACATTCCTATACCCCAAAATAGAACCCCATATCCACCAACAGTCAGTCCGCATCTTCCCTCCTGCAGTCCCTGACCACCACTGATCTTGCTTTACTCCTTTGGGTTTGCCCACTGGGGGCATTTTGTGTCGATAGAATTGAGCCATTTTGTGTCTGGCTTCTTTCCTTTCGGGATTCAGCCACGTTGCAGCCTTTGTCTGTGCTTCCTTCCTCTTTATGCTGGATTCTGTGGACTGCATCCTTGTGGGTTCTTTTCACACACTCCATCACCCCCAATAAACTGGTAATTAGATACAGACCCTGGAGGCTGGTGGCTTGATTCAATTCTGTTTTTACTTTCTTGCAGTGCTTGGGATGGACCCCAGAGCCTTGCACATGTCAGGTGAGCACTCTACTTATACACTGAGCTACAGCCCAGACAGAAGTTGTTTGCTTGTTTTGTTTGATTCAATTTATATCCAGGATTTTATGAGTAATTTCAGTGATGTTGTGTAGGCACAGTGCCGGCCTGTCATCTTGCAGTGACATTAGACTTCATCAGTGGCTCTATGTATTGTTAACTCCAATTTTCTATAAAATTTGCCATCGCCAGGTTCCAGGGGCTCACGCCTATAATCCTAGCTACTCAGGAGACAGATTAGAAGGATTTTGGTTCAAAGCCAGCCCAGGCAAATAGTTCACAAGACCCCATCTCGAAAGAACCTATCATGAAATAGGGCTGGTGGAGTGACTCAAGGTGAAGGCCCTGAGTTCAAATACCAGTACCAGGAAAAAAAACTTTGCCATAAACTTTCACCCAGTGGTTCTAGCATACAACAATGAGCTAGGCCTACTAGTTCACCTTTCAGCTTGTAGATAGGGAAACTTAGGCCAGGAGAAGGGATGGTTAGTAATAACCAGCAGTTAAGACATATTGGGCCCTTGGTACTTGTCTGGCACTGTGCTAAGTGTCTTCCTGACCTCACACACTGTGCCTCTCAACAACCCTTTGTGGTTGGCTGTACTTTATAATGGTTCTTTTCAAATGAGGAAACTGAGGCCCGAATTCTAAGGGAACTGCCTTTGATCAGTCTCTTGATAAGTCACATCAGGAGATGCTGCAGGACAGAGAAAGCAGGAAAACGCAGTTCTTGCTTTGGTAAATATGGACATAGATAAGGAGATCAGAGCCCCAACAGAGGAGACAGGAGTCATGGAAGTCTCCCAGAGGAAGTAGCAGGGTAGCTGGACCTTGGAGTATGTGTAGGAGTTTGCCATGGGGAATAGAGGCAGAGGCATGGGCCCACCATCTGAGTAAGGCCTGAGGTGTGTTTTGAGCTATGGCAAGGACTCCATTCCTCACCAGAGACAACCTCTCACAAATGTCTGCCCTTGGGCAGGAGGAAGAGGGAGTGGCTGAGACCATGCATGCTTACAGTATGCAGACATTGCTGCAGAGTGAGGAGTGCACAGGGCATGGGACCAGGCATCTGAAGATGAGTTCTGGATGGGCTGAGAGAAAGGTCTGGGTGCTAGATCCAGGTGTGGTTCCTGCTCTCAAAAATCTAAGAAGTTGGGTGTGGTGGTGCACACCTGTAATCCCAGCATTTGGGAGGCTAAGGCAGGAGAATGGAGAGTTTC
This sequence comes from Castor canadensis, assembly GCF_047511655.1. Classification (NCBI taxonomy): domain Eukaryota; kingdom Metazoa; phylum Chordata; class Mammalia; order Rodentia; family Castoridae; genus Castor; species Castor canadensis. Next base: position 148,823,903 of record NC_133393.1, read on the forward strand.
AGTGCAGCCTGGGATGTATAGTGAGACCCTGAGAGAAGGAGGAGGAGGAAGAGGAGAGCCAATGGAAATAGACAGGAGATGTTGGGGGGTTCAGTAGCTCCTACTCCAGAAAGGGGAAAGGCCCCCCCAGTCCCTGTCCTCAACTCCAGCTCTACAACTCTGACCAGAAGAACTCATCTCAGATACCTGGGCATTGAGTTAGAAGGAACCCTGCTCAGTTTGCCCAGTGTAATATATATACACGTTATTATATACGATTATATAATACATGTAATTAATGACATATATTATTGCTTCTGTGTGCACGGTGTATTCAACATTGATTAAGAAGGAAAATCTTCACAAGTCATGTTTTCTTTAATATATAAAGAACCTAGGAAAGCAACAAGAAAAGCACCACCAGAATGATGTGATCATGATTAAGAATACTGACGGATGATTCACAGGGCAGGAAATACAAAGACATCTTCCTTTTTTGTGTGTGTGGTACTGGGGATTGAAGGTTTCTTAAATGCAGGTAGGTATGGGAGTCTCATTCAAAATGAGAGAATACAAATTCAAACCACATTGAGATTCCACAGTCACCTGTCAGTTCTGGAAGATAAACAACTTCAGTACCACTGGTGGTGAGGTTGTGGGGAAGCAGGTACCACCACACAAGGAACAGCAAATTGACTCAACCAACGCGGTGTTTACTGAGGCAACAGCAACCCGTTACCCCTGCGCTGGGAACTCCTCCACGTCCAGGTGTGTGTGTAGAACAGTGAAGTGGTGGCAATCTCTGTCTCCCCCAGAACTCTCTGGAAAACTCCAGGCAAAACTTCAAGGAGGATAACAGGAGGCAACTCTTTCTGCAAATGAAGAACCCTCTTCATTTCAGCCTAAACAGCAGGATTCAGGGAAATCACAGAATTTGTGACGTTATGAAAAGGACAGGGAGGAGAGAGTGAACACACATTTTGTATGCCATCTCTGGCTGGCTGGCTGGTACCACGGTCGCTTCCTCCAGGAGAGAAGACAGGTGGCTGGGGCCCAGGAAGGAGAGGGAGTCTTTTTTACTGTATCCACTTTCATAACGTTTGAGAATTGATTGTCATACAATAGTTTCCTTTCTAAAACTTGAAGTAAATTAAGTGTCAAATTTATAAAGAGGAAAGTATTGTGGACCCACGGTTTACAGGTTTCTCTTTTGTAAGGCCAAGGATAGAGGAGGGCGGGGAGGGGAGAGGAGGGGGACCCTGCCTTGGGTGGCTCCCCAGTAGGGCTCTCTACTTGGTTTTCAGGTTTAGTCTTTTCTGTTTGTTTTCTGAGACTGGGCCTCACTGTGTAGCCTAGTCTTGACATCCTCTTACCCCAGACTCTTTGTAGCTGCCTCCCCATTTTTCAGATGGAGAAACTGACACCCGAGCTCACAGCCTCGGGAGCAGTGTGAACCAAGGGCCAATTCACATCCATGGCCCTGGCACCGTACCATGCCACCTCCAGTGGGCGAGCAGGCAAGGCCAATTTCTCATTTAAATGGCGCCGGTCTTCCTAGTTTAAACTTTGTGGTCATTTGGCCAAAGTGGACCGTTGTTTGCCTAAATTATACTTCATTAAAAAAAAAACAAAAAACTAAGCCATGGAAAGCACAGTCACAGGACTGGAATGGCTGGGTTTCATCTGGGATGGGATCAACTGACCCATTCACTGGAGCCTTGGGGCAGTTAACTTTAAACTCAGCAGATGTTGGATTCGCTGGCTTTCTGAATAGGCATGGATTTGGAAAGAAATTCAATTAGCTAGATTAATTAATTAACTGGATTATTTTCTGATTGAATTATGGCAGATTTTTTCAAGACTTGATTTTTTTATCTTCTTTGAAGCTCTTCTAGATCTTTCCAGAGTTCTGGGAACAGAGTCTCTGAGACAGAGACTACCACCACTTTCTCCACTGGAAGGCTGCTTCCTCTGTGGGCCCCAGGGGGCTTCCTCTGCCCCCACCTGGCTTCCAGGTTTCTTCCTGTACTAGTGAGGTGCTTCCAGGAGTGATTACTGTCAGGATACCAGCTCTTTGAGGATCGGGACTATTGTGTGGTTCACCTGGGTCCATGTGCCTGGACCTTGGCCCAGAGCAGGGGCTATGGCCAGAGTAGGACTGAATTCAGCTGCATTCATCCCAAGCCTTTTGATGGTATGGCCATGGGACATGGCTCTTGCTGCTACCAAGCAAGGGACATTCAGTGTGGGTTTTCCTCTAGGAGAAAACCCATGGCAGAATGACACCCCTGGCTACCCACCACCTCATTCCCTGCCAGCTGACACAGAGTACCCACAAGTAGGGATCTCCAAAGTGCAGAGTCCTTCTTCACAGCTGAGTGACCCAGGGCTCAGTGAAGGACAGAGTCTTGTCCACAGTCACAGCAGGGAATAGGCACTATATGGACTCTAGATTCCTGCAGAAGGTGTGCAGAGTCGGGAGAGATTGTAAAGAGCCTAATTCTGGGCTCAAAGTGGGAAGGCATAGGGCTAGAGGATCCTAGGTTAAGGGCATAAGACTGAGCTGAGTGGGCAGTGGAAGACCTTCCACGCTCCTGGGAAGTAAACACATGGGGTGCTGCCAGGGGTGTGGGAGAAGCCTGCAGGACACCCTAGGCAGCTGCCCTCCAGAGACAACAGGGGGTCTGGGGCAGGGAGGAGCCCACTTGTCCTGGCTGTGGTAATGAGAAAGGCCAGGGAGGAGGGAAGCCAGCTCTGCCTGAGAGGGTGCCAGGCAGGCCTTGGCAGGGATGGACCCTTCTGCTGACCAGTGGATGCTCAGAGTGTCTCAGGTTCCCCGCTCTGTCCTGTTTCCTGTGCTGCCCTGGAAGCTTGAAACCTCCCCAGTTAACAAGAACCCGAGAACACTGGTGTCACTCTACTGGCTCTGAAGCTGGGCGGGGAGGTCCAGGACTCTGTTTTTAGCAGCTTCCTAAAGTACGCAGACTGCCAGGCAGGGTTGGTAGCAGCAAACACACAAGCTGGGGAGGAGCAGGTCTCCAAGGTCAGCCTTATTTGCTGTCTCCTTTGGCCTAGGGTGGAGGGAAGCAGGCTGTGGGTGGGCAAACTGGGCATGAACACCACCTCAGGCACTTAATCCTGACCTCTCCATGCCTCAGTTTTCCTGCCTGCCGGATAGAGCTAAGAATTCTGCCTGAGGCTGATGTTGGTAAAACCCAGTGCCGATAGACAGCAGGTGCGCACTACAGCAGGGTCTCTCTCCGCCCTCACATCCTTGAGGAGGCCAGGGACAGAGACTGGAAAAATCTTTCTGTGGATTCTGACCTGTGGCCAGAGGCACCCTCTGGAGAAGGAAATTCTTTGAACTTCTTCATGATGACGGTGGATGATGGTGATGGAGGTCTTGGAAAAGAAGGTGGTGATGAGAGATGACGAAGCTCTGACTCCGCCCCGACATTCCAGAGGCGTAGCTCTGGGGTGTGTGTAAGTGAGTGTGAGTGCCAGCAAACTACTGTGGGCATGATGACCTTGGCCTGTCACCTGATGTGCCCCACCCTCAGGTTGTGGCCCTTGATGACTCCCTCTGCCCCCGCCATGGCTACACTCTGACAGAGCATGTCTCGTGGGATTGACTGCCAGGAGGCCACATTTCCTAGAAGGTTGTAACCAGAGCCCAGAGAAAGGAGACACCAAGGTCACACAGCCAACATGGAGCAGGGCAGAAACCAGGGTCTCCACTGCATGCTGGGAGGGGCCTGAAGTTTATGGGCCTTTAGGGAAGGTGCCCTGAAGCTGTGCAGGAAGCACTCAGAAGAGGGAGCAAATGGCCGGCATTGAAGGCTGAGAGATGGGATTCCCAGAGAAAGGACAGCCAACCCTTACCTGGGAAGCTCGGGCAAGGCTGGACTTCAGGTCTAGACTGGCGGGCACAGGGTCCCCCAGTGACCCTGAAGGAGTGATAGGTGAGGTCAGCGGGACAGGCACCAAGGCTTTGAACACCAGACCAAAGCCTCTGGGTAGTGTCTTCTAGACCCTGGAATCCCAGGAGGTTTGTAGCTGAGGGCAGACCCAAGGATTTCCCCAGCAGGCAGGGGTTTGTGAGACCCCAGATTCCCTGAGTTTGGGGGCACAGAGGTGTCATGAGCCTGCAGGGTCTGGTCCAGTGTGACTGTGTGGGCAGGGTGGGGGACTAGGGCTGGCAGGAGCGGGGGGGGGGGTGGGGGAATGGGGACTGACAGGAGGATGCTGGACTGTACACATTGCTGTGTCTTGCCTGCTCGCCAGTCCCCACGCACTCCCCCTTTCACATTCTGTGTTCCCATTTCTTTCTGTTTTCTTTCTTTCTTTTTTGGCAGCAGTGGGGTTTGAACCTAGAGCCTTATGCTTGCTAGGCAGGCACTCTGCCACTTGAGTCACAACCCCAGCCCTGGGCCCCCATTACTTGTCCTTCTTTTTGGTGGCATTCTCCTACCCGTTCCACAATTTTGAGGACTCCCTTCCCCCAATCTACTTACCCAATTCCTGCACATTTCCTTTTAGCTTTCTAAATGAAAACAATCCTTACAATTGTGGTAAAATAGAAATCACGTGAAATTGACCACCTCTAAAGTGCCATGGCCTCAGGTACATTTGCAATGTCGCAAACATCAACACCATCCTTCTCTGTCACCCCAAATGGAAATTGCACCCATTCAACACTAGCTCTGCTGGCCCCAGTCTCTGGCACACACTGACCTATTCTCCACGAATGTGACCACTTTAAGTATCCCACATACAACCATCCTTTCTCAAAGCTCCAGACAGCCACCTCCTCTAGGTGCCAGGCAGGGAATCTGTGCATAGCTTTAAGTCCCACTGCTCGCCCACCCCCAGCCCAGGCCCCAAACATGGCAGAGGCTTCTTGCCAGCCCCAGCTTCCACAGGCTGCACTCTGGCCACCAGGGAAATGCTTTGCATTCCTCTGAAGGAATGGTAATGATGACGATGATGACCACGATGACGATGGAGATGGAGATGATGACGGATGATGATGATGAAGGGCAGGAAGAATCTCAGGCTCTCTGTCTGAGTTGACTTCTTTCTCTGGCTTGGGCATCTCCAGGAGGCCAGTAGCATGTCTTTCCCACCCTCTAAGGCTAGCTACCATCTAGGCTGGAATGCAGGTGGAAGGAAGGGACCAAAGCTTTCACCTCAGTAGCACCAGCCCCTGCCCCTGCTCCCCCCACCACTTTCATGGCTCCTGATGCTGTCTCTGGTGATCCTGGTTGTCACTGCCTGCATTCTGCCTTCTCCCCCAACCTGAGGGGCCCTGGAAAGCTGGCCTGGAATGCTCCAAGTGCCCCTAGCTATGTGATCTGGAGTCCCAGAGTCTGGAGGGTCTTCACAGCCAAGGAAGCTGCTCCCAGACTCCCCAGCATCAAAGCCCAGGCCCTTCCCAGCACTGGGCTGGGGCACGCTATGGCAGGGAGGGCTCTGGAAGGGCCCTCTTCTGTTCCTTTTTCTGATCTGAGCTGTGGATACGGAGGGCTCAAGAAACTGAGGCATGGAGCAGTGTCCTGACTTGTTTAGGACACCATAGAAACCCAATCCCTTTGTCACTCTCTGGGCTCTGGTGCTGCATAGAAAATAGCTTGAGAGTCAGGCATCAGTGGCTCACACCTATAATCCTAGTTACTCAGAAGGCAGAGATCAGGAGGATCACAGTTCAAAGCCAGGCTGGGCAAATAGTTCTCAAGACCCTATCTCAAAAAAACCTTCACAAAAATAGGGCTGATGGAGTGGCTCAAGGTGTAGGCCCTGAGTTCAAACCCAAGTACTTCAGAAAAAAAAAAAGAAAAAAAAAGAAAAGAAAACAGCCTGACAGATGGGTCAGCTGCTAAGTCAACCAATCCTGGGGTGGAATTCCAGTCTGCTTGGCCATCCACGGTTCAGCCTTGTCTCTAAGTGGAGTGCATGATGGTGTTGCCCTGTGTGGCTGGAGCACCCAGAAAGGTAAGCACTTCAGGTTGGGACCAGGCTGGGACAGGGCTTAGAAAATGTCCCTTCAGCCTTCCTTTTCTGTCCCAAAGTGTGAAAGTGATAGCCCACTGGTGTAGACAGGTCTGGAGGGAGGGAGGCCCAAGGTCTAGCCCTGTCTTGGATCCTCTCTGAACCTCATGTTGTGTGTGCAGGAGGGGTTGTTCTCAGCCTTGTCCCTCCCTCCTGTGGGTCAATAAAGGCACTGGTGGTGGCCAGTGTTGAGACTTGGGCAAAGAAAGGGCAGGAGACCCAGGCCCAGCTGAGGGAGACCCTAAAGCATGGTGAGGGAGTCTGTTGGCTAAGTCTAGGGCCCCTGGAGCCTCTCTCTCCTGTGCACAGAGGCATTCCTAAATTTCCAAATAAGTGTAAAGGGGGAGGCTACCAAGACCTTAGACCTAGGGGGAGGCACTGGAGAAGCTGAGGTCTGTTGGAGGGTCAGACCCACCTTGTCCTAAGTGTGAAGGCTGGGACAGTTTCCTTATCTCTACATAGGAATGTCCATGGGCCCAGAGCTGGGCTTGGGGTCTTATAACTTCAGGGGACTCACCTCCCTCTCCCAGCCTCCCAGTGTCTTGACTCCACATGAGCACAAGAGGCTTAGGTGAGACCAGGCTGGGACCCTTGCTTTGTGAGCTGTGACATTGGGCCCTCCAATTGTTGGTAAAACTCAGGATTTACCATGGTCAAAAACGCTCATCAGGGTATGGTGAGCATTGGGGAGGTTGAGGCAGGAGGATCATGAATTCAAAGCCATCCCAGGGCCAAGCGTGGTTTCTCAAGCCTGTAATTTTAGCTACTTGGGAGGCAGATATGGGGGATCTCAGTACAAGGCTAGCTTGGGGAAAAAGTTCACAAAATCTCATCTCAGCCAAGGGCTGAGTGAGGCAGTGTTCACCTGTTGCCTCAGCTACATGGGGAAGCACAAATTAAATAAATAAATAAATAAATAAATAACCGCCCTTGCAGACCGCCTAGTCCATTTCACAGATAGGTAAACTGAGGTTCCTGGGGGGAGGGGACCCCACAGGTGGCCCTTTAGACCCTTCATCACCATCCCTTCTGGTCAGCCTGGCCTGGAGCACTAGGGCTGTGCTCATATACTGCCCCTGTGTGGCCAATGTGGGCACTGCAGATAAGGAGCTAACCAGGAGGGTCCGCACCTGCCGTGGAAGTGAACACTGTTCTACCATTGGTGTGCTCTGAGCCGGGCGCAGTGGGGATCTCAAAGCCCTGTGGGGACAGACCTCAACTGGGGAGCTGTCTGTGCTGGGAGAAGCTGTAAGACTTAGGGACTGCATATGGACCCCAGAAAAGGGTGACCCCAAGAGAGTGCTCAGGACTCTGGCCAGGAGGTGGGAGCCGTGGGCGGGCCTGGAAGGTGTCTGGGGAGGATTGAGGGCTGCCTAGCTTGCTGGGGGCTCTGTGTTGAAGGGGCGTGGGGAGCTCAGGGGAGGGGCCAGGATGAGAGGTGTAGCTGTTTTTAAGGGTAAGATTTTCTCACAGCCCCATCTGACAGATGAGATCATCAAAGTCCAGAGAGAGAAGAGAGCAGGGCAGTCCATCCAGGATCACCCAGCCATGAGTGCTGCTGACAGGGAACACAGCCGTCCCAGCCCTGCTGGGAGGTTGCTGCTGGGGCTGAAGCTCTGGGTCAGGAGGCTCAAGGAAATGACAGGACAGGCCCAGACCCCCCACAGAGACTGGCCTCCTGGTGGCCTTGTGCAAGTCACCTCTTCGCACCTCTGTTGCCTCACCTATAAAATAGTATGAAATGCCCCTCTTTGGTTGAGAGGATTCTATGTAAGCTTAGGCAAGTGCTCTACCACTGAGAGCACTTGGGTTGGGAGGAGTCAACTTTTTTTTTTTTTTTTGTAGGACTGAGGTTTGAACTCAGGGCTTCATGCTTACAAAACAGGGGCTCTACCACTTGAGTCAAGCCTCCATTTTGTTCTGATTATTTTGGAGATATGGTTTCACAAACTATTTGCCAGGGCTGGCCTCGAACTAACGATCTCAGCCTCCCAAGTAGCTAGGATTACAGGCTTGAGCTCTTGGTGCCCAGCATTGGATTCAACTTTTTAAAGCATAAAATGCCAGACACAGAGGCAGGTGCCTCATTAGCCCTGCACTTAGTTCCCTCCCACTCTGTCCAAAGGCTGCATGGCCTGGGAATCCAAAGGTTCCCCCTCAGCCCATCACCCCTGCTCTAGGCCAAGCCTTGTCTTCAGGAAGGAAGCTGGCATTTGTCAAAGGAAGAGCTGACTCTGCTCTCATCACTATGTGCGACTTTGACCCTCAGCACTGCTGCCCTGGGAGGTGGGTATCATTACACCTGACACAAAAGAAGGAGAGCAGGTAGGGGAAGTCTGCTGAAGCCAGGCATCTATACTGCAGAGCTGGGGTTCGAACCCCCATTTGGCACTGCCCTTTAGAGAAGCACGGTTGCCTTTCCTGTGTGAGCTCCTGGCGGCAGAGCTGCAGCCTCCCTGGTCTCGGGCATGAATTCTTTTTTTTTTTCTTTTTTCAGACATGAATTCTGAGTGACCTGCAGGCATCACCTGAACTGTAAGATGCTTGGGATCTGAAAGGTCAGAGGCTGAACCATGGGGAGTACAGAGTAACTTCCAGAGGGACACATGAGAAACTGGTACCCATGGCTGCCTCTGAAGATGGGGTGGAGAATGCAGAGGTAGGAAGACTTGCTTTTCTGTTTGAGTGTTTATATTACATATTAATATGTGCATAGATTATAAAGTGCTATAATTACAATGCATTCCCATGCATGAGTTCAATAAACAAATAAGGAAGTAAATGTTTGCTTGCTCAACATGGGCTTCGGCCCTTCAGGATGGAAGCAGCAGGTCTGAGGGTGGCAGGTGACCAGGAAGAACTCACCAGGTGATTCTGCCACTGATGGCCTTGGACTACACTTTAAGAAAGAAATCACTAGCTTTGGGTCCTGTCCCAGTGGCCAATCTACAGGAGCATTTGCATTTGTTTTTCATACATCCAAATGATGTCCCTAGTTCTAAATAAAGCCTGTAATAATAAAAAATGATAAATAAATAAATAAAGCCTATGTTATCCCAATCCTCACTGACAATCCAGAAGAAAGTGTCACTCCTCCCCCCACTGAACTGGCCCAGTCAAACCCCTTCCTCCCTGTTCCCTAGCAGGCAAATATGTCACCCCTCCTCCATCTCCACATTCTCCTAGTCCTGCTAGGCCGAGCACTCACACATCTCTTCCAAAGACCCTCCAAGCAGAAAGTCTGTTCCAACCTTCATCCGGCTCCCTTCTCTGAACTTCCCAAACACTTTTCTGTGTTCTGAACACCCACTGTGTACCCAGGCCCTTCCCACATCTCAGCCCACTTTAGTCCTCCAGGGACCCCATTTTACAGATGAAGAAACTAAGCTTCAGGGCAGTCACATGACCTCCTCACCAGCAAGAGGCTGCTCTTTCACCAATCTGCCTCCTAGAACACTGTGTATGGTGTGTGCTCCACTCATCTCAAGTCAATAGTATTTGGGTGTTGTTTTGCTTTGCTTGCTTTAATTAGTCCATTAAAATTATTCAAGTCAGTGGGCACAGGTGGCTCATATCTGTAACCATAGCTACTTGGAAGACGGAGATAAGGAGGATTGTGGTTCCAGGCTAGCCTGGGCAAAAAATGTTCTCAAGATTCCATCTCAAACAATAGTTGGGGTGGTGGCAGGTACTTATCATCTCAGCTACAGCAGGAAACTTAAAACAGGATCGCGGTCCAGGCAGACTTGGGTAAAAAATAACCAGAGGAAAAAGGGCTGGTTCAAGTGGGTAGAGCATCTGCCTAGCAAGTGGAAGCCCTGAGTTCAAACTCCAGTACCAGGGCTGATGAAGTGGTTCAAGTTGTAGAGTGTCTGCCTAACGAACTCCAGTACCACCACCACTGTCAAAAAAAAAAAACCCAAGTTATCCACACCATGGAAAAATATTGCCATAATCCTGAAATAATTGGAAAAGTGTAAGTTACCCCTCCGCCCCAGGAAGAGCCATTGTGAGCAGTCTGTGGTCTCCTTTTTTTTTTTTTTTTCATTACTGGAGTTTGAACTCAGGGCCTACACTTTGAACCACTCCACCAGTCCTTTTTCATGAAGGATTTTTTCGAGATAGGGTCTCGAGAACTATTTGGCTTTGAACCTCGATCCTCCTGATCTCTGCCTCCTGAGTAGCTAGGATGACAGGCCTGGCTTCCAGACTTCCTTTGACTTACATACAGATGTGATTTGTGCAAATACATAGGCGCAGCCTTTTACTGTAAGATGTATACAAGAAAGATATTCAATTTAAAGCAAAACAATAGAGACACCATGGACTCATAAAATCCATGGCACCCATAGAAATGGCCCACACCTTAGAAGCACACCCCTGGGCCCTTACAGGTGCACCCCACCTCTCCTCCTTTGATTTTCCTTATAGATTGGCTACATTACATTTCCCTAATAATAAGTTTAAGTTGAGAACTGCTAATTTATATGTGTGCGACATGTTCAACTTTATTAGGCAAGGCTGAACTATTTTCCAAGGAGATTGAACCAATTTACACTCCCACCCAAAGTGGATGAGAGTCCCATGAAGCTATATCCTTGCCAGATCCGGCACTGTTCAGCTTCGTACTTTCTGCCAAACTAGTGGGAGTAAAATTCTAACTCATTGTGGTTCTAATTTGCATTTGCCTGATTACTAATGATACTGAATATCTGTTTTGTTTATATCTTTTATATCCTTAGTGATTCTTTCATCTTTGATGTCAGTCACTGAAAAGCTGAGATAAAAATCTGACAGTGGATTTGTTCATTTCTCCCTGCTTTTCTTTTTATATTTTGAGGAAAGGTTATCAGGTGTATAAGAGTTTAGAATTGCTACATCTTCCTGGAGTTATATATTACTTCTATGTTTCTAATAATATTTTGGCCTTAACGCCTAGTTTGCCTGACATTAATGTAATATAAATCTTTTGATTTTGATCTTTTTCCAGACAAAGGACAGTTTGTTGCCTCCTCCTCTTCTTATCTGAGTCAAATCATTTCCAAATTACCAGTTATTAAGAGATGACTCAATTTCTTACTTTAAAAATATTTTTATTATGGACACTTTCCAACATATATAAAAGTACAGACTGGTATAAAAGGAATTCCAAGTTGGGCACCAGTGGCTCACACCTGAATCCTAGCTACTCAGGGGACAGAGAACAGGAGGATCATGGTTTGAAGCTGCCAGGGCAAATAGTTCTCAAGACCCTATCTCGAAAAAAAACCATCACAAAAAGGGGCTGGTGGAGCGGCTCAAGGTATAGGCCCTGAGTTGAAAAAAAAAAAAAATCCCTAAGGGCCAGGCAACAGTGGTGCATGCCTGTAATCCTAGCTCTTCAGGAGGTGGAGATCAGAACAATCCTGGTTGAAAGCCAGTCCCATGAACCCCATCTCAACCAATAAAAACCTGGGTGTGGTGGAACGTGACTCTGATCCCAGTTAATGGGACCCATAAATAGGAGGATCTCAGTCCAGGCTAGCCTGGGCATAAATAGGAGTCCCTATCTCAAAAATAACCAAATCAAAACTTGCTGGGGGCATGGCTCAAGCAGTAGAGTGCCTGCCTAGCAAGTGCAAGGCCCTGAGTTCAAATCCTAGTACTTCAGAAAAAAAAAAGTTAGGGGCCCAAGAATACTACCTGTTGTCACCAGTGATGTTCTGCAGAAATACACAACCACAGAAATAATCCTCAGCTGCCAATTTAAATTTTCTACCAATTATGTAAGAAAGTAAAACAGGGCTGGTGGTGAAGCTCCATGGTTAGAGCCTCTTCTTAGCTGGCAATAGGTTCTGGGTTCCATCTCCAACACTGCAAAAAGCAAAAGCAATAGGAGCCAGGTACCCATGGCTCACCTCTGTAATCCTAGCTACTTGGACGGTTGATATTGGAAAGATCATGGTTCCAAGTCAGCCTGGGCAAATAGTTCTGCAAGACCCCATCTCCAAGATAACTAGAGCAAAATGGGCTGCAGGCATTGCTCAAGCGGTAGAGCCCTGATTTGCAAGGATGAAGCACTGAGTTCAAACCCCAGTTCCATTGGGGGGGGTGGGGAGAAGAAGCCCGGGAGTGTGGTGGGACAGTCCTGTATTCCTAGCACTGAGGAGTCTGAGGCAGGAGGACTGCGAATTTGAGGACAGCTTGGTCTACATGGGAAGATTGTTGGTAAGATAATTTTCCTTTTTTTTTTTTTTTTTTTTGGCGGCTCTTTCAGGGCCTCAGGCTTGTTAGGCAGGCACTCTTACCACTTGACCACTTGAGCCAATTCGCCAGCCCTGTATTCGTTTTATGTACCCAGTCTTTGAAATCCCGTGGTATTTTGTACCTACACCACCTTTCAATTAGACCAGCTATGTTTCGTGGTTCCTGAACTGGACAGCATGGCAGGTGCGCGGATCGGGATCCCCCCCGGCCTGGTGGCCACGTTGGGACCCTTGCTGGATTGGACCAGGTCTGTGATACGCACTTTGCAAACTCGGGTGGCCCGAACAGAATGCGGGGACAAAGTCACAGCCGGGCTCAAATCCCGTCTCCAAGTTCCCTTTCCCGACTTCGGCGCCCGGGCTGCAGGAGGGGTGGGAGGGGTGGAGGGGACGCTCGCGGGGAAGGAGGGGACGTTGGAGGAGGGGCAGGTTTGCTGGCAGAGAAATTCCCTAGGCCAGAGAGGTCTGGGTGCCCTGCTCCGCCACGGTGCGGCGCTGTGGGGCAGGGACCCGGGAAGACCTAGGCACCTGGGGACCGCTCCGGCAGGTAGATGGAGACTGAAATAGTTAGTGACCGCTCGCCGGGGTGGGCTTCCCTGAGGAGGCAGAGTGGGATCATTCTGATGCCCTCTGTAGCAGAGGGGAAACTGAGGTGGAGAAGAGCATCCCAGCTGCTGGGATGATAGAAACCCCAGCTTCAATCAAGTCCTGGGCAAGGGCGGACCCTGACCAGCTGAGGGACTTGAGGCTGCTGGGCCTGCTTTCTCACCGGCAAGATCGGACACCAGTATGTCCCAGGGCGGGCGCCAGCCACTGCAGCCTATGGCCAGAAAGGGCCTTTGCCATCTGACTGATGGCCTGCCAAAGTCAACCGTGGCAGCTCAACTGAGAGCAGATTCTGAAGGATGGTGATAAAAATAACAACTGCCATTAGCTAAGTGCTTTATCGGATGACATTCTGGGAGCAGCCCTGAGGGCCCTCCCCTTATTGTGCTCAGAGAGCCCTATGGCTTGCCTGCAGTCATAGTCTCTGGTCCCCTGACCTCAGGGTTCTGTGGGACAGCTGACCAGACCTTGGTCAAGGTCACATGGGATGGACCTTTCCCTTCCCAGTGCCTGCTCCCCTTCTTCCTTCCCCTCCTGGGTTCTCCATCCCTCTGGCTTCCTCTGACTCTCCCCCTAGGTTGTCAGGGCCCCTAGCCAGGTCCTCAGTTCCCCCAAGAAGACCAGGGCTTCTCCGTGCCCACAGATCATGCTGGCCAATCAGGCAACAATGGCCAACACAAAACCTGGTAATGTAGTTGAGTGTGGGCTATTGGCAGAGAGACCTTCCTCAGCTGTGTTAGTTGACTTTCTGTTGCTGTGACAAAATGCCTGAGAAAATCAACCTAATGAAGAAACGGTTTCTTTTGACTCATAGTGTTAGGGTTTCTGCCCATGGTGACTTGACTCTATTGCCTTTGGGCTGTGGCAAGGCTGTACAGCAAGGTGAGGAGCACATGGCTGACTTCTCACCTAATGGCAGCCAGGAGGCAGACAGACAGAGGAAGCGGGGGTGTTCAAATATCCCTTTCCAAGACACGCTCTTTCCACTGGACCCTATTTCATCAAGTGTCCCAAAGGCTGGCCACCAAGCTTTTGGAGAACAGTCAAAAGCCAAACTATAACAGACCTAGAGGCCAAGAGGCCACCTCACTAGACCTAGAACCCCAGATAAAGGCTCCAAGGTGTGTGCCCCTCTCAGCCCCTGCCTCCCCCAAGGAAGGGAAGTGGTGGCTCCACTTTCACAGGTGAGGCAGCCATGCTGAGCTAGGTAACTTGCTCAAAGACACACAGATCCCTCAGTTACTAGCATGGAATCTTGGGCAAGTTGCTGCATTAGCCTCAATTTCATACCTGTAGAATGGGGGAAAGAATTAAGTCCCAAACATCCTGCCCAATGATAAGGGGACTTTGCACTTGCCTTCCTTCTGCTGGGATGTTCTATAGCATATACAAAGTGGCTAAGAGACTAGACTGTGGACCCAGTAGTCTGGGTACAATCCCAACTGGAGATGAAGAGGAAGGTGTTTTCAGCAGGAGGAACCACAGGTACAAAGGCTCTGGGGTAGGAAACAGTGGGTAGTGTCCAAGGAGATAGTTCTGCTGCTGAGCAAAGGGGATTTGTGGTCCCAGTCCTCATGTCACAGTCTTGTTTCTTCCCTCCTGTCCCTGGGAGGCCTCAGCTGTCCCTGGGATAGGACTGTGGAAAGGTATAGCTTGGGGACCAGAGGACCTAATTTAGGTGAGGCAATGGAGAATTCTTTTTTTTATTATTATTGATTTATTCACATGTGCATACATTGTTTGGGTCATTTCTCCCCCCTCCCCCTGCCCCCTTCCCTCCCCGCTCACTTCCAGTACCTGTTCTGCCCTTTTCTCCACTTTTGTTGAAGAGTAGACATAAGCAATAATAAGAAAGACAAAGCGTTTTTGTTGAGATAGCTATACAGAGAGATTCCTAGCATTGCTTCCATGCACAAGTGTATTACAACCCAAATTGATTCATCTCTACCTGACCTCTTCACTACTTCCCAGTCATCCTCCCATATTGATGTCTGTCATTTTAAGGTTACTGTATTAGCTCCTCTGCAGTGGGGACATCAGACACTTTCAAGTTTTGGGTTTTCTACCTATCCCCATTCCTCCCGTATGTGCTCTCCCCTTAGCGTGTGACCCAAGTCCAACCACATTGCTGCCTTTGCCCTAGATCTAAAGTCCGCATATGAGGGAGAACATACGATTTTTGGTTTTTCGAGCCTGACTAACCTCGCTCAGGATGATATTCTCCAGTTCCATCCATTTACTTGTGAATGATATGTCATTCTTCTTCATGGCTGAGTAAAATTTGGCAATGGAGAATTCTGGGATCCTGGTTTGCATCATGGTGCTGGGCCTGTGGGAGAAGGGACCTTCAGGGGAATCATGACCCTTGGTTGGAATGGAATAGGAACCAAACCAGAAGGAGCAGGCTGCCCGGTGTTAATGGAGGGCCTTGGGTGTCCGGGACTGGGATAGTCACCAGGAGGTGGGAACAGCCCTAGAGCACAGTTTGCAGTGCTGGCCGCACAGGGTAGAAAGGTGCTGGGGTTGGGGGGTGGTGAGGTTGCTGCTGGTCTCCTGCAGCCAATGCCCTTGTTCCATGCCCCGGATCAAACTGTGCAGGAAGCTAAAACAGACTCGATCAACTGTGGAGCCTTGAGGCAAGCTGGAGCCACTTCCATGCCCGATGGGAGAGGTTGCTTCTGTCTCTTCAAGGGTGGCTCCCCACTGGGGGACCCAAGTGGAAGTGAAACGTGTAGGCTCTGACAGCGAGTTCAAGGTAGGGAGCACAAGCTATTGCACGGAAGAGGAAGCAGCTGCCCAGGGTCTGGGGCCCGATGCCACACACATCCCCACAACACCCTCGAGGTGGGTGACAGGGGGACAGATGAGGTTCGGAGGGGCCAAGACACTTGTCAAGGTCACTAGGCAGTAAGTGACACACACAGCCATTGCTCAGTCCAGGTCCGGAAGACACCTGAGACTGCAATGGACGTGATTGTGACCTAGACGAAGAGGGAACATTTTTTGAGCACCTGCTGGGTGCCAGGCCCCCTGTGTACATCCGCTCAGTGAGCCCTGAGTCCTGCAGGAGGCATCTGAGTTACCGCTGGCTGCCAGCAAATGCCTTTCTATCTCTGAGCCTCAGTTTCCCCATGTGTACGTGGAAGAGATAGGGTCAACTCTGAGGCTTTGTCACATGTCTCTTGGGAGGCTGACAGAGAGCTGGGGTGGCCAGGACAGATGGAGCTTTGCAAGTCTGCCTCCTCCACCCCACCACTCTCCAGGTTCCCGAGGGAGGCCCACCTATGGCCACGGGAGGAGGAGGGGTGCACATTTCCCAAACCCAGACAGCCCCTAACACTGTGCCTGATGCCATTGTGGCCACATCAATGCTCCCCTGAAGAGGGAGTGCTGTTACTGGTCCATTTTTACAGTTGAAGCCTGGGGGGGCGGCGCAACTTGCCCAGGACCCTCCAGGGAGGAAGGGACACAGTGGCCCTCACCCGGCTGCCTTGTCTTGCCTGTTCTGCTACCACCTCATGATGCAACAAAGGCAGCCAGGGCATGGCTTGGCTGAAGCTTGATTTCTTGGCTACCAGAGAGTGGCAGGGCCATTGAGGCCTCTTCCTCACCTACTCCTTCCCTGTGGAAGCTGGGCCTTTTCCACCTTTGCGTGCTCAATTGCCCATATCCTCCCTCCTCCCACCTGTCACAAGATAACCCACTCCCATCATTCATTTGTCTCTTGCCTCCCCCCAACTGAGGCTCCTTGGGGAAGACAGCTTCTCGGGTCCTGCCTGTCTCTCCTGAGCCCAGAGCTGCCCCCCTCCCCACCCCTGTTCCTGCTGTCTCCTCCATCTTCCTTTAGGGCCCCAAGTCCTGGAGATTGACAAAGGCTACAAGGGGGCTGGACCGCTCCCGGGCTGCTGCTGTGCAGTTCCGACCCTGCCTCTCTCCACTCCAGCCCATTCAGCTGCCACACACAGTTTCCTGAATGCCACCTCCGTCACTCACTTCTCTGCTCCCAGACTGCCCATGGCTCCCACTGCCTGCAGGAAAAAGCTCCAGATCATCTGTCTGATGTCCATACCTGCTTGCCTGGCCTAGGTCCTCAGTATTGCCTCACTCTCCATACCTTGTCCCCTTCCCCAGCCTCATGGTCCTATCATCAGGCTCTGCTGTTCTCAGGGCTGAGGCGTCACCCACAGAAGGGCCAGAAAGCACCCAACCTTGGGGAAGACATGCACCCCTCTGAGCCTCCTCATTCGTAAGGTGGGAGTAAGAGAATCTCACCCCAGGCTGACAGAGTGCCCAGTGAGAAACCCAAGGGCTGCTTTGTGGCTTGGAAAGCACAAGCGGTTCACTATTCCCAATCCACGTGAGTGAGATGGTTGAGGCTAACCCTAAATAGTACCCAGAGGCTGAGGGGATGTCTTCCATGCTCCACAGGGAAGACAGTGATACCCCATATCTCTCAGGGAAGGAGAGGACAGACTCTGGTCACACAGCTGCTGGGCTGGATGGTTGAACAGCTTGTCCCCCATCATTCCCCATACATGCAGTTGGGGAGTGGGCTTCTTGGTCCCCTCTGGCCTCTGGATCTTCATCTCCAACTTGTGTTTTAGGGGCTTCCTGGTCCAGTCTTGGCACAGGCCTTAGTAGGGAGTCCAGGCCCCAATGTTTCCCACAGTGCCTTTGTCAGCAGCTTTGTTTGGCCACCCCCCATATTCTCTTTTGCATTCCCCGCCCCCCCTCCCCCCCCCCCCCGGAGCCTCCACTATCTCTCAGGGTCTCCAAACGATCTCCTCCAGGACTTCTTGCTCAGCCCAAGCCCCTCCCCCACAGGCTGCAGTTCCTCTTGTGCCCACCTTCCTCTCCTGGCTGGATACAGGAGATCCTGGCAGAGACAGGATCTCTGTCTCTGCGCTCCCAGGATCCTCCAGCCACTTCCTCCAGAGATACGCCAGGCCTCAGAGAGAGTGGGAAGCCACTATTTCCCCTCAATCTGCACTCCCAACCTAATGCACCTCTTGCTGTCCACCTCTGACCTAGGGAGCCAGGCCTCCAGCCCAATGTATTGGTGCCAGCCTCCTCTGAATGCCAATCAGCATTTCTATGGGCGTGGTTAGAGTTTCCTTCTACCACCCTCTGGCTCACTCTGATCTCTGATTCTTCTTATCTTTCCCAGGCCTCCCTCTCTCAGCCAACATCTCTCTCCATTTCTCTCCGGGGGAGGCTCTGCAGCTCCCCAGGCTTGTCTTCCTCCTGTGCATGGGGGACCCAGGGTCCCTTCTTGACCTTCCTCCCATTGTGGGCACTGTGAGAGCTGACAATAGTGTCCATCCAGTAGGAGGAGGGAAGCTGTCCTGTTGCCATAGTGCTTGTAGCTGCAATGGACAGCTATGGAGACTGTACTCAAGAGCCCTGACTGCTGTCTAGCCTGATCAGGTAGTGGCTGGTCTCAGGATTTACAGTCCAGGCTCTTTCTCAAAGCAATGAC